>NC_133537.1:40910652-41227735 GCF_048544455.1 Silene latifolia | reverse complement strand
TCATCTACTTTATCGCCCAAATAGTCAGGGTATTTTCTCTTGAACCTCGTCTTATCTTTAACATTTAAAGCTATGATTTCTTCCCCAAAACTCCCACTAAATTGTGTATTATTCTCTTCATAAGAGGATTTGTCAACGTTTGTTGCACAACTATAAGATTTGGTGGGATTTTGTTTTTTGCAAAAAAATTATCATTTCATTTCAATGAGAAAAGAAATTACATTTTGCAAAAGCTACATTTTGATTTGGTAGAATTAGATTCGACTAAATTGCGCATTATTTCGTCTATTCCAATGTCTTTATGGAGATTTGTCTCCCAATTATGATAAATATTATTTTCCAAGGAAACGCTTCCCAAGGACATACGCGGTTGTAATATTTGAGAAGTGGATTGATCGCGGATAATTTTCATTGCACGATGATATACTACAAAACAGAATAAAGGAAATATTAACATTCATCGTATAAATTACTCGAGAAATAATTTTTAACCGAGTTTAAAGAAATTAACATTTATATAATGATCTCTAACCTAAATTATATAAATGATTCCGAGATCCGTCTCTAAATAAATCTCGGCCCATTGACGCCAGACATACGAGATCTAAATAAATTCGGTGAGTCAACTCCTAGACTGATTCTACTCCTATAATTCTCGGTCGACAGATGTAATACTACGGTTTTCTATGTCTTTGGGCACTCTATCGAGTGGGACTTACTCTATTGAGTAAGTAGCTTTTTACGCAAAACAGTAGTCTGTCTGTAGGGTACTCGATCGAGTAAGTTGGGGACTCGATCGAATAACGGATACTCGATCGAGTAAGTCACTTACTCGATCGAGTAAGTGTGTTTTACGGGTTTGTTTAGCCGGGTTTTGTTAATAACACAAGATTAATATAAAAGCTTCTTTCATTGTTTTTTAAACACTTTTATCATAATAAAAGCTTTCAAGAGAAGATTAAAAATTACGTTGTTCGCATCTCTCACGTTATTAGCAAATCCCAAGGCTAGGAACGTCGGTTCGTCTCGTTCTTTACACCGTTGTGATCGGTGTGTCGAGTGTAAGGTTTTAATATAATTTACATAATGTTTTGTTAAGTTTGGTTAAACCCTAATTGGGTAGATTTGGGAGTATTATGATTTGTTGGTAGTAATTGTATGTATACATGATATAGGAGGAGGATTCGTAGAGGAGAAGTTCTGATTAGCTGCTAGACGGTCTCGTGTGATTTCTATTCCAGGTAGGGTTTCCCTACTCAGTATTGATTACATGGTTGTGTTGGTAATTAACTGTTGTTGTATAACGTATTAACATTGGATTCTGATTTGATGATTGTTTTTTTTTTTTTTTTTTTTTTTTTTGATGACGAGGGGGTTGAATCCCCCCCGGGCCCATGCATTCCCGTACCACCATATGGACCATGTAAGCCACCCCCTTCGGGGGCTGCAGTGGCCAAGTGATCATCGCCCCAGCTGGTAATCGAACCCGGGAGCTCTCAACTCCTGCATTTCTGCAAGCTTCAAGGTTTAACCCGGCTACCACTGGACTAACACCACTTGGTTGATTTGGTGATTGTTGGTGGTGTATTGTGATTATCGTATAACTGCCTGTGGTTTACGAGGTGCGTCCTCGGCTGAGTGGAGTCACTTGCGGGAGTGGCTTCACGCCCTTGATTCGCCTTCTGTGGAACCCGCCACAAAAGGGATGTGCACATTAAAGAACATGGGTTTATCGCTCGGATGAGATGAGCGAGGCGGGCTTAGATGGGAACGGCTGCGGTCCCTCACTGGTGGTGTGGAATACTTGTTGCGATGAGTATTCTGGTAGGACTACACACTTAGTGTGTAGTCAGGTGTGTGGTGATGTGACGGAGTTGGTGGATTAGGTTGGCTTGTATGGTTGTTTTGTTGTAACTATTTGTTTTGTGTAATCAGTACTGACCCCGTTTAATTATTTTAAAAACTGTGCTGATCCATTCGGGGATGGTGAGCAGTTATTGAGCAGTTATCAGATGATGCGCATGGGATAGCTGGGTTGAGTCATCACGGTGCTGTTTTAGAAGTCTTCCGCTGTGTCGAACATTCTTTTAGTTGTTTGGTTGGTTAACATTTGGAGAACCTTTGTATTTCTTTTTACCAGTTTTGGATTTGGTTGTATCACTTTGAACTTTATTATTAAAGCACATTTCTTTATGGTCTATTTGATTATCATTGCCTCGGGTAACCGAGATGGTAGCACTTCCATGCCTTAAGTGGTCCTGGTAAGGCACTAAAGACGCGATCTCGCCCTACAACTTTGAACCGATCACTATGGGATGTGTGTCGGAATCGCTATGCGTTTACCTTGTGTGTTGTATATCTATATAGAAATGTATGGTATAAATTGGTGGATGAATGCATGTGGAGGATAGAAGGTGTTGAGGTGAAAGATGATGATAGTGCATGTATGCATGTTGGTTAGGTAATGAAGCTGTATGATGAATGTTTTATAATGTGGCATTTTAGAAACATGTGGAGTAGGATGGTTGTTTGTGATATATATATATATATAGAGAGAGAGAGAGAGAGAGGCGGGATCTCGTGAGTTTGGTTCTTACGGTGAGTTGTGAGTTTGAAAAATCTAGACCATTGAATAAATACAAATACACGGCTGATATTCAACCCTTAAACAAAACAAAAGTCACGTCGAAACTCTCTCCCTCCATAAACCCAACAAAGTCAGTCCACTACTCCATCTTCTCGACTCCCTGTCATCTGCAATTCTGCCTACTTCTTTCTCTCTCCAAAAAAATTGTCCCTTTTTTCTCTTCGTATTTCCGTTCAATAATGCACTAATTTTGCAAATTGGCTTTCTAATTGATTCTCAAATAACAACTCCGTCAATTGAGTGATAAAATAATCAAACCATCTTCGAATCTTTTTCTCGAATTCTTTTATTTCAACAAAATCCCGACCTTGAAGGCGAACAGGAGCGGCAAGATATGGTACACAAGTTGAGCAGTTTCGAAACGACTCTGAAACACCTATGCTTCAATATACCGTTTCACCTTATTCCACTTTTTCTCTCCTCCTCAACCATGGTAGCCTATCAAAATAGCTACACCTCCGCGCTTTCGTGTAGCCGTCAATCACCACCTTCACTCCCGCCGACGGAGATGGATTTCTCGCTTTTGTGTAGCCGTCAATCTTAAAGCAGATAATTAACTAGGTTTGGGATTACAAAATTGAAAGCTGAAGAAGCATAAAAGAAGGAAGAAGGTGAATGCGTCAATGATGTAGAAAACAAGGTTTTGTTGTTGAATGATTTGTTTCTGAAATTGTAGATTTTTGATTTAGCATTGTGTAGAATGTCTATGTTGTTGATTATGATTAATGAGCTTTGTTTGTTGAGGAGATAGTGTAATTCCTGATCGAATTAATTAGATTTTGCCAGAGTATTCGATTCGATATTTATTATCGATGAATTAGGGATTAAGTACTAGATATGCTGATTATTAATGTCTAATGTTCAACAATTTAAATATGCTGATCTACGTTCCACTGTTGTTAGTATAATGTTGGTAGTTAGTGGATTAATCTAGGATTTGTTGCAAGGGTATTTTCGGTATTCTACTATGGAGTAATCACTTTATTTCTTTGATAGAGTAATGTCAGATATTTAGTGATCTTTGTAAAAAATGAGGATTAAGCATGGTAATAAAATATATTGGTGGAGGTACAATTGAGTCATTCGTCCTATTTACAAAGTCATAGTTCAGAATAACAACACAATAACATGTGGTAAAAAAAAAGAGTAAAAAAATCAATGTAGTAAAAAAAATCTAAGTGACACCGGAATAACATCACAATAACAGTAGAATAACAGTAGAATAACAGCACAATAACACGTGGTAAAAAAAAAGAAAAAAAAAATCAAAGTCCTAAAAAAATTCAAAGTGACACCGGAATAACATCACAATAACAGCAGAATAACAGCACAATAACATGTGGTAAAAAAAAGAGTACAAAAATCAAAGTAGTAAAAAAAATCAAAGTAGTAAAAAAAAGTGACACCGGAATAACAGCAAAATAACAGTAGAATAACAGCACAATAACACGTGGTAAAAAAAAGAAAAAAAAATTAAAGTCGTAAAAAAATTCACAGTAACAGCAGAATAACATCACAATAATAGCGGAATAACAATAACAGCACAATAACATATGGTAAAAAAAAAAAGAGAAAAAAACATCAAAATCGTAAAAAAAATCAAAGTAAATGAGAATAACATCACAATAACAATGAATAACAATCACAAAGACAATAACATGTGGTAAAAAAAAAAAAAAAAGAGAAAAAAAATCAAAGTCGTAAAAAAAATCCAGGTAAAAAAAGGCACAATAATAGCATAATAACACGAGGTAAAAAAAATAAGAGTAAAAAAAATTTCAAGTAAAAAAATCCGGTACAAAAAGAAAAAGAAAAAAGGTAACATAATGAGTAAATTAAAGAAAAACATAAGAGAAAACAAAAATCAAAGTGGTAAAAAAAGCATAATAACACGAGGTAAAAAAAAAAGATAAAAAAAATTAAAGTAAAAAAAAAGTAACATTAGAAAAAAGAGAAAATAAGTAAATGACAATGGTTTTATATGATATGTAAGATTTGATCTTGCCACTCATCTCTAATATAATCTAGTGGTGAGATTCCCCAATTCACAACTCACCATAAGAACCAAAATCACCAAATCCAATCTATATATATATATATATATATATATATATATATATATATATATATATATATATATATATATATATATATAGAGAGAGAGAGAGAGAGAGAGAGAGAGAGAGAGAGAGAGAGAGAGAGAGAGAGAGAGAGAGAGAGAGAGAGAGAGGTTCTTATAAGGCCACTACATCTTATGAGGCCCTAAGTCCTTATAAGGACCTTAGGATGGAAGGGATGGAGGGATGAGATTACATCTCATTCAAGGGTCACAAATGAACCTCCCTAATCTCCCTTCCTAATTCTGTACAACTCTACCTAATTTTGTACAACTCTTCCACCATTCTAATCTCCCAACTCATTTCCTCATTCACTCATCCTCTCTCACTTCCCTCATTCACTCTTTCTCTCTCATTTTCCTCCACCCTCTCTAAACTAAAAAAAAAAAACCAATTTGAAACTAAAAAAAACCAAACTAAAAAAAAAAAAAAAAAAAAAAAACCAACACAACAACTCCACCCGGCTGCCACCCTCCTCTCTAACCCGAAACCACACCCGACCCACCACCGCAACCACAACAACAACAACAACAACACCAGCCGGCCTCCACAACAACAACAACAACACCCACCACCGCAACCACAACAACAACAACAACGACAACCCGGCTGCCACCCTCCTTTCCCGTCTTCGTCCTCGTCCAGATCTGCGTTTGTATAACAACAACAACAACTCCCTGCTTTCCCGTCTTTGTCCTCGCCACCACCCCGACATCTCCAACAAAACCCACCCTCCTCACGCCGCCCTCCTTCCTCCCCCATCACCACCGAGCCCACCACGAGCTGACTCCTTCGTCTCCGACAAAATCCCCCTCCACCGGACCCACAACCTCACCCCCGCCTTTCTCCCTCCCTGCTGCCGCCTAACCCACGCCACTCTCCCTCCCTCTGTCGCCTGCCGTTCTCCCCTTTTCCTCTTCCTTTCTCCTTTTTTTCAGTCGATATGTATTGTCATTGTGGTTTTGGTTTTACGATTTTGTTTTTGGTTTTTTTTTTTGTTTTTTTTTGTTTTTATTTTTTTTTTGGTTTTTATTGTCCATTTTTTTTTATTTTTCAGATTTACTTTGGTTTATTTTTGTTTTTTTGTATGGGTTTTTGATTTACTTTGGACGTTTTTGTTTTTTGTATGGGTTTTTGATTTACTTTGGTTTATTTTTTTTTGCTTTATTTTTTTATATTTGTTGGTTGTTGATGATAAAAGTTATACAATTTACGACTAAAGTTATACCCTTTAAACATTAAAGTTATACTATTTACGACAAAAGTTATACATTTTATGACTAAAGTTATACATTTTATGACTAAAGTTATACATTTTATAACTAAAGTTATACCCTTGAAACATTAAAGTTACAATTTTTATGACTAAAGTTATACATATTTTGTTATTGTTATTTGGTTTTTTATTTTTGTTGGTTATTGATGGGTTGTTTTTAATTTCTAATTTATTATTTGTATTGTTATTTCATTGTTAATTTTTTTTTTATTTGTATTGTTATTTCATTGTTATTTCATTTATGGGTGAATTTTTCTTAATAGATAACATTTTTTATTTTTTTTGTCTAATTTGGTTTTGTTATTGTTATATAATTTTTTTGTTTTTTCATTGTTATTGTTACATAATTTTTTTGTTACTAAAGTTATACATTTTATGACTAAAGTTATACATTTTATGACTAAAGTTATACATTTTATGACTAAAGTTATACAAATTTGGACTACAATTATACAAAAAATGATTGAAGTTATACAAATAAGGACAAAAGTTATTCAAATAAGGACTAAAGTTATACAAAAATGGACTAAAGTTATACAAAAAAGGACTGAAGTTATACAAAAATAGACCAAAGTTGTACAAAAAAAGACTAAAGTTATACAAAGATTGGACTAAAGTCATAAAACAATGGACTAAAGTTATACAAAAATGAACCAATGTTATACAAAAATGAACCAAAGTTATACAAAAATGGACTAAAGTTATACAAAAAATTGGACTAAAGTTATACAAAAATGAACCAAAGTTATACAAAAATGAACCAAAGTTATACAAAAATAGACCAGAGTTATAAAAAAATGCACCAAAGTTATAACTTTAGTCCAATTTTTGTATAACTTTAGTCCAATTCTTTTGTATAACTTTGGTTCATTTTTGTATAACTTTGGTTCATTTTTGTATAACTTTGGTTCATTTTTGTATAACTTTAGTCCAATTTTTTGTATAACTTTAGTCCAATTTTTGTATAACTTTAGTCTTTTTTTGTATAACTTTGGTCTATTTTTGTATAACTTTGGTTCATGTTTGTATAACTTTAGTCCATTTTTGTATAACTTTGGTTCATTTTTGTATAACTTTGGTCCATTTTTGTATAACTTTCGTCCTTATTTGTATAACTTTAGCCCATATTTGAATAACTTTAATCCATATTTGTATAACTGTTGTCCATTTCTGTATAACTTTGGTTCATTTTTGTATAACTTTGGTTCATTTTTGTATAACTTTGGTTCATTTTTGTATAACTTTAGTCCTTATTTGTATAACTTTAGTCCTTACTTGTACAACTTTAATCCATATTTGTATAACTTTAGTCCATTTTTGTATAACTTTGGTTCATTTTTGTATAACTTTGGTTCATTTTTGTATAACTTTGATTCATTTTTGTATAACTTTAGTCCAATTTTTTGTATAACTTTAGTCCAATCTTTGTATAACTTTAGTCTTTTTTCGTATAACTTTGGTCTATTTTTGTATAACTTTGGTTCATTTTTGTATAACTTTAGTCCATTTTTGTCTTAGATGAAAAAAAAGTATCTCACAAAAAAAAACGAGATTTAAAACACGAAATCTTAAAAAAACGTATAACAAGAAGAGATTTAAGAAAATGAATAAAAAATGAGAACTAATAAAATAAAAGACAACTAAAATAAAATCAAAGACAAAAAAAATAATGAATGGAAAAAACAACTCAAAACATACAAATTAACACAAAACGAAAAAAAAAACCGTTGAAAAAAAAAAAAAAAAAAAAAAAAAAAAGGTCGGCGGCGGTGGGGGCGGCGGTGTGGGGTGGCGGGGGGTGGTGGGTGGTTATTTAGTGTCGGGTGGGATGGTGGTGGGTGGTGGTGAATGAGGAAGAGATGAATGAATGATTTATTTGAGTTTTTTGATTTATTTGGATTTTTTGGGTTTTTTATTTATTTGGATTTTTGGGTATCTTTATTTATTTGGGTTTTTTCTTTAGAGTTTGAGAGAAAAGAGAAATGAAATGTGTAAGATGAAAGAGAAATGGATGAGTGGAAAACAAATATATAGTAAATTAGTGATTAATTAGAGTGGATTAGTGAAGGAGGAGAGAGATGGTGAGATTAGCTTATAAACACACTTTTTTGGGGTTGATCTCATCCCTCCATCTCCCTCCATCCAATGGCTCATAATAGAACTTATGGACTTAATATATCTAAGGACCTTAGTTGATCTCTTCTCTCTCTCTCTCTCTCTCTCTATATATATATATATATATATATATATATATATATATATATATATATATATATATATATATAGTGTTGTGTTGTCGTTTGTCGTTTGGCATATAAACATAGTTGGTTGGTAATGTTGAGATACGCATGCGGGTAGTAAACGAGTCTGTATGACTCGATCGAGTAGTGGGCACTCGATCGAGTAGGTGAGAGACTCGATCAAGTGGGCGTGCCTCGATCGAGTGGGATGCTTTTCATTTCTGGGCAGTAGTCTGTTTTTGGGCACTCGATCGAGTAGGTTTGGGCAATCGATCGAGTGGGATCAGCTCGATCGAGTAAGTAGGTGGCTCGGTCGAGTACGTTTTTGGATGCATTCTGGTCAGGTTCTGGAGTTGAGGCATTCGATCGAGTAAGTGGGCAACTCGATCGAGTGGCCTCAACTCGATCGAGTGGGTTGCGGTACTCGATCGAGTGGGTTTTACGCAAGTCATTTTTGTCTTTTGTGTATGGGATGCGTGTTCATGTTTACCGTTTCTTATATAGTTTCAAGATGCCGCCAAAGAGAACCGCGTTCTATGCTAGGGCTGAGAACATGAGCGTAAATGAGATAGTTAAGATGTTGGAGCACCATGATGCTCTTACTGAGTCCTTAAAGAAGTTTGGAAAAGATAAGGATGCAGGTGTAGATTTCGTAAAGATGACTATAAATATTTTGAGGTTTAACCCTATGGAGTACATGGGCACTGGGGCGCCAATTCTGCTGGATAATTGGCATAGGGAGATGGAAAACATACTCAATGTGGTGCATTGCCCAGAGGACTTTCGAGTGGAACAAGCTTTGTTCTACTTGAGGGAAAGAGCAGGAGAGTGTTGGGATAAGGTTAGGGTGAGTGCCCTGGATCTATATGTGAAACTGGGGTTATCTGCTATACCTTGGCCGGGATGCGTTTAAGAGGGCTATGAGGCGAGAGTTTGTGCCGGAGCATGTGCGTAGCAAGCTGAGAGAGGAGTTTGATGACTTCAAGATGACTTTTGATATGACAGTTGCTAAGTATTATCACAAGTTCAACGAGAAGTCTAGGTACGCAGAGGCTATGGGGCTGAGCCAAGAGAACTTGGCATTGAGATTTGAGAAGGGTTTGACACCCAAGATTATGGAGAAGTTGCCGGTAGGGGTCCTTACTGATGTTAAGGAGGTATATGAGCGTGCTGGGAGAGCTGAGAGGTTGGTGGAGATGACTAAGGAGAATAGAGGGAGAGCTTCTGAGAACAGGAAGGCTGAAAGTGAGGGTGGTGGTCAGTCTAGCTACAAGAGGGGCGGCCATAACCAGGTGAGAGCTTACTCTTCGGGGTCGGGGTTCGGTGGTGGAGCTTCTTACGGACGTGGCAGTGGTGGTTATAGTAGCAGCTGTGGTTTATCCTGCTTTAACTGTGGCGGTGTGGGCTACAAGAGACATGAGTGTACTAGTGCTATGGGCAGGGGTTTTCAGAGGGAGTCTCTGGGGAGTTTCTCTCAGGGTCCATCTCAGAGCTATGCTAGTAACAGACCGGCTGGGTCGTGGAATAATCAGGGTGGTCAGAGTAACAACAATGGTGGGGCTAACCGCAATGGCGGTAATTCATATCAGAGACCGGCAACGAATAACAACCAGGGGTCGGCTACTAAGCCGTCTACTTCGGCTAGTACTGTCCATGGAGGTGGGTAGAAGACCTGTGGTAAGCTGTTCATGATGGAGAAGAAAGCAGCTGAGGATGATGCTCACGTTATCATGGGTACTTTTCTTGTTAATCAGTCTTTAACTTTGTTTTGTTTGATTCGGGGGCGTCACAGTCGTTTGTACCATCGAGTTATTCTAAGCTTTTGGGTTTTGAGTCTGTAAAAGAGGAGGTGTTCATACCGTTGGGGGAGTCTGTATCTTTTGGGAGGTTATATAGGGGTGTGTCTATGATAGTGATGTGACCATAATTTGAGCATATTTAGTCCCCGAATTAGCCTTGTTCCCATGCTTTTAAGTGCATATTTTGGTCATTTATTGTCTTTAATCCTTTGTTTTGCATATTCTTTGAGGTTTTGATCTCTTGGTAGGAAAGGAGTGCAAACCTTGCATTTTCATGGCAAAATGAAACTAAATTGATTGAATTCAATGACCAAGCATCAAAGAGAACACAAGACTAGAAAGCCTTTGTACATACTATAGTAGATGGGCAATGATGAGAAACGATCCTTGCATCCCCGAGGAAATCCTCAAGGATTTTATGAAGAGAAAGGAAGAAAAGAAGAAAGGAAGAAGCTGTAAGACAATCCGAGCGGATTGCCCACAATCCGCCCGTCCAAGAGGAGCAATCCGAGCGTCTTCCCCAGCTGGACGCCCATCCAGAACCACAACAATCCGCCCGTCCACCCCAACAATCTGCTCGTCCAAAACACAAACAATCCGCCCGTTCCGTGCCCTGGACGCTCGGATTGTGTGACAGCTAGAATCCGTCTTCTACATGTTTTATGAAGGATGCGCATATTTTTCTAAGACCGGCGAAAAGGAGACCGGAGTCTCCCTTGAGACCGGCGATTCCTCAAGGACTTAATCGTCATTTAAGCCCTTAGTAAACCCTAATTTATGTACCTAATCCCCACTATAAATACCCCATTAGGCTAATTAGATTAGCATGTTCTTCTTAGCAATCTCTAGTGTAGCATATATTAATCAAATCTCTCTTTAATTTTGTAATCAACATTTAATCAAGTTTTAATACAAATCTCATTTCCTTAATCTCTCTTTTGTTCATCTTTTGTTTTGGGTAATTGAAGATTATTTGGGTTATTATTGGGAGATTGACAACCTTCCAATCAATCATCAAGTACTTCTATTATTCTTTGCTTTATTATTGGAATCATTAGTAGGTATAATTCTCTTAATCCCTTTTTTATTATTTTTAATTATCTTCATTTATTCATCATGTTTTACTTTGTTGGTATGATTGACAACCTTGCTAGCATGTTCAACATGATAATGAGTGAGTAGTTTCATTAGCTAGGGTTAATGGGTAATTAGGGGAAACCAACATGGGGGATGATTCATGCTTAAATTAATATATTTTTATAGTTAATTTGCTTGCTTGTTGTGATCTCAACTTATACACATGTTATGTTTGATGAAATGCGAGCCTATGAATCCTTGCATTTTTTACCCATCACCTATCTTTTCAATGAGACTTGTAAGACATAAACCAACTCGAGTCTCATTAGAGCATGCATATAGTTGAGTAGGGAAGATTAAGTCGACTTGTAGGTGTTGTACAATCTAATCGATTCGGCTCCGGGACCCAAACTTTCCTAGGATTGTAAGATATAAACCAACTAGATCCATCACAACAATAATTGCTTGCTTATAATTTGAGAATATGTTTGTATGATCAATTCCCATGAATTCCCTACGACCCCATGACACCCTAGTGCCTTTTATCAATTGTTTACATCCCTTTTTAATCATCTTGCTTGTTTACTTTTATTGCTATTTAGTTTAGTGATCTTCTACTTCAAACCCCAAATTGTGACACCCTTAGACACCACTAGTTGCAATTGAAAATCTCATCCCTTGGGATCCGACCTTTACTTGCCTCTTTACTAATTGTAAAGTTGTTTGTGGAGTTATAAATTGTGTTTTGGTCTAGGTGCTCCTAACGACAAGTACCGAAAACTAAACCCCCTAAGGGGGTCACGACCAAAAATGGCGCCGTTGCCGGGGACGGTGTTAACTTGATTTAGATTTTCTTAAATTGTTATTAGTTGTGTCTTTCTTTGCCTTGCCTTGGGGAAGTAAAACTCCTCAAGGTTTGTTCTAATTATTTTCAAGTTGTTCGATATTTTGCAAGATGGACCTTATAGATTGTTTTGGAGAGGACCACTTAAGTATTACTTTCTTCAAAGACCCCATGCAAGCATTGGAAGCCTTGGAAGCAAGTGAGGTTAAAAATATTTATTTGGAATTGGAGGTAGATCTTTTTGAGGCCGCTCTAGCTAACAAAGAACTTACTCATGAGCAATCCGAATTAGTACATAACATAATTGTGGAAGCATACCAACCTATAGAAAATGAGCAATCCATCATAGAAGACATCTTACAAGCTCAAGAGCAAGAGGAATTCGTCATGGAATTTGAGTGTGATGAGATTGATGAGAACGAAGAACAAGTTGAATATGCCATGAGAATGGAGTGTCTAATGGAAATGGAGCAAATTCTCAATGAACCTTCAAAGGAGGAAAGTGAGGTACAAACCCCTACTTCAAAACCCCTTCACCCAAATTTGAAATATGCTTACCTTGATGAATCAAAGACCAAACCCTTAATTGTTAATGATAGACTTGATGAAAACCAATTGGGAAAATTGCTTGATGTGTTGAAACAACATGAAAAGGCTATATGTTATAGTCTAGATGACCTTAAGGGGATAAGTCCCAACTTTTGTATGCATAGAATTCATCTAGATGAAGACCATAGACCTACCATCTAATCTCAAAGGAGATTAAACCCCCACATGCAAGAAGTTGTTAAGGGAGTGGTTATGAAATTACTTGATGCGGGAATCATATATCCCATGTCGGACTCTTTGTGGGATAGCCCTGTTCAAGTGGTACCTAATAAAGGAGGTACCACAATGGTGACAAATGAAAAGAATGAGTTAATACCCATAAGGAAAATCACTGGTTGGCGTATGTGCATTGACTATCGAAAATTGAATTCCGCAACAAGAAAGGATCATTTCCCCCTACCATTCATTGACCAAATGCTTTCGAGGTTAGCCTCCAACAAATTCTTTTGTTACCTTGACGGGTATTCGGGATTCTTTCAAATCCCTATACACCCGGATGACCAACATAAGACCACCTTCGCATGCCCTTGTGGTACTTTTGCATATAGGAGGATGCCTTTTGGCTTATGTAATGCCCCCGCCACTTTCCAAAGATGCATGATGAGTGTCTTCTCCGACTACCTAGAGACCATAATAGAAGTTTTTATGGATGATTTTAGCGTTTATGGAAAAGACTTTGACTCATGTTTGCATAATCTTTCTCTTGTATTGCAAAAATGTGAAGATGTTAGTCTTGTTTTAAATTGGAAAAAGTGTCACTTCATGGTCAATGAAGGAATTGTTTTGGGTCATTAAATCTCGGAAAAGGGCATCGAGGTCGATAAAGCTAAGGTTGAGGTGATAGAGAAACTCCCACCACCCGTGAATGTTAGAGGGGTGAGAAGTTTTCTCGGTCATGCGGGTTTTTATCGCCGTTTCATAAAAGATTTTTCAAAAATAGCGAAACCCCTCACTCAACTCTTACTTAAAGATGCCCAATTTCATTTCACTGATGAGTGTGTTGAAGCCTTTAATAGAATCAAGGAAGCACTAATCTCGGCACCGATCATTCAACCTCCAAATTGGGAACTACCGTTCGAGATTATGTGTGATGCTAGTAACTACGCCGTTGGAGCGGTTCTTGGCCAACGGGTAGGAAAAGCTCTTCATGCCATCTACTATATAAGCAAGACTCTTGATCCCTCCCAAGTGAACTATGATACCACCGAGAAAGAGCTTCTTGCTATTGTCTATGCTTTGGACAAATTCTGTTCCTACTTACTTGGATCCAAAGTGATTGTCTTTTTGGATCACTGTGCTCTCCGACACCTCTTGATAAAGAAGGAGACAAAACCAAGGTTGTTAAGATGGATTTTGCTTCTTCAAGAATTCGACTTGGAAATAAGAAACAAGAAAGGAGCCGAAAATGTAGTGGCGGATCACTTGTTAAGGATCCGGTTTCATGATGAACAAGGAGAAACGCCGATAATGACTCATTTCCCGACGATATCTTGATGGCCATTCAAACACAACTTGAAAGGCACATCACCCCATGGTTTTCCGATTATGCCAACTATATCGTTGGAAGAGTACTGCCTCCTAATTTGAACTACAACCAAAGGAAGAGGTTCTTATTCGAAGTAAAAAGGTACTTTTGGGATGATCCAAACCACTAAAAAGAGTGTAGTGATGGGCTCTACCGGAGGTGTATCCCTCAATGGGAAGTCCAAGGAATCTTGGAAGGATGCCACTCGTCACCCTACGGTGGGCACCATGGAGCAAGGAGAACCATTGCAAAAATTCTTCAATCGGGCTTCTATTGGCCTACAATGTTCCAAGACATGAGGGAATTCATCATTCATTGTGATTCTTGTCAAAGAACGGGGAATATCTCTTGGAGGAACGAAATGCCACAAAGGGGCGTACTAGAGGTGGAGATTTTCGACGTTTGGGGGATCGACTACCAAGGGACGTTTGTGACATTCAATGGGAATAAGTATATCCTTGTGGCCGTAGACTACGTCTCCAAGTGGGTGGAGGCAATTGCCACTCCAAACGACGATGCAAAGACGGTCACCAAGCTCTTCAAGAAAATAATCTTCCCAAGATTCGGAGTCCCTAGAGCAATCATAAGTGATGGAGGAACGCATTTTCATGAAAAGAAACTCACATCCCTTTTGACCAAGTATGGTGTTCAACATAGAACCGGCTTAGGATACCATCCTCAAACAAGCGGTCAAGTTGAAGTTTTGAATAGAGAGATCAAGCAAATTCTTGAGAAAGTGGTGAACAAGACCCGAAAATATTGGAGCACAAGCTTGATGACGCTCTTTGGGCCTATAGGACGGCCTATAAGACTCCCATAGGAGCCTACCCTTATAAGCTTGTCTATGGAAAAGCATGCCACTTGCCAATCGAATTGGAGTACAAAGCTTTTTGGGCAATCCGAGCCCTTAACCTTGATCTCAAATTAAGTGGTCAATAGAGGATGATTCAAATTCAAGAGTTGGAAGAATTCCAACTACAATCTTATGAGAATGTCAAGATCTACAAGGAAAGGACAAGATTACTCCATGACAAGAGGATCAAGCAAAAAGCCTTCCACAAAGGGGATAAAGTCCTTCTATTCAATTCCCGATATCGACTGTTTCCCGGGAAGTTGAACTCTAGATTGATGGGTCCCTATGTGATCACCGAGGTTGGAAAATATGGGGATTTTGAAATCAAGGCGGAAGATGGAAGCAAATTCAAGGTCAATGGTCAAAGATTGAAGCCATATTATGAGGGAGCATTTATTGGAGAGGTCGAGGTCACCTACCTCAGGCCTCCTCATCCTTGAAGGAATCATCAAAGGGAGAGTTTGGTGGAGTCCTCTCTAAACCACCACTTGTAAATATACTAACCCTCTAACTTGTATTTATAATTTTGTTGCATTCCTTTTAACATAAACATAAATTCTTTTCATGAGAGTAAGTGAGGGAGGGTCACTAATGATTTTTGGTGAAGGAAGGAAAAAATTTTCAAGTGTGGGGAAGCTTTTATCGGAGTCAAGGAAATCAAAAGAAATCCGCAGCAAGGAATCCGAGCGTCTAAGGAAAGAATCCGCTCGGTTTGTACAAAGACGTCCGTCTTGCTGAAGAATACGCTCGTCCAGTAGGAATCCGAGCGTCTGAAGACGAATCCGCTCGTCTTTTTGCCAGTACATTTTAAGAAAAGTTCCTGTAACAGAATCCGCTCGTCTTTGGGAAAAGACGCTCGTCTTGCTCCAGAAAAGACGCTCGTCTTGTGCTCGATCCGCTCGTCTTGACTACGTCAAATTTTTGCAAAAATTCGCTGTAAGAGAATCCGAGCGTCTTCCCTAGAATCCGCTCGTCTCAGAATGACAGAATCCGAGCGTCTTGTGCCCGAGTCCGCTCGTTTTCCTGCGGTCTTCACTCCCGATTTTCCCAATTTTAATTCACCCCACCACACAATTAGTGACACATCACCCTTCCTTCCACTTTTATTATAAAACCCCACCTCCTTATGACTCCAAAGCATATCCCAAACACTCTTTTATTCCACAAAATAAAAAAGCCCCAAATTTCTAGGGTTTCAAAAGCAACATTCAATCCACAAAGAGCATGTTCATACTTTGACAAATCAAAAAAATTCCAACTCAACAATCAAAGAATGGGACCAAAGGGATCTTCCTTTAGGGATAGAAGATGACCAAGAGTAAGGGGAAGCTCTTCTACCTCCCACATCAACAATTTAAGGAGGGAGCATGAATAAATTGTGGATCTTACAAGGCTTGATGACTTCTCAAATGTTGAATTCGTCAATGATGTGCAAAGACTCGTTTTTCACCAACTTCTTCGTAAGAACATTCTCCCTACTAAGTTTTTATGTCATAGAACTTTAAGGAAGCTTGGGATTTACCATCAAATGGAAGCCCTTTTTAAGTTGTTTGGTCTCTCTACCCTATTCCACTTGCACGAGCAAACTTACCGATCCCTTGTTCTTGAATTTTTAAGCTTCTTAAAAATCACAACCTTGAATAGAACGATATGCATAGAATTTAGGTTGGAGAGTGTTTCAAGAATGATGACTCTAGTGGAATTTGCTAATGTGCTTGGCCTCGATGTCTCGCCTACCCGGACATCAAAACCGAAAAGATATAGTGTTGCACCCCTATGGAGGGCCATGACCGGCCTTGATTTCATGTACATCAAGGAGTGTCTAGCTTTCCACATTAAAAATCCTATTTTGAGACTTACTTACCGGTTCCTTTCCGGCACTCTCCTTGCTCGCCGAGACCCGGCCATAGTGAACGAACTTGACCTTGTGTTCATGGAGTCTTACCTCGATATCCAAGGAAGGGGTGGGTACCACTTTAATGCGCCTCTTGTGCTACTAGAAAAGTGGGCAAAGTTTAGAAACAGTGATGATGATGGGATGAAACACATTGTTAATGGAGGGCTCATTACAAAGATTGCCAAGTATTTTAATCCAAAATTTAATGAGAATAATGAGTACACTCGCTTACCGGGAATACAAGGATAAATGAAGACCTTCTTCTTGTGCATCATCATTGGATAACCCTTGAGGGGGTTGATAAAAGGATCAAGTGGATAACCAAAGGAAGTGATCCAATCTACGTACCAATGACCGGACAACCAAGAAGGGGACCTTTATCACCAATCCCATCCTACCTCATCCCTACAAACCCAACCCAAGCAAGACAAGCACCACCACCTCCAAATCCACAACAACAACAAGAGCAACAACCTCAAGATGAGAAAATCAAAGTACCTCCCTACCCTTTTCCATATCAACCGTACAACCACCCTAACCCCTTTATCCTCCCCGTGATGACTTTGTAACGAGAATTCTTCAAGATTTGCACTTCCGACAATATGAAGCTACCGTGGACAATTATTATGCACTTTAACCTCAATACCATGATATGATTCAAAGGGGGAAGATTAGTGAGGAGGGAGCATTTCCCTCTTGGGCACAAATGGATATACTCTTCCCCAATTCGGATAGAGCAAATGAAGGGGCAAACGGGCGACAAGAGGATGGGAGCGACAAATCTTGCGGTGGGGACACGGTGGAGCTTGGTAGCGAAGAGGATGAGTTCATGGACCCTAATACAAGTGATGCATCCAAGGAAATATGGGATAGTGACCTAGAGGGAGATGACGACGATCTCTAGAGGATCTCTTCATAGCTAGATAGAGCGGGCATGAGGCACCCATCTCAAGCTTAAGTGAAGTTTCCTCATCTCCTCTCTTTATTTTGAATTTTTCATGAAAGAAGTTTATGTTTTGTTAACTTGTACAATATTTGACTTTGACTTGGTTGGAGAGTCCAAGCAACATAGAGGACTAACACCTCGGCCCCATTGAGGTGTTCTTATTTTATTGTTCCCATTTGAAAAATCCAAAATGACAACATTAGTTTCATGCATTGCATATTATGTGCATGAACTACCCCATAATGTAAGACAATAGAAATAATGTCTATTCCGGTTTGGGGAAGTACATGCATACGCAACGGGAGGTAATCTAAATTACGCTCTCCGTAATAAACAAAAACCCATGCATCATGTAGTGTAGCTTAGTATAGCTTTCATTTAGTATAGAATTAATGCATCATACTTGCATAATTTCCTATCATTTTGGCCATTGAGGACAATGCTCATATTAGTGTGGGGATGGGAAATTCTAACTTATCTTTTATTCAAAAATCCAAAAAAATAAAAAATTTCGAAAAGTCAAAAAAATTAAAAAATTTGAAAATCCAAAAACAAGTTCATTTACTTTGTAGTGTAGTCTTGTAAATATTGTTGTATATATTGAATTTGTTCTATCCTTGTTCACATTGATCGACTACGCCACATCCGAGACATGAGGATATTGAAGACTGCATGGTATAATCTTTCCAATCTCCTTTTTCCTCTTTATGTTAATGACTATGTGGCTTTATTTTGATTGATGCGGTATAAACAATGTGAATTTAAGACTTGCATTTAGATTATATGGCATATTAGTTGGTAGAATCATATGAATTAGGATGTTTATATGTTAGTTGCATCATGGCATGTAGTTTGCATGTTAGAAAATTTTGCGAAACCGTCTACTTGGGAATCTTGACAAGTGTATATAGGCCCTAGTAGATGCTTTTTCTTCTTAAGACTTTGCTTGTTAGAATACTTGTACAACACCCTAGGATGTGTCATGCTAGTATCCTTTGACCCATGGATTAAGGCCTAGTCAAGAGTACCTTATGGTGTGATAACTCCTTGGCTACCGTTTATTCCAAGGTGACCCATGAAACCAAGCAACCACCATCATCCATGTTCTACCACATTTTTGTCATCAAAGGGAATGGGCACAAAAAGAAATTGATTTGAGTTCAATGAAATGAAAAGTGAAAGAAAGTTTGCAAAATGCATCAAAAGAAAAGAGGAGCAAAAATAGACTCCTAAAGCTTCAAATATAAGGAACCCTCACTACATATGGGGTGACTTTGAAAATGTTCAAAAAGAAACGCAAAGAAAAGTGAAAGTTGTCAAGTATTGAAAAGCCAAAAATCAAAAGAAATGGCAAAAGAAAGTGTTCTGAAATGTTATATGCCACAAGAAATTGGGGGGAAAAAAACAACAAATCAAACTCCCAAATAAAACTCAAATACTATCGATCCCTTTATCCATTGTATCCATTTTTGTGCATGGTAGAGAGGGGACGACCCTTCTTCTTGTCTAGGCAAGATGGGGAATTCCGCGATCCTCGATTGTTTCTAACACCATAGGAAGTCAACTCTTGACAAAAGCATTTAACGATTGAGGACAAAGGTACCTAGCTTGACACAATTTGGAGGTGATTTATTGGTATTCTTCTAGTCTTAGTAGTTTGAAGAAATTGCATCTATGAAGGAGTGTGTACCCTTGAATTGCTTCCCTTGTAGATAATTTCCGCCACTTAGATGAGGAAAGTGGCGATTCTTTTGTAGATCCATTCATTACTTATTTTCTGTGCTTTAATGTTTGGATGTGTCGCCATTTTGGCAAGACCCACCTTGCCTTGCAAGAAGGCATCCTACCTCATGGTTGTCTTGTTGTGAAGGGGCGGAGTGAGACCCGCTAATTGTCTCATTGTGGACAAGGCCCTCGGGAACTGCGTCCGAGGGATCCACACTAGGCATAATCGACTCGAGGTTCCTTCGAATCGAATTAAGACAAATTAGAGTCGCCACCAAGTTTTTTGGGAACTTGGAACCGTTCAAGTCAACTTTACACCTTTCATCGAAAAGCATAAAGCCAATCGACTACGAGTGATTAAAGATAAAGACTTGTACCCTATATCACTCGATTTGAATGACTCTCGTAATCCAATGGTATTTAGACGGATCCACAAACCATAGATCTTGAGTAAGGGGTGAGGGTACGTGTTGGGAAGCCCATAAGGACACCCAACCCCGCCCGTCGATAACGGCCTCTACTAAGTCAAGTGTCGGATTTCAAACAAGGTCATAGCTACTACGATGTATGATATGCAAACGTTGTTTTAACCCTATCATGTGACAACAATTTCTACGTCGTTTTAGATGCAACTAAACTAACTTTGTCAAAGTTGTAATTTAGCATGTGGGTTGATTAATCTAGCAACATTCAAAGCAAACAAACAAGGCTTAAGGGGGAATGGGGGAGCCGTTGGGATCTACCTATTACAAACCAGGCATTTCATGCCGACACAACGATAAATAAATTACAACTCGATCTAATTACAATTGCTACATACAACTCAAAACACGACACAAAACACACGGCCATTGGGCCTTGAAAACCGTGCACATGAGGGTGGCCCACGGCTCACATGACCCACGGTCCTTGGGTCACTCCTCGTAATGCGTGCTCGCGCTTAATCTCATCGAATTAGACATAAGGCTACGCACCAAAGCATGCATTAGCATAAACCGGGCCATGTTGCTTTAAACAACATGCGGTTTACTACGCTCCTACAAGCATTGGGGAACAACCGTCTAACCAAACAAGACCAAGGTTTTTGAAAAGGTTTTGACTCAATAAAAGAAAGCTAACTTGAAAAAAATACAACTCGATAACAAACGATAAATTACAAACAATGAAACAACGAGGAAACAAACGGTATAAAAACAAAACGAGAAAGGTAAATAAAACGGCCACCCCACGGCCCAAACAAACGGCCACCCTCACGGCCAAGACAAGGCCAACCTAGTTCCTAAGTTATATTCATTGATTAGATCGAGTGATCGCGAAAAGGGATAAGAAACAAGTTAGAAAACGAGTAAAAAACGATGTTGATTGATTGTCGCACGAGGGTGCATTCACACGGCCTAAAGGATCTAATTAGGTCAAATTCGCTAATTAATTTAACTCATCGAGTGTCAATAAGGAGGTGCTAATCACGCACTCTTATACTAGCGAGAAATTAGGTGAAAGAGAGAGATGCATTCAATTATTTATAGAATCGTCGATTGATTTTATAACTTACGTCGAAGCCACCTATCGTGTCTAATTAGATTATTAAATTAATTAAAGTCATCTAAATACGTCATAGGTTAACAACCAGAGGTTAAACTAACATGCAACGGGTCCTAGGGTATGTCGATTTGGCCGAAACAGTAAGGGGGTCGAAAGCGATGAAAGTTAGACAACTCGTTTTATTTATGCCCTACCTTGAACACGAGGATATGTAAATGAGACGGGGGTGTACGACCGACAGACGTAGCGGTTTCTTTTCCCATCTCAAGTCAACGCGGGTGTTCATGGTGGTACTTTAAATCATACTCGGACTAACTAGTTTCATTGTTAATTAAAACAAACGATAAACAAAACGAAAACAAACAAAAAAACAAACTATAAAAAAAAGGCATAAAAAACGAAATAAAAAAGGAGAGAAAAGGGGATTTGATGCACCCTCAACCTACATGTATCGTTGACACCGTCTTGGGTCGTAATCGATGGTAGATTTTATCTCGAGAGGCCGTCGTCGACGAAGAATAAAGCAAACACGCGTTTTGGAAAGTTTCTGGACAGCGATTTTAAAACAGCGATATCTCCCTCGTTTCACGACGAAAATTCGATTCGAAAGATTTTTGGAAACTAGAAAGAGAGGAGAACAAGGATCTTAAAGCAACCCCTGCTCGTTTTGGGTTAATGGGCACGAAAAACGAGCACAAACAGAACTGGACAGACAAGAGTAAACCGCGAAAACAGAGTGTTATTTCACTCTGTTTTTCAAGGGATCTCGTGTACTCTCAAGGGAAATTTGGCTCGTAAATCTTTGTCTAATGTGTAGATGGATGTTATGTGGTTAATTAGGAACAAGAAACTCGAGTTTTTATGGAGGTTTGATGAAGGAACGAATGGATTTTCGAAGAGGACACACAAACAGTTTCAGTTTGTGTGTCGGTTTTGTTTAGGGTTTTTGGGAGGCAATTAGGGTTTGTTTCTGAGGTTTAAAGCTTGTATGTGATGCTAGGATGTATGGAGGACTTAGAGGAATGAATGTATGGTGAAGGGGTCATATTTATAAGGAGTTAAAGTAGGTTAAAAGAGAGGGAGAGGCAATCGGGCTTCATCCCGTATGGCTGCTGTCCAGCAGTTTTTGTGAGGGTTTGAGGGGGGTTTTCTTGGTGATTAAGCTAGGATAATATGGGTAGGATACTAGGGTATGGGTTAGGGTTAATGGGTACGGGTCTTGGTAGTGTTTGGAGCGGGTTTGGGCTCGCGAATTGAGCTGCAAAACAGGGTTTACGGGATTGGGTTGCGGGCTGCTTGTGAGGGGTTTGGGACGAGAATTTGGGCTGCTTGTGAGGGGGTTCGAACATGGGTTGATGGGTATTGGTCTAGGTGGGTTAATGTACTCGAGATTCGTGCCAATTCGCAAAGGAAACGGGCTTAAAAACCGAGCTAAAATCGAGCTCAAAACACACGGTTAAAAACGAGTTCTTCGCTTTTAAAATCGATTTTTCAAATCAATTAATAAATTAAAATAAATGACTTTTCAAATCAAATATACTCATAAAATGATTTTTCAAATCAATTATTTATTTTATTTTCAATAAAATAAACTTAAGAAAATAAATTCAAAATAAAGCTTTAATTTAAATATCATTTAAACTAAATAAAAAATGAATTCACTTAAAAAACATATTAATTTTAAATATCATTTAAAATAACAAAATGAACTCACTAAAAACATTAAAATAAATATCATTTAAATTAACAGAATGAATTCACTAAAAAAACATTAATTTAAATATGATTTAAATTAATAAAATACTTTATCGACGACGCCCATTCTACCTCGTAAAACGAGCTCCAAATAATGACAATGACAACTAAAGAATACATGTGTCCTATCATCATCGGGTGTTTGTCGGGTTCTCTATAAATTCCAATATCGACGGATACGGGTATCTACAGAGCCCCCACTTTGACTGAGGCTTGGACAAGGCGAAAGTCAAAGTATACCCCAGGTCCCTTTCGACCTGAGGATTCTGCGGGTCGTTTATAGTCCATTAGACTTGCGTACATAAGCTCGCCAGCCATAAGAAGAGATCATACCTGAAACTTCGTCGGGGATTAACTCTTCCTTCTGTTGCGTCGAATTATCTTCGTTGGTCATCGACCCATAAGTTGCATAAATGGTGGGTTGAGCCTTATCTTTAGGCGCCTACGTATCCGTTTCTGACGGAATCAAACCCGCGTCGTAGTTCGGCCACTGCTGACTCATGCCCAAGGTTTATCATCTGTTGGCGTTTGTCCGAAATTCATCATCTGTTAACACTTGCCCAAAGCTTATCATCTGCTGGCAGGTGCCCAAATGGGACGGGACTTTCCAAGGAGGTTGCCGCCGCTTTCATCATTTGCTTTCAGCTACGGAATTCTTCCATTTCCTACTCTTGTATTGAATCGAATTCTGAGTGGATGTCATCCTTTTCATCTTGATAATGGTCTCTCGAAGCCAACGGCTTCGAGCCCCTGATTTGAATGGCTCTAAAGTCGAAGACTTTAGAGCCCCCAGTTGAAGCATATCCTGCTATATTTAAAACACAAAAACGTACTAGCAATAATCATCACATAAGCACATTTGGATCATCGATCTTGAAATTGGATCATTTGAAAGATTGGGTCATCGACCCGAAAATTGAATTTGAAAATTTTGAATAATTGGGTCATCGACCCGAATTTTGAATTTGACATCACTTGGAATGTTGGGCCATCGACCCTTCAAAAATTGAATTGGAAAATTTTGAATGATTGGGCCATCGACCCGAAAAGATTCTGCTACTTGGATCATCTATCCACAATTCGCAAAAAGTTTTTGGAATTTTGAAATTTTGAAATTTTTGAAATCGAACCTTGATGGGTGAGCATGAAATACGACTCAGACACTCTGTATGACCCGTAAACAACGTGGGCGTAGCCCGCTACCGTAAAACAAAAAAGGAAAATAAAACCGTAAGTGTGCACGGGCTTTAATTCAAATATGGACTTGTCGAGGGTAGAAATGCAAATCGGCCGTTCCGGCGCTAAAAGATGGCAAATGGGAATCACAAGATCGTCGAACTTGGGATGGAGATATCGTATGTCATGGGCGTGCTCCCGAGGGCACACGGGAATCAAGATCACTTGGCATTGACAAGGTGGATTAAAATCACAGAGCAACAACGTTGGCTTCGCCCGACACTAAACACAGACTGATCTTATGAAAGCACTTAGACATCACACATCACTCTTGTTGGGAACATTCTGTCACTCTTCTCCTCGCCTCCTTTCTTTTCAGCGAGTATTCATCATTTCTTGCCACCGCCTTCTTTCTTTTCAGCGGGCTTTTTCTATTTTTCTTCCACGCCTTCATTTTTTCAGCGGGTTTTTCATATTTTCTGTTCCCAACAAAAACCCACACCTATCTGACTGAGCATCTTTGCCTACACCGTTAGATAAAGCTCATTCCGAGACTTGACACTACTCATCTGAACCTATATCCTTATCCTAGCCTACATCGAGTGCTAAGACCGACTCCAACAAAGGTGGCTTCATTTGGACTTGGTTAAGACCCGTAAGAAACCGACAAGATGACAACTTGGATGATGGGTGGATTGAATCCCTTATTCTGAAGGACTGCCTACGTATTCGCGTGGAGCGAAATCAAATCCGACGTAGTTCGATCTTGGTGCATAAACTTGGCATTTTTATTGTGTGTACACACTCGAAGGTTTCACCCATGGTATCATGTCGTATCCCATTCTAGCCTGTAAGGTACTGTTAAATCCCGTGTCTAGGGTTGGTATAAAAGGCTTGGATCTTTTGGGATGTGGAGCTTGGTAATAACAAGTTGGAATGGTTAACCATCATTCTGAAGGTTTTTTTGTGGTGCTAAGGCCAAGGGCTATGGCTGCTGATGTGGTTGGAATGAGTGTCTCGGGTTTGATGAACCACGAGTGCAAATGGGTTGAAAAATGACGTGGGTTCAAATTTCCATGTCTGGACCCTAAAGGCTAGGTGTAACAACACAAGCGGAATAATTCTCAAAATTCCCGACTATCCCTTTGTAACTGTCTCAGGAAGGACTTAGAGGGTAAAGAGGTTACTACTTAAGCTTTTGGGCTTCGCCCATTGAACTTCAACTATGGGTACTTGACTTGACTTCTGGCTTCCGTAACTTCGACATTCAACCAAAAGCATTCTGCAATAACTTCAACATCTTTTTTTTTTCTTTTTTTCTTTTTTTTCTTTTTCTTTCATCACTTTTCTTTTTTCATTTTTCTTTTCTTTCATCCTTTTTTCATCTTTTCATTCTTTTTCATCTTTTTTCTCTCTTTGAAAATGATCTTCTATTCATTCTCTTAGTCATAAATGGATACACCTTGAAAACTGGGCTTCGCCAACTAATTTGGGTTAGAATTAACAATTCCTTGTTAGAACGGGTTGATATCTTCTCTCTTCGAGATGGGATGATTTTGTTGAGGAAAAGGCTTGCCTTCCATCATCGTCGATAGGGAAAACAAGGAGCTAGTCCGGGTTTGTTATAGAATCATCTAAAAGCTTGTCATAAACATTGGTTCAGATGGAGGTTTTCTACCACCAGACATGGAATAGGTAAAGGAATCAAACACGGGATCCTAGTGTACCTTGCATTTTGAAACAGGACATATTTCTACCCCAGGGATGCCTTTGAGTGTGTTGTGCATTTTATCATGCTTTCGGAATGATGAGGATTGAAAACAAGACATATTTGGAAATGAAACTGCAACTTTTATTGGAATGACGCATGCTTAACAGACTCGAAGGAACGATTCCTAGGACACACCCTAGGTCATCGTGGAATAAACGACTCAACTTCAAGAAAAGAAAGTCCTAGACTCGACTCGACTAAGATAAGAAAACAGATCCCGACTCATAATTTCAAATCTGGTCATGAGCTTTCCCTTGTTCAGCTGTCAACTTAGATGCTCGGCTTTTGTCCTTGATCCCTTTGATGGTCTGCCTCCATCCCGAGGTAGTCCTCTGAGGATCTACGCCAATGATGAAGGTTGGTGAATCGAATTGTCCTTTATTAACTTCGTTAATGAGAGGAGTACATTCTAGAGCAAGACTCCCGACTTGAATTTTATTCTTCGGGTTTGGCAAGAATTCAGAGAAATCCATAAATATTTTCCCGATAAACACCCCTTTCAAGTGACATGGGCGGATAAGATGGGAATAATCGACATTGTCTTCGACAGAAACAAAGTTAGCGTGTTCGGCAAATGGATTGGTGATGTTATTGGGTTTGACAGCTGGGATTGGGAGCGTTCCGTTCTCAATCATGTCTTGAATTTCGTGCTTTAGTCTAAAGCACCTTTCAGTATCGTGTCCCTTCCCTTGATGAAAGGCACAGTAGGCATTCGGTTTGTTCTATTTGCCTTGTTGTTCAGCGGGAGGGTCCGGAGTTGGACCAATAGGCTTCAACTTTCCTTGGGCTATGAGCCTTTGGAGAGCATATGTATAAGTGCATCCGATATCAGTGAATGCCCTAGGTGTTTGGCGTTGCGACTTCTTCGATTGCCCTTCTAAGAGATTGACGGCTTCATCAAAATGGGTCGTTGCTGGGGCTTTTCCCTTAGACGATGAGGCCCCTTGGTACCCTTTCGGCTTTTCAGCCTCTGCCATTCTGACATCATCTTCTACCTTTATCCCGATTCTTATCAATTCTTTGAAAGATCCAAAATTTTGGTATTTCAGAGCATTGCGGGTAAACAGTCGTAGATTCTTTACGAACTTATCTACCATTTCAACTTCACAAAGCTTCTTGACTAATTTCACGCTTTCAGCGCGCCATCTTGCAAGGAATTCAATAAAGCCTTCTTTGTCTTTCTGTGTCATCACCTCCAATGTTCTTATGTTGGTTTGAATCTCGACATTATCAAAGATAGTGCTTGCGAACTCCACCGTGATATCTTCGAAAGTGGGGAAGTTCTTAAGGTCAAGATTATAGAACCACGCCTTCGGTGTTCATCCGAGATTGGGCAAAGATTTCAGTGAGCATGTCAGCAGGTACTCCCTTTAGTGCTAAGTACCCTTTATAGGCCTTAACATGGTGGACTGGATCTTCGGTGCCCTTGAACTTTGGGATGTCAGTGAGTACCATGTTTGTGGGCAACTTATCCTGAACCGGGGCGTAGGCCCTAGCATTCTCATAGTGAATGTTCTTCCCCTGGGAGAGCTTCAAACGGTCTTCGATGAACTTGAACCGTTTTTCCAGATCAGTCAGTGGTGGAGGGGAATCTTCAACTAGCTTGGATTCGATTGCATCCATTCGAGTCATCATGAGGTTCACGGCCTCAGTAAGCTTGTTAACAGCATCTTCCATTGCTTGACGTCGGGTTTTTGGCGGCCTTTCTACAAGAAAACCCCGTACTGAGTCAATATTTAAAGTAAGAGCCCCTGCACACTTAAGGACACGACCCCAACTTGACTCAAACAAAGACTCGACTTGAGATTGACTAAACAAAGGTTCGACTCACAGTTTGATTTAGACATCGGTTCACTTTAGACTCGACAAAACGACATGACTCAAACTGTCATAACTCGATTCTAAACTGGACTTGGTGTGACTAAACCCGTGATTGGGCTAACATAGCCCATGGGTTCGTGTGAAACGTCCATAAGGGCCTAGCTTGGACGTTTTTTGTGGACTATCCTAGACCAAAAGGTCGACCAACATGACTCAAAGCCCAAGAGGTGAGCTTGGGTGACCCAACAAGGTCGTGTTCTAGACTCTTGGAAAAAAAAACGTCTAACCTAACACGGCCAGGACCCGGACACGACTCGACGCATTTCATGCTTGGTTAAGGTTCGAGAAACATTTTGGATTGATTTTGAAAAAAATGAAGGATTGATTTGAAAATGAGATTTGAAATGGGCAGCATGCCGACTATAAAAGCTCAATTTGGGCCGAAATTTCTAGTCCTATTTGGGCAGCATTCCGCGTTTTTAAAACCATGCTATTTTGAAAGTAAGTCGTTCAAAAGTTCGGTTTTGAAAAGGACATGGGAATTTTCGAAAAACAACTCGGGAAAACACATTGCACATTGTCATTCTCATGTTATAAGGATGTATGCTCCTAGACATCTCTAAGTCTCGGCAAGTCTTCTACTAGAAGGTCTATGCCCTCCATCCTTTTGCGGTCTTATACAGCAAGGTGTCTTAAGGTAAAGTACCTAGAAGATCGTCCCCACCATCAAGAACCACGCGAGGCGAAGTGGAAGCGAGCAATGTGCAGCTTCCCGGCATAGTGGGACGTCGCCCCCCACGCATCACGAAGAAACGCTGGGACGGCCCGGGCAAGTCCTTAAGGGTTTATGCATGAATCGTAGCACTATGAGTAATGTTTTACTTTCCAACACTTTCTTTTCAAGTTTCACCTCGGAGGAAAAGACCCTAGAAACACAGTGTAACTAGTCCTCTTTTCCCAAATGAGTCGCCAAATCGTGGACAAGGCCCTCGGGAACTGCGTCCGAGGGATCCACACTAGGCATAATCGACTCGAGGTTCCTTCGAATCGAATTAAGACAAATTAGAGTCGCCATCAAGTTTTTTGGGAACTTGGAACCGTTCAAGTCAACTTTACACCTTTCATCGAAAAGCATAAAGCCAATCGACTACGAGTGATTAAAGATAAAGACTTGTACCCTATATCACTCGATTTGAATGACTCTCGTAATCCAATGGTATTTAGACGGATCCACAAACCATAGATCTTGAGTAAGGGGTGAGGGTACGTGTTGGGAAGCCCATAAGGACACCCAACCCCGCCCGTCGATAACGGCCTCTATTAAGTCAAGTGTCGGATTTCAAACAAGGTCATAGCTACTACGATGTATGATATGCAAACGTTGTTTTAACCCTATCATGTGACAACAATTTCTACGTCGTTTTAGATGCAACTAAACTAACTTTGTCAAAGTTGTAATTTAGCATGTGGGTTGATAAATCTAGCAACATTCAAAGCAAACAAACAAGGCTTAAGGGGGAATGGGGGAGCCGTTGGGATCTACCTATTACAAACCAGGCATTTCATGCCGACACAACGATAAATAAATTACAACTCGATCTAATTACAATTGCTACATACAACTCAAAACACGACACAAAACACACGGCCATTGGGCCTTGAAAACCGTGCACATGAGGGTGGCCCACGGCTCACATGACCCACGGTCCTTGGGTCACTCCTCGTAATGCGTGCTCGCGCTTAATCTCATCGAATTAGACATAAGGCTACGCACCAAAGCATGCATTAGCATAAACCGGGCCATGTTGCTTTAAACAACTTGCGGTTTACTACGCTCCTACAAGCATTGGGGAACAACCGTCTAACCAAACAAGACCAAGGTTTTTGAAAAGGTTTTGACTCAATAAAAGAAAGCTAACTTGAAAAAAAATACAACTCGATAACAAACGATAAATTACAAACAATGAAACAACGAGGAAACAAACGGTATAAAAACAAAACGAGAAAGGTAAATAAAACGGCCACCCCACGGCCCAAACCAACGGCCACCCTCACGGCCAAGACAAGGCCAACCTAGTTCCTAAGTTAGATTCATTGATTAGATCGAGTGATCGCGAAAAGGGATAAGAAACAAGTTAGAAAACGAGTAAAAAACGATGTTGATTGATTGTCGCACGAGGGTGCATTCACACGGCCTAAAGGATCTAATTAGGTCAAATTCGCTAATTAATTTAACTCATCGAGTGTCAATAAGGAGGTGCTAATCACGCACTCTTATACTAGCGAGAAATTAGGTGAAAGAGAGAGATGCATTCAATTATTTATAGAATCGTCGATTGATTTTATAACTTACGTCGAAGCCACCTATCGTGTCTAATTAGATTATTAAATTAATTAAAGTCATCTAAATACGTCATAGGTTAACAACCAGAGGTTAAACTAACATGCAACGGGTCCTAGGGTATGTCGATTTGGCCGAAACAGTAAGGAGGTCGAAAGCGATGAAAGTTAGACAACTCGTTTTATTTATGCCCTACCTTGAACACGAGGATATGTAAATGAGACGGGGGTGTACGACCGACAGAAGTAGCGGTTTCTTTTCCCATCTCAAGTCAACGCGGGTGTTCATGGTGGTACTTTAACTCATACTCGGACTAACTAGTTTCATAGTTAATTAAAACAAACGATAAACAAAACGAAAACAAACAAAAAAACAAACTATAAAAAGGCATAAAAAAACGAAATAAAAAAAGGAGAGAAAAGGGGATTTGATGCACCCTCAACCTACATGTATCGTTGATACCGTCTTGGGTCGTAATCGATGGTATATTTTATCTCGAGAGGCCGTCGTCGACGAAGAATAAAGCAAACACGCGTTTTGGAAAGTTTCTGGACAGCGATTTTAAAACAGCGATATCTCCCTCATTTCACGACGAAAATTCGATTCGAAAGATGTTTTGGAAACTAGAAAGAGAGGAGAACAAGGATCTTAAAGCAACCCCTGCTCGTTTTGGGTTAATGGGCACGAAAAACGAGCACAAACAGAACTGGACAGACAAGAGTAAATCCGCGAAAAACAGAGTGTTATTTCACTGCTTTTTTTTCGAGGGATCTCGTGTACTCTCAAGGGCAATTTGGCTCGTAAATCTTTGTCTAATGTGTAGATAGATGTTATGTGGTTAATTAGGAACAAGAAACTCGAGTTTTTATGGAGGTTTGATGAAGGAACGAATGGATTTTCGAAGAGGACACACAAACAGTTTCAGTTTGTGTGTCGGTTTTGTTTAGGGTTTTTGGGAGGCAATTAGGGTTTGTTTCTGAGGTTTAAAGCTTGTATGTGATGCTAGGATGTATGGAGGACTTAGAGGAATGAATGTATGGTGAAGGGGTCGTATTTATAAGGAGTTAAAGTAGGTTAAAAGAGAGGGAGAGGCAATCGGGCTTCATCCCGTATGGCTGCTGTCCAGCAGTTTTTGTGAGGGTTTGAGGGGGGTTTTCTTGGTGATTAAGCTAGGATAATATGGGTAGGATACTAGGGTATGGGTTAGGGTTAATGGGTACGGGTCTTGGTAGTGTTTGGAGCGGGTTTGGGCTCGCGAATTGAGCTGCAAAACAGGGTATACGGGATTGGGTTGCGGGCTGTTTGTGAGGGGTTTGGGATGAGAATTTGGGCTGCTTGTGAGGGGGTTCGAACATGGGTTGATGGGTATTGGTCTAGGTGGGTTAATGTACTCGAGATTCGTGCTAATTCGCAAAGGAAACGGGCTTAAAAACCGAGCTAAAATCGAGCTCAAAACACACGGTTAAAAACGAGTTCTTCGCTTTTAAAATCGATTTTTCAAATCAATTAATAAATTAAAATAAATGACTTTTCAAATCAAATATACTCATAAAATGATTTTTCAAATCAATTATTTATTTTATTTTCAATAAAATAAACTTAAGAAAATAAATTCAAAATAAAGCTTTAATTTAAATATCATTTAAACTAAATAAAAAATGAATTCACTTAAAAAACATATTAATTTTAAATATCATTTAAAATAACAAAATGAACTCACTAAAAACATTAAAATAAATATCATTTAAATTAACAGAATGAATTCACTAAAAAACATTAATTTAAATATCATTTAAATTAATAAAATACTTTATCGACGACGCCCATTCTACCTCGTAAAACGAGCTCCAAATAATGACAATGACAACTAAAGAATACATGTGTCCTATCATCATCGGGTGTTTGTCGGGTTCTCTATAAATTCCAATATCGACGGATACGGGTATCTACACTCATATCGGCTATGCTATTAGGTTAGTTTAAATAATGGTCCTAGTCTTTGTCACCTCTTTACTCGGGACGAGCAGAGGTTCGGTTTGGGGATATTTGATGTGATCATAATTTGAGCATATTTAGTCCCCAAATTAGCCTTGTTCCCATGCTTTTTAGTGCATATTTGTGTCATTTATTGTCTTTAGTCCTTTGTTTTACATATTCTTTGAGGTTTTGATCCCTTGGTAGGAAAAGAGTGCAAACCTTGCATTTTCATGGCAAAATGAAGCTAAATTGATTGAATTCAATGACCAAGCATCAAAGAGAAGACAAGACTAGAAAGCCTTTGTACATACTATAGTAGATGGGCAATGATGAGAAACGATCCTTGCATCCCCGAGGAAATCCTCAAGGATTTTATGAAGAGAAAGGAAGAAAATAAGAAAGGAGGAAGCTGTAAGACAATCCGAGCGGATTGCCCATAATCCGCCCATCCAAGAGGAGCAATCCGAGCGTCTTCCCCAGCTGGACGCCCGTCCAGAACCACCACAATCCGCCCGTCCACCCCAACAGTCCGCTCGTCCAAAACACCCACAATCCGCCCGTCCCGTGCCCTGGATGCTTGGATTGTGTGACAGCTAGAATCCGTCTTCTACATGTTTTATGAAGGATGCGCATATTTTTCTAAGACCGGCGAAAAGGAGATCGGAGTCTCCCTTGAGACCGGCGATTCCTCAAGACTTAATCGTCATTTAAGCCCTTAGTAAACCCTAATTTATGTACCTAATCCCCACTATAAATACCCCATTAGGCTAATTAGATTAGCATGCTCTTCTTAGCAATCTCTAGTTTAGTATATATTAATCAAATCTCTCTTTAATCTTGTAATCAACATTTAATCAAGTTTTAATACAAATCTCATTTCCTTAATCACTCTTTTGTTCATCTTTCATTTTGGGTAATTGAAGATTATTTGGGTTATTATTGGGAGATTGACAACCTTCCAATCAATCATCAAGTACTTCTATTATTCTTTGCTTTATTATTGGAATCATTAGTAGGTATAATTCTCTTAATCCCTTTTTAATTATTGTTAATTATCTTCATTTATTCATCATGTTTTTCTTTGTTGGTATGATTGACAACCTTGCTAGCATGTTCAACATGATAATGAGTGAGTAGTTTCATTAGCTAGGGTTAATGGGTAATTAGGGGAAACCAACATGGGGGTTGATTCATGCTTAAATTAATATGTTTTCATAGTTTATTTGCTTGCTTGTTGTGATCTCAACTTATACACATGTTATGTTTGATGAAATGCGAGCCTATGAATCCTTGCATTTTTTACCCATCACCTATCTTTTCAATAAGACTTGTAAGACATAAACCAACTCGAGTCTCATTAGACCATGCATATAGTTGAGTAGGGAAGATTAAGTCGACTTGTAGGTGTTGTAGAATCTAATCGATTCGGCTCCGGGACCCAAACTTTCCTAGGATTGTAAGATATAAACTAACTCGATCCATCACAACAATAATTGCTTGCTTATAATTTGAGAACATGTTTGTATGATCAATTCCCATGAATCCCCTATGACCCCATGACACCCTGTGCCTTTTATCAATTGTTTACATCCCTTTTTAATCATCTTGCTTGTTTACTTTTATTGCTATTTAGTTTAGTGATCTTCTATCTTAAACTCCATATTGTGACACCCTTAGACACCACAAGTTGCAATTGAAAATCTCATCTCAATTCCCGCCCCTTGGGATCCAACCTTTACTTGCCTCTTTACTAATTGTAGAGTTGTTTGTGGAGTTATAAATTGTGTTTTGGTCTAGGTGCTCCTAACGACAAGTACCGAAAACTAAACTCCCTAAGGGGGTCACGACTAGATAGTTGGGCAGGTTGACCTACCAGTGGACTTGTTAAAGTTTCCCTTAGATGGTTTTGAGATGATAGTGGGTATGAACTGGTTGGGTAAGTACAAGGCTAAGATAGACTGTCATTAAAAGAGGGTTTCCTTGAGAGGCTCTAAGGGAGTTAGTGTGTCTTATCGTGGGTTTGTTGTCAAACCCAAAGTTAAGTTGATTGCAGCAGTGACCTTGAAGTCTTATTTGAGGAAGGGGTGTCCGTTGATATTATGCCAGGTGAGAGACCATCGTATGGAGAGTCCGACAGTTGAGCAGATACCAGTGGTGGGAGAGTTTCCAGATGTCTTCCAGATGAGATACCGGGTTTGCCACCGATGAGGGAGATTGATTTCGGTGTTAAGTTGAAACCAGGGACGGGACCAATCTCTAAGGCCCCGTACCTCATGGGTCCTAAGGAGTTGGAGGAGCTGAAGAAACAACTGGATGATCTGATTGAGAGGGGATACATTAGAACTAGTGTATCACCGTGGAGAGCACCAGTTTTGTTTGTAAAAAAGAAAGATAGGAGTTTGAGGTTATGCAGCGATTATAGAGAGCTGAACAGGGTTACAGTGAAGAATAGGTATCATTTGCCAAGGATAGATGATTTGTTTGATCAGGTGAACGGTGCAACGGTCTTTTCTAAGATCGATTTAAGGCCGGGTTATCATCAGGTGAAGATTCGGGAAGAGTGTTGGAATATGTGTCCTCCGACAATAATGCGATCACAACTGTTGATCATGATGATCACATGTTTAAGTCTCATTATAAAGAATACAATTGGGAAGTAATATTTTACTATCAGCTGGTCCACACATATCGGTAATGATTGGCTGACTAGAGTTTGACATTACTGTCGTGCGACGGTGGTGATCAGTTGATCCCCTAGGTCATACCTAAAAGGCAACACTCTTAATGGATCAATTAATTGATCATATAACGTTACGAGTCAATTAAATTATTTAAAATTTACGGACGATTTTGGAAGTAATATTTACGTGTCTCATTGAAATTTGATTAAATGAGATACGGTCTAAGTAATCGAATTGTTTCATTACTCAGATGAAATTATTGTTTAAGGAAACAATTTAAATTGAATGAATTATTATAAATACAAATTGTTGTGATTTATAATTGGTAAAATATTTTGGTACAAGTAATTATGAATTACTAGGTCGATTTTTGTATATGACGTATTTTTATTAATACGTTAATTTTTAATATGTTAAAAATACATAACAATTTTATGTGACATGTGACATATGACATATTGACAAATTGACAAAAATAAAATGGATTCCATTTTGCATATGTGCCGAAATGAAGAGGAGTTTTAGGATTATATTATGTTGATTATGTTAGTGGTAAACATGATCATTACCTACTAAACTAGCCATGCAAAACCTAGTTGTCATTGTGAAGACAAACTCAACCATGCATTGGCTCCCCTCTCTTCCCTTACCCGGTTTTTCACAAGAGCAAAACCAAGGGTTTTGCCTTATAATTTATGATATACACATGATAACATTGTAGTGTATTCATTCATTCATCATCTATCAAAAATATTTTAGAGAGATAAAAATATTTTTCTTCCTTCTTCTCCTTCTCCTAACCGGTTTTAGGATACCAAAACCAAATATTTTGGGTCAATTTTTATGCTAAATTAATATTGTTCTAGTATACATAATATTAATTTAATTAAGAGTTTTCTTTGGGTATTATACTTTGGGAGTGATCCTATACTTAGATCCTAGTTCATCCATTGAGGAAAGCACAAAAACAAGAGAGAAGGAGATCTCTCTTGTGCCCAAATAAACCGTAATACCAATGTAAGATAGAGATTTCTTCTTTAAATTGTTTATAGTTTGCATGCATAAGATCACCAATTAATTTTATGATTAAATTAAAATAAAACATATATGAATATGTTTAGTATATAGATCTACTTTTCCTTCAATCGGTATCAAGAGCCATGGTTGTTTGCATGCAAATCGGTTAAAAGTTTTTCCGGGTTATACGATTAACATATAAAACTTGTTTAATTTGTGTTATTATGATATATGACGAAAATCATTATGCATGTTAAAGTTTCTGGTCCTAAAATGTTTTTAGGATATTTTGGTTAATTTATGGATTTTTATTGTTCATATTATATAATAATGGCATTAAAATATGATTTTATGAATAAAATGTCATTTTCGGACTAAAATTAGCTAAGCTTTGAATTTTTCAGTAATTTTTGGATATATTGTCACATATATTATTTTGAGATGACCTGTAAATTTTCATAATTTTTGGACTTTTTATGCTCGAAAAATGGATTTTTCATTATTAAAATTTGATTTAGATGAAAAATAGGTTAATATGAGATAAATTTCGAATCTGGTCATAGAAATATAGTATGTTGTCACATGAAATTTTACAAGATGTGTGTAAAATAATAGGCTATGTTGAAGTGTTTATGCATGATTTATGATTTTTTGAAGAAAAATAGCATAAATAGTGACTTAATTAGTGAAATATTAATAAAACATACTCCATGACTAAGGAAAAACTTCATATGTTGCATTTTATTATCCATTTCAGATCTAAAATTGAAAATTTGATAAATATAATTTTTCTCATGTTTTTATGATTATTTTTGTTAAAACCGATAAACCGCAACATTGTTTTTCCGGATAAATTTCGAAATATTTAACCTAAGTTTTTGAATATTATGAGTGTCATGGTATTCTTCCAGAATGTTCATGAGTTTAAATTTCAAATTTCAAATTTATTTGAATTTTTGTGATTTATTTGAAGTTTATAGCATTTTATTGTAATTTTAAGTCCATTAATGAACAAATTTTAGAAATATGAGTTAATTATGGTCAAATAATTCGTGGAGACTAAATTTTGAGTCCTAAGAGGTTATGGTAATTAACTTATGCATAAATATGAATTTATGTAATTTTTGTGATTATAAAACGTTGAATCACGCAAATCCGTAAAAACCGTGTAATATACGATATTGGCTACTTAAAGGCGATTTAGCATAAAATTGGGCATGTTCATACATATTATAATGCTGCATTTTATTTATGATTGTCATAATTTTATTTTATTTTATGTAATTTTTGAATTATGTAATTTTACTTAGTATGGCCTTAGTTTTTAATTGGTATTCCCGAAATGTATGGGAATATCGATTCGGTTGTAATTTATTGTGATCTCGTATCACCGTTTTGTAATTTAATAGATTTATTTTATTTTAGTTACAATTGTATAATAGGAAATTATGTAATTTGTTATGTAATTTTATTTATTTCGGAGTTCCCAAAGTCGGATTTCTTCAAGATGGCGATACATAAAGACGGTGTTACCTCGAGATGCGTGCCACAACCGAAGTTCAAGGGACCAATGGAGTTGGTTTCCGAATATGTAATAGTTAAATAGTTTTTCTATTTTAGGAAGGCCATACTAGGATTTATTTTTATGCTTTGCATTTTATTTTATGTCGCATGCATCGCTAAATCGCCATAACTAAAACATGCATTATCTTCTATCGAGTTTATCGACCGTGTCAATTACAATTATCATAGTTCACCGCTTTAGTTTACTTAAAATGTGATAGATAATAAATTGACATGACCTCTCGCTAAAATAATTAATTGAGACTTAGCCTTACCAAGTACTAGAAACCATTAAAACCTATTTCGCGACGGAGTGCACTCGGCCCTACCGGGGTACAAACCTTGTTACGTAAGGGAAGTGGGTGATGAATGTTTATCCACCGAGTTGATGTTAATGAGGGTTTCATCGGCCATACCGTGCCCAAGTTGATATGGATTTGGATTATGGACACATTTATTCGAAATTTGGATTGAGCTCAACGGAAGTATTCGTGACCGTAGTCGCATGTGTTCCGGGCTATAGATAATTATTAGAGTAATTTTATCGACCAAGGGTTCTAAAAGTAGAATCGATTAAACGTTAATCCACCGAGTTATATTGATAAAGGATGAATCAGCCCTACCGTGCCTAAGTCGATATGAATTTGGGTCTTGGAATCATTTATCTAAGTTGGGTAGAGGTCACTAGATAAATGCAATAAAACTTGTTTAAATTAGTTTTCACGAGTATTATTATTAAAACGACATTTGTTTTACTCCTTCTATTTTGTTTTGTAGACCACTTCTTTTTCTCATAACAAATGGCTACACCAAACCCAAACGCCACGCCTCTCGCAAATTCATCATGGCTCCGATCCTTTAAGGATCGATGTAAACTTTAAAAGAATGGGTCAAATTTCTCCGATTGGGATGCCCAACTCAAATTAGCCGCCCAAAGTGACGACAAGCTTCGTTACCTAACCGAGGCCTCTCCACCCGAACCTACTACTAGGTCGACCGCCGCCACTAGGGAAGCATATGAGGCTTACCATAAGGAGTCCGCCGCAATGAAAAATGTGTTGAACTTTGCGATGGAGGCGGATCTCCAAAGGAGCGCCTTTAAAATGGGCACCGCTAATGAGATTTACTCCAAGCTTGTGACAATGTTTTCACAAACTCCGCGGATCGTCCAATATGAGGTGGCCGCGGCATTCTTTGATCTCGACTTCAAAGAGGGCCAAAAGGTTAGCCCTTATGTGCTCAAACATATGGAGCTAGTCGAGACCTTGAAAATTCAAAAGGTTGAAATCCCCAAAGAACTCATTGTAGATTGGATTCTACACTTCTTATCCAAAGTCAAAGCGTATGTTCAATTCCGGGTGAATTTTAACATGCAAGACAAGGATGTGTCTCTTGAAGAATTGCACAAGTTACTTGTGCAAGCCGAAAGGGACATGGGGTTAAATGTGAACCCACCCAAGGATGTGCTTAACATTAGCACCAAAAGCAAGGGGAAGTTCAAGAAGAATGGGAGGAAGGGTAAGAAACAAGCTCCCACTTTCACCAAAGCTAAGACTTATGAAGCTAGCACTTCAAAAATCAAGAAGGGTCCTCTTGATAAATGCCATTATTGTAATGGTGTTGGACATTGGAAAAGAAATTGTTCCAAATACCTTGGTGATATTAAGGCTGGAAAGATTACTCCAGCAGGTAAATGACTATCCTTTCTTTTATGTTTCTATTTCAACTATGGTATTGTGATACAAAGTTGTGATAATGTATCTCCCTTTTTATTGTAAATAGGTCCTCCACCAAAGACAAGGGAAAAGAAAAGCAAGCTTGAGAAACCATCAAGAAGCTAGGAATAGCTTTCATGGAGCTTCGCTTTTTATTGTCTTATTTTAATTATGTTTTGGATTTTAGAACCTTCAAGTTTCCGTGTTCGACATGGAAAGGTATTTTGGATAATTGGTTGTATTTTGGATAATGGTGGCTTGGTTTGCAACCCAAGTCACCCGTTTTATCATTTTATCCTTGTTCTAAATTTCGTATTTACATGCTTGCTCTTAGAAACATATGATTATTCACTTAAAGTGATCTAATAGACAACTATAATGATGGGATTCATTATACGTCCACATGCTTAAGGCTTGTGTATGATCATTTATAAAGTGATATTGAGTCTATGAACTCTCTTAAAGGAATGTCAATCACCAAGTACACTTCAAAATATAAAACTATTAGTCAACCTATGAAATAGTTCTCCTTATACTTCAAAATCATTATTTGTGTCTCATATGCGATCTTTGAATCTCTAGTGTATTTATTCTAAAGATAGAGTGGGAGAAAAATGAGGACACAACACACACCAAGATAAATATGTGTACTTGTGTATATGAGATCTACGCAAGGAGAATGATTTGAATGATGGTAGATTTACGCAAGGAGAATGAATATGAATATGGTCTCAAATAGTTCTATATGACTAAAGAGACCAAGTGAAGTAATCAAAGGAATATTTTCTCAAGATAACTACACGAGGAGACCAAAAGAAAGTTTTGGAAGAAAAATGACTAATGTAAAGTCTTAACAAGAGTTTTGACTAGTTTATGATAAATTTTGACCAATTGTTTCAATATTGATATTTACTTAAGAGCCTAAATGAATCAAAGTAACATCCTAGAAAATAAACAAGATTTATGACTAGAGGTTGCAAGGATTGATATACCGATATCTTCAATAACCAAGTTTTAACCACGCAGATGTCATTACTTAACCTCATTTTGAAAATGGAATGGTTAAACCTCCTTCCGAAAGGGTATTTCGAAGGACGTGTTCTAGATATTATTTATATTTGAATAATGACATTGCTACACATCATTATGACATGTGTGAGTTAGAGATTAAAATCTCTTTTAATATGGTTAAGATGAGACCACTTCAAAATAGGTATTTTGAATGGATATGATGGGAACATATATGGTTTTATCTTAATAACTTGGCAATGCAATTTATATTTCAATTCTTGAAATGTTTCAATTAAGAAGTAAATTTCGAAACAAGTGGAATTGAGTGGGAGTTTGAAATTATCATGTGAAGACATGGAATTTAGTGGGAGCAATCATCTTGTAAAAGTTTATAACTCATCACTCATTGAAGAATGACGAGCTAATACCTTCTTTCACAAAGGAAGATTTGAGTTTTCAATTCTGGATGAAAATGGACCATGATGAATCCAACTACATCATGAGATGTTGGATAAGTATTGTAAGATACACATCGAATCAACGAGATACGTAGGTTATTCATTTAAATGAAAACGGAATTGCCATTAGCAGTCATGGTCGTTCCTTGAACCTAAATATAGTTGATAACATGATTAAAAGTTACTAATGTTTCCGCCATTAGAATAATCATGCACATGTCCAATTATGAATCATATGCATAAGAGTATGATGAATCATTGGTAAGCCATAGTAGAAACATCATGAATTCTCGAGAAGAATTCGATGAGCGATTTCGGTGTTTGACAGAATACTCTGTTATGTGTCAAGAGGCTGCACATATTATAGAAAATCTGAACACACGTAAAGATTTATGAAAATCCTAAACTTTTCAAGCCAAAAGGAGAAATAAGAAGTTTGGAAAGATACTTAGTTGAATAAGAAGTTGCTCAAAACTAATCTTTCCTAATATGCTAGGACTTGTGAGAAGTGCTAGGCTAATCATCTTGACAAATTGTTGTAAGACTCTACAAAACATATACCTAGTGCATTGTGTGTGGATGGAGTACTTGATGAGTACAAGTTATATCATTCACCACAAATTCGTTCGTTATGTGATAATCGATAAGGAAGTTCTTTCAAGATAAAGAACCAAAACCAAGGTCGGGAACCTTGATGTGTACTTGGTAAGGTTCATGCTATGAGTGATAACATGAATGTAAAGGATAATACGATTAAGAAGTTTGAACACATGGACATGTAACATGTTAAACTTCTATTGCAATCAACAAGTGTTTACACACTTACGATATGCATCACAAGGTTGTAATATGGTATTGAATACCCAAGTGTGATGTCGACATTTGTCGTTTGAGTTTTTATTAACTCACCTTATACTTTGTTACATCCAACGGGTTGTAGAGACGATTGAACCCCCTTTAAGTGAACACGGATTAGCATTGTATTTGCCCATAGTTACTTACATGAGGTGACGTCTCGAAGTGACTAGAGTGTGATGCGATTGATGGCAAGTTCAAGTGCCATCAAGTCATTTGAGAATGACTAGTCGATCACATAGGCGAACTGTTAGGAACATTTTGTCGGGCCTTATGACCGCTTATAGAATTCTGGCAAATTTATATAGCCTGGTCGTGGCAAGAGCTGCTATAGTATTCAAATGAGTCGATTCTTTTGACTAAAGACTATTCGCCTAAGATGGCACAGTTTCAGATTAACTTTTATTTGTGTTACTACGACCTTCGTAAATGGGGTCAAATGGGCATATTTTGGGTTATGATGGTTGTGGCTAGTTGAAGGGAATGAGTACGATAGGAATTGTCCACCCCTAGTCAGGGTTATAACAATATCTCAGGGCCACTCGAGGAGTAATGAACTGGAAATGCGTGGCCACGCTCGGAATGTATCCATGGTGGATAAATCCGGTAAATCAGTTATTCTCCAGATCGAGGAAACCACTCTCGATTTGATCACTTTCAAGTACGACCTGAAAGACACCTTGCATTGAGTGGGAGATAGTAATAGGACAAGAAAATTGGTGACGCACACTTGTCGAGGACAAGTGGGAGATTGTTGGAATATGTGTCCTCCGACAATAATGCTATCACAACTGTTGATCATGATGATCACATGTTTAAGTCTTATTATAAAGAATACAATTGGGAAGTAATATTTTACTGTCAACTGGTCCACACATATCGGTAATGATTGGCTGACTAGAGTTTGACATTACTGTCGTGCGACGGTGGTGATCAGTTGATCCCCTAGGTCATACCTAAAGGGCAACACTCTTAATGGATCAATTAATTGATCGTATAACGTTACGAGTCAATTAAATTATTTAAAATTGACGGACGATTTTGGAAGTAATATTTACGTGTCTCATTGAAATTTGATTAAATGAGATACGGTCTAAGTAATCGAATTGTTTCATTACTCAGATGAAATTATTGTTTAAGGAAACAATTTAAATTGAATGAACTATTATAAATACAAATTGTTGTGATTTATAATTGGTAAAATATTTTGGTACAAGTAATTATGAATTACTAGGTCGATTTTTGTATATGACGTATTTTTATTAATACGTTGATTTTTAATATGTTAAAAATACATAACAATTTTATGTGACATGTGACATGTGACATATTGACAAATTGACAAAAATAAAATGGATTCCATTTTACATATGTGCCGAAATGAAGAGGAGTTTTAGGATTATATTGTGTTGATTATGTTAGTGGTAAACATGATCATTACCAACTAAACTAGCCATGCAAAACCTAGTTGTCATTGTGAAGACAAACTCAACCATGCATTGGCTCCCCTCTCTTCCCTTACCCGGTTTTTCACAAGAGCAAAACCAAGGGTTTTGCCTTATAATTTATGATATACACATGATAACATTGTAGTGTATTCATTCATTCATCATCTATCAAAAATATTTTAGAGAGATAAAAATATTTTTCTTCCTTCTTCTCCTTCTCCTAACCGGTTTTAGGAGACCAAAACCAAATATTTTGGGTCAATTTTAATGCTAAATTAATATTGTTCTAGTATACATAATATTAATTTAATTAAGAGTTTTCTTTGGGTATTATACTTTGGGAGGGATCTTATACTTGGATCCTAGTTCATCCATTGAGGAAAGCACAAGAACAAGAGAGAAGGAGATCTCTCTTGTGCCCAAATAAACCGAAATACCAATGTAAGATAGAGATTTTTCTTTAAATTGTTTATAGTTTGCATGCATAAGATCACCAATTAATTTTATGATTAAATTAACATAAAACATATATGAATATGTTGAGTATATAGATCTACTTTTCCTTCAAAGAGGATATACCAAAGACTACTTTTACATCGAGGTATGGTCACTATGAGTCTATTGTGATGCCATTTGGGTTGTCTAATGCACCTGCAGTGTTTATGGATTTGCTGAACTGGGTCTTCAGTCAGTTTTTTGATCGGTTTGTGGTGGTCTTTATCGATGATATCTTAGTCTACTCTAAGACTAAGGAGGAGCATGAGGAGCATTTGAGGATAGTGTTGCAGACTTTGCGAGACAATCAGCTATATGCGAAATTATCTAAGTGTGAGTTCTGGTTAGAGGAGGTTGCTTTTCTGGGGCATGTGATTTCAAAGAAGGGTGTTGCTGTGGATCCTACAAAGATAGAGGCAGTTACTCGGTGCGAAGCAACGAAGAATGTAGCAGAGATCAGGAGTTTCTTGGGTTTGGCAGGGTACTATCGACGGTTCGTGAAAGACTTTTCCAAGATACCCAAACCTATGACAGCTTTGATGAGGAAAGAGAACAGGATTCGTTGGGATGAAAGTTGTAAGACGGCATTCCAAACATTAACCGAGCATTTGACCACAACTCCAATCTTAGCATTACCTGAAGGGAGTGAGCACTTTGAAGTGTACACAGATGATTCAAAGAATGGGTTGGGGTGTGTGTTGATGCAGAACGAGAAAGTGATTGCCTATGCTTCTAGGCAATTGAAGCCTTATGATGAGAACTATCCGACACACGATCTGGAGTTGGGTGCAGTTGTGTTTGCTCTCAAGATTTGGAGGCACGACCTTTATGGGGCGACCTTTAAGGTATTTTCATATCACAAGAGTCTCATGTACATCTTCACTCAAAAGGAGTTGAACATGGGATAAAGGAGGTGGATGGAGCTGATTGGGGATTATGACATGGATATTATATACCATGAAGGGAAGGCTAATATAGTTGCAGATGCGCTGAGCAGGAAGAGTGTGCATTCTCTTTGCACAGCTATGACTTTGACGAGGTTGAGAGATGAGGTAGGGAAGATGGGGATACATATGATACAGAAAGGGGATGCTATAGGGGACTTGATAGTGGAGCCAGATCTTTATGATTATATTCGCAGGAAATAGGCTTTGGATTCCAAAATTGAGGAGAGGAGCACTGGAGTAGAGAAAGGGACGATGTCTAGATTTTCTATTCATACAGATGGCAGTGTGAGATTCGATGGTAGGTGGTGTGTACCGAATGATGAGGAATTGAGAAAGATGATCATGACAGAGGCTCATTGCACATCGTATTCGGTACATCCAGGCGGTGATAAGTTATATAAAGATTTGAAGAAGACTTTCTTGTGGCCTAGGATAAAGAAGGAAACAGCTGAGTTTGTGGCTCGTTATTTGACATGTCAGAGAGTTAAGGGGGAGCAGCGCAACCACAAGGTAAGATTCAGTCTTTTGAGGTACCTGAGTGGAAGTGGGAGTCCATTTCTATGGATTTTATAGTGGGTTTGCCGAGGAGTCAACAGGGTAACAACATGATATGGGTTATAGTTGATCGTTTGACCAAGTTAGCTCACTTTGTGCCGATGAAAGAAAATTGGACCAAGATACAGTTAGCTTTGGCTTATAGGAAGCATGTGGTTCGTTTGCATGGGGTGCCTAAGGATATAGTGTCAGATAGAGATGCGAGGTTCATATCACGGTTTTGGAAGGAGTTGCAGGAGTGATGGGAAACTACCTTGAAGATGAGTACTGCATTCCATCCTGCGATAGATGGCCAGACAGAGAGGACCATCTAGACTTTTGAGGATATGTTGTGAGCTTGTGTTATCAATTTTGGTGGTAGCTAGGAGGAGAGGTTGGACCTGATTGAGTTTTCTTATAACAACAACTATCACACGAGTATTGGTATGACACCATTTGAGGCTTTGTATGGGAGGAGAAGTAGGAGTCCAATTTGCTGGGATGACAGAGCTGAGGCAGTGGTTTTAGGACTATAGATGGTACAAGAGATAGTTGAACAGGGTAAGCTGATCACACAAAAGATGAAAGCGGCCCAGGATCGACAAAAGAGTTATGCAGATTTACATCGTCGCGACATAGAGTTTCAGGTTGGGCACAAGGTTCTTTTGAAAGTGTCTCTTATGCGTGGGGTCATGAGATTTGGTAAGAAAGGGAAACTGAGCTAGAGTTTTATCGGACCATATGAGATTTTGGATCGTGTGGGTGAGGTTGCTTACCTGTTAGCTTTACCAGCTGCTTTGCATAGAGTGCATAATGTGTTTCATGTGTCTCAGCTACGGAAGTATGTGAGTGATCCTTCACATGTGTTAGAGGTACAGAACATCGAGTTGGATGAGTCCTTGTCATATCTTGAGGTGCCAAAACAGATTCTTGATCGCGAGGTTAGGAAAACTAGACATGGGGAAATGGTGTTGCTTAAGGTTCTTTGGTCTAACCATGAGGTTGAGGAGGCTACTTGGGAGGCGAAGGAGGCTATGAGGGAGCGGTATCTGTCTCTTTTTGATCAGGTATGTGTGGTTACGGGGACGTAACCATGTTTCTTTTAGGGGGGGGGGGTAGGAGATGGTCGTATAGAGTTTTTTATGTTTTATGTTGGTTTTAGTACAGTTAGTAGTTGTCTTGAGTTGGTTTGAGTGTTGTTTTGGGAGTTGTGTTTTGAGTTTTGTTTTGAGGATATGTGTTTTGTTTTGTCTATGGGTTTAACTTCGGGGACGAAGTTCTTTTTAAGGAGGGAAGACTGTAATACTACGGTATTCCATGTCTTTGAGTACTCTATCGAGTGGGACTTACTCTGTTGAGTAAGTAGCTTTTTACGCGAAACTGTAGTCTGCCTGTAGGGTACTCGATCGAGTAAGTTGGGGACTCGATCGAGTACGGGGCACTCGATTGAGTAAGTCACTTACCCGATCGAGTAAGTGTGTTTTACGAGTTTGTTTAGCCGAGTTTTGTTAATAACGCGAGATTAATATAAAATATTCCGTCATTGTTCTTAAACACTTTTATCATCCTAAAACCTTTCTAGAGAAGATTAAAAGTTACGTTGTTCGCATCTCTCACGTTATTAGCAGATCCCAAGGCTAGGATCGTCGGTTCGTGTCGTTCTTTACGCCGTTGTGATCGTTGTGTCGAGGGTAAGCTTTTAATATAATTTTCATAGTGTTTTGTTAAGTTTGGTTAAACCCTAATTGGGTAGATTTGGGGGATTTGGGAGTATTATGATGTGTTGGTAGTAATTGTATGTATACAGGATATAGAAGGAGGATTCGTAGAGGAGAAGTTCTGATTAGCTGCTAGACTGTCTCGTGTGATTACTATTCCAGGTAGGGTTTCCCTACTCAGTATTGATTATATGGTTGTGTTGGTAATTAACTGTTGTTGTTGTATAACGTATTGGCATTGGATTCTGATTTGGTGATTGTTGGTAGTGTATTATGATTATCGTATAACTGTATGTGGTTTGCGAGGTGCGTCCTCGGCTGAGTGGAGTCACTTGCGGGAGTGGCTTCACGCCCTTGATTTGCCTTATGTGGAACCTACCACAGAAGGGATGTGCACATTAAGGAACATGGGTTTATCGCTCGGATGAGATGAGCGGGGCTTAGGTGGGAACGGCTACGGTCCCCCACTGGCGGTGTGGAATACTTGTTGCGATGAGTATGCTGGCAGCACTACACATATAGTGTGTAGTCAGGTGTGTGGTGATGTGACGGAGTTGGTGGATTGGGTTGGCTTGTATTGTTGTTTTGTTACAGCTATTTGTTTTGTGTAATCAGTACTGACCCCGTTTAATTGTTTTAAAAACTGTGGTGATCTATTCAGGGATGGTGAGCAGTTATTGAGCAGGTATGAGTTGTTGCGCATGGGATAGCTGGATTGAGTCATCACGGTGCTGTTTTAGAAGTCTTCCGCTGTGTCGAACATTCTTTTAGTTGTTTAGTTGGTTAACATTTTGAGAACCTTTGTATTTTTTTTTATCAGTTTCGGATTTGGTTGTATCTCTTTAAACTTTATTATTAAAGTACGTTTCTTTATGGTTTATTTGATTATCATTGCCTCGGGTAGCCGAGATGGTAGCACTTCCATGCCTTAAGTGGTCCTGGTAAGGCACTTGGAGTATGGGGGTGTTACAACAGGTTTCAAGTAAATCCATCTCCTAGCCCCGGAACACAAAACTGGGCTCGGTGAAGCCAGACATACCAATCTTGCAATTCCGTTGAGTCTAACCAACTTTTACGTGTAATAACATTTATCGCCCTACTTACCCAACGTAAAAGGAAATACCACGGTGAGCCGTACCTGCCCCTAATGAAGAAGGGATTCATGGGTGTTACTAATTGGAAGGGCTAGTCTCAATATTTAAACAACGTGAGAGATCTTGTCAATTTATTATCAATTTCCTTTAAGTGAACTAAAACGGCGAATTCTCGATAATTTTAATTAACAATAGTCGAAAACAAATAAAATTCATGTAATGGCGATTTGACATGAATGGATTAAATAAAATACATGTAAAAAAAACGATTTCTAGTATGGCCTCCTAATCTAGTTAATGTAATTAACTATTACACCTTCGGAAACCAACTCCTTTGGTCCCTTGAACTTCATTTGAATGCCTTTCAATATAATATGGTCTTTTGGAAACTTCGATCTTCATCGGAACTCCTTTCCGAAAGGCACCATCTTTAGGACACCATCGGTATAATATTAAAAAAAATACAAATATAAAATGAATTACAAAGCAAATCCTATTATACATTTGTAAAATAAAATAAAATAAATCGATTAATATTAAAAAAAAAAAGGCGATACGAGATCGCAATTAATTACAAACCAAATCGGTATCCCCTTACATTACGGGTAATACCAATTTAACTAACTAAGCCATACTAGACAAATTACATGAATAAATTAAATAAAATTTAAATGACATTCATCTAAAATGTGCAGAATATAAATCATATTTAAACATGCTCTAAAATGCCAAATCGCCCTATAAACCCACACTTTGATATAAAGCTCGATACTTTGGTTAATTAAGCGGTTTTTAACCATTAAAAAATCACAAATTAGTACTTAAACTAAATTTAAGCACAAAGTAACTTCACAAACTGTTTTGAGACTCAAAAATTAGTCTTCACTAATTTCTTGATGATTTTATAAACCTTTTATGAATTATTGCTAATTAAAACTTATTTATTCATAACATTTATAAAATAAATCCAAATAAATAATAAAATTATGAAAAATTTGGAAATAAAAATTATGAATATTCTGGAAAATCTCCAGGAACTCAAAAGTTCAAAATTTTTCAAAAAACATTTATTTTGTATCAAATACAAAATTTAAAACACGGTTTTCGCAACTTTTACGATTTAATTCTAAATTAAATATAAAATTACGAAACTTACAAAATTAAAATTTATATTATTTTGGAAAATTTTACAAAACCCAAAACGTTAAAAAAATGTTACCCAACAATCCATATTAAAATTTGAGAAAAATACACTTACATTTTATCCGTTTTATCACATAAAAACCCCTAAACATGCAAAAATTAATCACATTAATTTTTGAAATATAAATCTAATTTATACTATATGCAAGTAACTTTAGATGATTTTCTTATGCAATAAAATTCATTTTAATGATTTTTAACAAATATAATCACCTTTTATTGACTTTTAACTATTAAAAATCAATAATCGTGCAAAATTAACCAAATTAATTTTCTAAATTTCACTTACTCTATGTAAAATATTCATGTGTTAATATTCAAAAATTTATGGCCATAATTAACATATAACTCATTTTAGTTAACAATTAACCAATTTTATGCATATTAAGTCGGTTTTAAGTCGGAAAAATCACTTAATTAACAATAAAATTCTATAATTAATCAAATTTGACCAAAACCATTTTTAGGTCAGAATGTATACATGCAAGCAAAAAATTTTGTGCCAAAACATTTTTACACAAAAAATTCCGGTTTTATAAAGTCATTTTATAACTCGATAAAAATGTCAAAAATTGACATGCATGGAACACCAAAGCTCTGATACCACTTGAAGGTACTAGACCCCTAATTAGATACCTCTAATTAGTTACTAAATTACTTGTTAATTTAGTCTTAGTGATCTAGTTACATGCAAAAAATATAAGATGGCTTATAAAAAAATAAAGGTAGAATTTTTCCTTACATTAATTTAGGTAAAATATGGGTACAACAAAGGACTCCTCCTTTGTTGTTCTTGAGCGAAATATAAATGGGTGATCCTCCAATCTTTTTAGTACTCAAAATAGAGCACCTCCTATGGTGGTACCCAAGACTTACCGAATACTACTAATATTATTAAGACTAGTAAATATTAGTTGAATACCCTTAATAATATTTATATATTATTACTATTAATAATACTTGGTAAATATTATTATTTTTGATTTTAGAGATGTGATAAAGAAAAGATGAACAAATAGAGCTCTTTTCTCTTTCACATAAAATGACCAACTTAAGGATTTTAGAGATTTTTTTTCTTATCCCATGTAATCCTTTCTAAAGTATTGTATATATAGACAATTGTAATGGGAGACATGAGTGGATAATGATGTCATCTAAGTTGACAAAATGACCAAAACTTGGTTGTATTTCCACTCAAAAATACGGTCCATTTAGGTCTATTTTGGGTCTTATTTGACTTTTGACATTTGTCCCACAAATGCTTATAAGTTCTCAATTCTTATGTGGCACTTTACCATTTTATCAATATAAAATGTGTCTTATGAAACCCATTTAGCTAATTTTACAACTCCTTTTAATTACAATTAGCTAATTACCTCTGCCTCAAAATATATACACACACCAAATTAATATAGTAAATTAACTATTAATTAATATATTCCATCTTAACATTTATTATTAGATTATCAAATAATTGAACAATAAATTCCTTTGGCCCGAGTTCTTAACCCGTCATCAAAAATATAATTCACTTGACTTATAAAAGTCAATACATATAAAGGACTAATTAATTATATCTCATACAAATAATTAGTATATCTATTAGGGTTACATCCTATAAGTGTGACCGTAAGGGATCAACTGATCACCGCCATCACACGTCAGGAACGTTAAACTCTAGTCTGTCGAGCGTTACCGATGAACGTTGACCAGCTAACAAATATATAATATAAATCCCTGATATTCCTTGTATGAGATTTAATATGTAGACGCACTATTGTGGAGGACACTACTCCAACATTTATGGAACCGATCCGTCGCGGATCAGGGTGACTAGCCTGTCCCCCCTAAAAAAAGAAGAGAAAAACCCGTATGTTTAAAGCTGAGTCATGAAAACCGTGTCAAATTTCGTAAGACGTGAATCCAAGAAAATGTGAGTGTGAGGAAACACAAAAATTTCTGGGTAAGTCTAAAGAGGCACGAGCTCTAAGGCGAGAAGAACAAGGTGTCAGAAAGAAACACAACTTGACAAGGACAAGTCAAGGTGTAGATTTTTAGAAGCATCCAAAAGAGGCGCGAGCTCCTGGGCGATGCAAGGGACCTCCCCCTTTTTGAGAAAAAGGCGCTGATTGTTTTGTATAAATAGGGAGTTTCGTGCTTCATTGTTTCTTCATCCGAAACACAAAACATTTCTATGAAAACCTTCTTTTCTTCGTCCACAAAATAATTCATGGATACTTTCGAAGATAGGTTGCGACATTGGTGTCGGGATTTATCACCTCCCGAGAAGTATCAAGTCATTGTAATGGGAGTTGGTCAATTTTTGGTGCTTCGTCAAGTCAAGGTGCAATCCTCGTTCCTTGAAGAATGCTCTCATTTTTGGGATGCGAAACATCATGTTTTCGTCTTCCCGAAAGGTGAAAATTGCCCTCTTGCCGAAGAGGCGGGTGCTATTGGAGGGTGACCAAATTGTACTCCGGTGCTTCCTTCTACTCGGTTGTGCTATAAGTTGAAGTTTCGTTCCATGCTAGGCTTGTCGACGAGCCAAGTAAACTTCCTTCTAGGTCCCTAAGGTGTTGATATGTTGTCTCTTATCAACATCTTTTCAAATTGCTTGGATGCTAATATTTCGGAGGTGGCTAGGACAAGGGTTCTTGCCTTTTTGCCTAGTGCACGCTTACTTCCTTGTTGATGCTTTAAAGAAGGAGGGGCCAAGGTGATATGGTAGCATGACCCTTGTTCATGTTGTCGATCATGGGTGGAATCCATCGTGGTTGGTGCTCGGTGAGATTGTCCAAGCTTTGGACAAGAAAGGTTCTTGGGGAGAAGTTCCTTCGTTTGGATCCCCGATGATCCTCCAAGTATGGCTTATGGAGAGGCTAAGGTATGTTGAGCCTCCGGTTGATGCTTCTTCTTACTCCTTTCGTCATCTTACCTTGAGGAAGAAGTTGTATGGGGATAGCTGTAACACCCCCTCATACCAAGATACCTTACCAAGGACTACCCTCGCATGAAACGCTGTTACCATCTCGGTTGCCCGAGGTTAGTATATCAAAAGCAACAATCCAAAACACATTTATTAAAGTATGAAAGAGTAATGTTTACATCGTCTCAAAGAGAACTCAAACCAAAATAGTGTTATGAAATCAACAACTACAAAAGACACTAAAACTCTTGACAGTGGAAGCTAAGCTTGTGTGGTGACTCCCTATGACGGCCCCAAAGCTAAACGACCGCATCACCTGTCACAATCTGCTCACCATCCCCGAATGGATCACCACAGATTTTACAAAACAACAACGGGTTCATTTACTAAATAATTAAAGTAAGACAGGTACAATAAGCAGCCAGGTGATCATCCTCCTCCTCCGGTCTCCCGATCTCACATAGTAACCGACTACACACCGAAGTGTGTAGCCCTGCCAGATTACCCATCGCAACAGGTAATCCTCGCCGCTAGTAAGGGACCGTAGCCAATCCCCACCTAAGTCCCGCTCATCAACGAGCGATATCTCTGTCCCTTAATGTGCACATCCCCTCCCGTGGCGGGTTCCACGGAGGGCGAACTCGGGTGTGAAGCCACTCCCGCAAGTGACTCTACCACAATCATCACAACACCACCATTACCACCACACCAACACCGCACCAACACTCCAACGATGATCAGCAGACAACAATCATACACGGTACAACAAAACATCCCAAATCAATTAAACAGGAACTGAGTAGGGAAACCCTACCTTTTCGCAATCCGCTACGCTGCAATCAATCATACAAATGCATAACAAATACCACATCGTCACCTACAACAATAATAATCAACAATCAACACACATATGATGACTAAACCCTAAACCCCCAAATTAACCCAAACAATAATTAGGGCCAAACCCTAAAAGACAAACTATTAGTAGATTACAATGAACTAGAGACCTACCAAATAAATCGAGACAAGAGACGGAAGTGTAGACTTGCGACCGATCAATTAGCCTTGAGAATGATTAGGGTGACTATAGGGAGATGTGAGCGTCGTTTAGTTTTGGTAAAAGAATGATTTAGAAACCGTAAAAGCATAATTTATAATAATCTCTAATCACCTTAACCAAATCGCGAAAATAAACCCGTTAGATAGAATACTCGGTCGAGTACCCTCTACTCGGTCAAGTATTCCACATACTCGGCCGAGTGTTCCTGGGCAGTAGCCAAACCAGGATACACGACACCCCGTACTCGACCAAGTAGGCCATACTCGGCCGAGTACCAGCTTTGGAAAACCGTTGTATTACAATAGCTTTGCATGCATCGAGGCCTATTGGACATCGAAATTGGTGGAGGAGGATGGTCCTCACATTCGTTAGGTGGTGCCGTGGTGGCACTTGAGGTCCATTACGGGGTTGCCCGCTCCGGCCGCTTCTTCTCGCTCTTTGATGGTTGTGGACATGAAGGTTGCTTCCTTCATCTATCGAGAGAGGATCATGAGGCAAATGGGCCGTCAACAAAAAGTGCCCGCTCAAGATACTCTCGTCCAAGAGATTGAATTCCGAAACTCCGAGCTTATGGATGCTTTCGAGAGATGGTGGGCCACGCGGCCAATATGGGAGATACCAAACCCCGCTTTTAGAAAGGTGACATTCCAAGATATTGGAATCATTTCTCCTTGCAGTGTTTGTAGCATATAAGGCTCTTGTCCGACGATTGAGTTAATTTAGATATGAGCCTTCCCAAACAGGGGATAGCTTGCCTGTTGATAAAATGATTTTTGTTTAGGAATACTTTTCGTAGGACAAGGTCCCCTTCGTTGCAAACTTGATGATAAAATGATATTCTTGGCTGCATCTCTTTGTTCTTCAATCTGTCAGGGTCAGGCTGACATTTGCCTAAAAGATATTCAAACCATATCTACATGGATTTAAGCAGGGATGACTTCTACACAATCATAAATCAATGAAGAAGAAGTTTGGCCAGGCTGGCATTTTTCTTTTTTTGTTTTTTTTTTTGTGTTTTTTTACGACCACATTTTCATTTAATTCAGCTTGACCATTTGCTTTAGGGTAGCCATGCCTCACTTCACGAATGGCTAGGGTGTAGAGATTGGATCTAATAACTTTGACGGTTGATGAATAGTCGGAGCATGCTTATAGCAGGCTTCAGATTTCGTGCTGTAGGTCAGGCAGTTAGCCCTCGGGGTTGGACAATAATAACCAGTCTTAAAAACTTTGCCATTGTAGACAGGATGTTGCTGAGCTTCCTGTACTATAACCATGACTTCACTGACAGTAGTCTCATAAAGAGAGAGATAGACCGACAGGGATTCTCCTTTGCCTTCCTTGGCCAGTAAAAGAAGGAGACGATGATAGACATAGTTTCTAATCCTGGAATAATGTTGACTCGTGTTTATCAGTTTTTAGACTTATTGATTGATGATCGCATTTCATTCAGGAGCGGATTTGCGTCATTTTTGCTGACTTGGAAGACTTTAGGGCCTCTAAATAGCAAACCTAAGCTAATTTTAGTCCAGGTTTGTGCAGCCTCTAAATAAATCCATTACTGATCAAGATTATACTGACGGTTGTCTCAGCTGCATGAATGTAAACTGATAGTGGTTCTCGTTTATCTGGCTTGGCCAGTAACTGAGGAGAAGAAAGATGGTCTGTTCAAGGTATAAACCATGCCTGTCAACTTTTGGATGTCCCTGACTTTCTTTATTGATCGGAGCTCCAGTATTGCTTTAATCCGTTCAGGCCTGACTGCTACGTCTCTTTCGATCACCATGTAACTCATAAATTTACCATGTCACATAAAGTTGCACTTTGCAGGACTGAAATATCTTACAAGGATATCACAAGTAGCTTATAAATGATACACATGAATTATAAATGACAACCATGTTGACTAGCAGGCCAGGATAGATTATGTCTCCAAACGTCCATGTTGTGTAACATGTTAATATTAAAAATTCTATTGGTCAAAGGTTCTAATCTCATTCTAGACATGCTTGATATATAATAACGAAAAGTTAATGAGTAATCATGAGTGGATTCATAACAGTAGTATGATAATAGATCTAAGCATATCAGGACAGGCTAGTCATCACATGTTAATTCATCTTTCAAAAAGTCAATCAGGTCAGGCTAGGTCGATTTATTTTTCCATGATCAGTCAGGTTAGGTTAGGCTTGACTAACCCTGGTATATCAGGACTGCCCAAAAACTATCATAAGTAATATGGTCACTATTAAAAATATTTTATTCATATCTACCTTGGAATATGTACTATGATGACAGATTTATTTAAAAGTTATGCAAAGGATACGACTTACCTGTGCAGGAATAATACTTAAATACCTTTTATGATTTATTTTTGAGTTATTGCGTTTCATACTGTCCGTCAGCAATCTTTGTCTTGAAAGGACTGGTCTGTCCTGATTGGATCTTAAAGGCAGTCAGGCTTAATTAAGCGAGAAACTTAATTTTTGAGAGCTCTTTCTTCATTGACTTTGTTCACTTTTTCCTTCCTCAATCTCGTTCCACTAAGGGTGTACCACATTGAGTGATATAAATTTATTTGTGTATAATCTCAGGCTTGGTATAACCATTCGGGGTAGAACCGATTGGCCATGCTTGTAATGACGGTGAGGCCTGCCCTAATACTATTCATAAGAGACTTTGAAGCTTGTCACGATCAGGACTGGATTGCTCTGCCAGGCTTGAAGTTTCAAAGTTCAAGGTTTCATTTCCTAAAAACATCAAATTATTAGAATTAAGAAAATTCACTGTAGAATAAAAGCCAAAGTATCGAAATTATAAGATATATTGATTATATTTTGCGAAAATTTTATTAGATCTAGGAAAAACTTATCTTTGAATTTCTTTCGTGACAAATATGTCCTTGAAATCTGCATTATCTTAGTCAACGCTGGAAGTTGTTATACTTATGATCGTTGGAAGGAATTTTGACTTGATTTAGTAATTTTTCATTTGGATCAAGCATTTCTTCATTTGAAATGGGAGTTATGGAAACTCTTGTATCAATTTTTCCCAAGGCTCTTAAACTTGTGAGAAGAGAAAATCTTGTGAACATTCTTGTAGGATTAATAAACTAGTTTCCCCACAGACGGCGCTAAGTGTTTTGTCCATATTTCGCGCAGGGCTGGAAATACGACTAGGGTAGAATAGTATGAGGGTTACCTAGTATCATCCTATTTTGATGTTATCGTGATAGTACCTTTGCATAGTTGATTATAATGTAAATAGAAACGAAAGTAAAAGTAATGAACAATAAAAGAAAACATGAATAGATTTATACGTGGAAAACCCTTGAATGGGAAAAAACTACGGGCACCAAGCCGGGAGAGGATTTCACTATGCAATTGGGAGAATATAAGTATGATAATGATCATGCTTATAATATTCTCTAAGTACTGTGTAGTTTGTAGTATGTATGTTTGTGTGAGATAATGTAGAATGTGTTATGTATGTTCTCCATCAAATGTCCCATCTTGTGATGCTTGCTTCTCTTTTTATAGCCTTATCCAAAGGGTAGAGTAATCTTCACCATTAAGAGCAAATATTCTCTTAATTGCGTCATTAATTGCCTCCTTAATTGTCGCCTTGATGGCTCCTTAACTAGTATAGGCCCCATACAATGCATGCACAGTGTTTATAAAATTTTACCTTTTAGTATACTATATTTATATAAAGTAAATTGATAATTCATTATTTTTTAACGTTTTCATCATTGTATTTTGATTTGAGAGAAAAAAAAATGTAAGTAATACTCATAACATGAAATGTTTATTTTAATGAAAAAAAATCTTTTACACATATTTAATTATATTGTTTTATAACTTTTTTAATAGCATATCTTTTAGCTACAACTTATCTTACCGATAACGGAATTTGTATCATCAAAAAAGCTAGAAGAAAATCTTAAATAGGGAACTATATTGAAATAAGAGAGAAAATAAGAGATTATATCAAAATAAAGGAAATATTTTGGGCTGGAAAACATTGAGTTTTTCTATTCATTTAGTATATAGGGGATTGTGCATTAATGCCTATTAATGCACCTTCTTTATGACCAAATTTTTCTCTTAATTACCATATTTAAGTGGTAATAATCTTATTTAATAATCCTTGACTTGGTCAAATGTTGACCTTATATTTTTTATCCTCTCCTGCCTGGTGCCAGGCTCGAGCTACCCTGACAATCCTGCCCTGATTTTTAACCCTATGGTTGAACTTAATCCTGAAGATGATGTGGGAATCTAGGCACAGCGACTGAAGCCAAACTTAAACTACCCTTTTGGACCTACCCTGATCGTCAGGCCTGGGTAGAATTTTACTGTCAGTAGTGCGAAATTTCAAGCCCAATAATTGCCCCTTATCTCCTTATTATCGCTGGGTCAGGCCAGTAATGAGGAGATAACTTTCTCTTTTCATCTTTAGATAACTTCTCCAAGACGATTCAGCGTGCTTCATCATTAAGAAAACGGCTAGTTGCAGTAAACCCAATTTTTACCGTCTATAAATAACTTCTTCACTTCATGCTTTATTTTTCAACAAAAACCGATTAATTCTCTGAAAATTTTTCAAATGATTCTTTAATCTTCATCGTAAATACCCAAAAAACACCCAAAAATTTCATCATGGTTACTAAGAGAAAATCCACCAGGGGTGTTGTTACTCCAAGCACTCCAACTGTTCATAATCATGTCGAAGCAACTTCTGAAAATCAACCCATCATTCTTGGAGATACATCCTCTATTCCAGCTCTTGATACGGTCACCATCTTCTAAAAAAATTTTGAGTTTAAGCCGACGAAGGCTCTTGATGAACAACACTCTTCCCCCAATCATCTCAAACTTGAGTTTGAGAAAATTTTGAAGGATAAAGGGATCATTCCTTCTGATTCTGATGTATGGATTCCTGAAAATTCTCCCATCAGGGCAAGCTGGCTATATATTTATCAGGACCAACTCGGTTGGGCCTGACCTGGTGTATGTCAATTATGATGCCTGTATTGTTGGTATATATTTTGTTCGGTTTTTTCTTCCCTGCAAGATTTGTTAGTAAAAAGACAATAAATATTAAACAGGGTATACCTTTTTTGCAGTTGACGATTGGTTGTCCAATATTGATTACCCCTCTAAAAGGGTAACTACTTTCCTGGCAATTCCTCTTATGGAGAGGTCGTGGCGATTCTGCTGCGAGGTGGAATGCTTTCTTCGTTGTTTGAAGGCTAAAGGCTCCTTCAAGGTTCCTAAGCATGTTAAGGCTGCTGGGGCTTCAACTTCTGGCAGTAAGACTTTCTTTTCTATGACATTTTTCATTTGTGTTTCTAATGTGGTGCTTTGTTATATTGCTAATTTAGTTTATCGCGTTCCAGCCACCAGATCTTCTACCAGAATTGTCAGTTTTGGCATAACAGACTTGATTGCGAGACTTACCAAAGTCAAAGAGAAAGGTTCACAGGCGGTGGGCCTGTCTCCAGTACTGGGACTGATCCTGATAAGCTAATTGATCTGAGTGATGCCCCTGCCATTACTGCTCGGTAAATTCAGCATGTTACCTTGTACGTCTAATTCAGTCATGTAGCCTGCGTACAGTTGACCTGGCTTGTCTTTGCCCCCACTATATGAATCAGTAATGTTTGCTTCTTGATCAAGTGTATTTGCGGAGTGTGTGTGTGTGTGTGTGTGAGTGTGTGTGTGTGTGTGTCAATGTTCATTTGCTGCACAAGGCAGGGTAAGACAAGGATTATATTGGAAAGGTATTCTTGTTGGGGTTGGTGTCCTTAACAGTTAGTGCAAGGACTTACAAACCTCTAAAAGGATCAAAGGGCATACTTTGGTATTATTATCAGTTGATCCACGTTTATCAATAACGGTTGGCTTGCTAGATAAGTTTGACGTTATTGTCATACAGATGGCGGTGATCAACTGGTCCCTAAAAGTCACACCTATAGGATACGTTCGAGAGATGTGACGGTATGAAAATACTGTCATGTAGATGCCAAGATTGACTAACCAGTTAGTCCGAGTTATTTGACTAGTAATTAGTCAAATATGTGATGTTGAGATATTATATTTAATACGGATTAAATATCATGGGCTAAGGCGAATTAACCAGTTAATTCGTAAAATTAAATATAAGCGATTTATATTTAATTAATGTATATTGAATTTAATTATACAATATTGTCTTTGTCGGACATGTATTAATAATTCAACTAATCCGTATTATTAGTTGATGCTTTAATATCCGATAACCGATGACGATTTATAATTACCGCGTCATATACATTTTAGCGAAATTTGTCAGACCACGAGTTTAATAAGGAGGAAGTGGACAAGCCCACTCCCCCTGTAAAAGCTCTCGGCCGAACAGAACAAAAGGAGAGGCTCCCTCTCCTTTTGACCTAGACAATTCATTTTACAGAAAACTAGGGTTTCGAAGAGCATTCTTCTCTAAAGAAACCGAGATCTCACATCTCGAAAAACCTCACATCAGTTCTCCCAATATTGCAAGGCAATCGGAGAACACCATCTAGCACAAGGGCATATCTCGGACAAGGTCTTGGGTGCAACAATTAGGAGGGAATTTGGTTTGATTTACTTTCTTTACGCCGTGCATCAAAGGACCCGAGGTTGATTTCTATACATTAATCATTTCATTATGTTTTTCGTTTTATGACTATAAATTGCATGTTTAAATTTACGTTATAGTCCTGCAATTAAAGGGTAGTATACGGATATTAACCCACAAGTGGTATCAGAGCGAGGCCACGTAAATTTTTCTATGTGTTTTTCATAAAACGATTTTGAAACGGTTATGTTTGTCTCGAAATCCGTGCCTTGTATACACGGATGTTGCGTTTTTGCTTTAAAACCGTGAGGCAGCAGGTTTTTAATCACGAAAAATTTTTTTGTGATGTCATGCGGTTTTTTTTTTGTCTCAAAACCGTGTCCAGTTTACACGGCTAAAGTTTTTTTGATACCGTGACATGTCTTACGCGGTTCATTCATCTTGTTTATCAATTTGTTTTATGCATGTTGTTATTTTATACGGAGATTATAACAATATGTCAAGTTTTGTCAATTGTTAACTTGTTTTGATGCGTTTTTGATCAAAATTGCAATTGATTTTGTTTTGTCAAACTGTTTTCACGAGGGTTTTGAAGTTTCTGCCATGTTTGCATTCGATCGAGCATATTTCTACTCGATCGAGTGCTATTTCTGTCTTGGTTTTGTTCGATCGAGTCCCTGTTGTACTCGATCGACCCCTTTTAAAACCCTACTGCTCGATCGAGTTGTCCTCGTACTCGATCGAGCAGCTTTGCTGATAAAAGTACTCGATCGACCACCAGTTTAGTCGATCGAGCACCTTCTGTTTGGCAATCCTCTCGATCGACTTGCAGTTCAGTCGATCGAGCCCTGTGTGTTCCTCGATCGAGCACCTGTGTCCCTGGATCGAGGGATTTTGTTTTAACAGCTTTGAAAATTTATTCCTTTTGCTTTAAATTTTCTTTTGGCTATAATATGTACTTTATACGGATATAGTACACTCGCTATGATTGTGAAACGGTTCACACACGTACCATTAAGTTATTTTAAAGCGTTTTTAAAGTAACGAATTGTAATGGATTAAAATTAAATGATAGAAGCGGTTTTATCACATGAATTTTAATCATTAAAAGGTGGTTTGGATAAATTTGACATAATTACGGAATTATGTCACGAATGAATTTGTTTTAGTTGATGCATTCATTTTCGTTAATTATGAATGCCTTGAATGCCTTTTATTACGTATTTAATTTTGCAATCAGTTGTAACTTAGTGTGGCCTTAGTAGAACGTGTTACCGTAATGATGGAACACGGTCTTGGTTGTATTTTGAGATCTTGTATCTCCGTTTTGGTTTTTTTTTTCACTTGTAATTACAGTTTTTATTAGAATGTAATTAGGTTTATATTTTGTAATTTTAATTGTAATTTTTGAGAAGACCAAAGACGGAGACCAGTTGCTCACTCCCGCTACATGGATCAAGATGGAACAACAAGACAAGCTTCTTGGGTCCAACGGTGGATTCCAAAGTTGTATTTTGTTCTTTTTATTAGGATAGGCCACACTAGGATTTTATTTACGTATTGCATTCTTTTATTTATTTTTCGCAACGATAATATGCATCATATTCCGCCTAAAAACCAAACCACCTATTTATTGCATGAAAACTGACACATATAGAGGTCACGAGTTAGTTTTCATTGACATTCTCATGTCACACGTTTTAAAGCCATCATCCAAATAAATTCATTCACGACAGACGCTAGTTATTCGTTCACTTAAAATGAATTATAATTTTGTTGATGGGATCTTCCTCGTATAAACCAAAATTGAGAACGGTCTTTATAGGTCAAACTCCAATGAGTCCCTTCTTCGTCGGTAGGCATAATATGACCCCTTCTACGTCGGGTAAGTTGGAACCGATTGACCTATTTTATCTCAACACTGTGGTCACTCGTACGATCCTGTGACTATGGTGGACTATAGATAGGATTTACGGAAATCTATCGACCAAGAGTTCTTCCGGAAGAATTAGCTAAACAGTTGGCTTATCAATTTACTGAAATTGAGTCTTGGGATCACTTGTATCTTTCTTGAGGGAGATCAATTATGCAAGTGCGAGAGTCTACATGTTTAAAATGAATTTTAAAATAGACTTAAATCACCTCGATGAGTTGCTTATTTCGTTTTGTTTTTCTTTCTTTTTCAAAGTAGATCACGATTTTAAATCGCTAAACAACAAATGGTTGGTTCAAGTGATAACCCAATGCCAAGTGCCACATTGGACCGTGAGTCCCGGCTTCGGATCTTCATGAATCGATGAATCGCCTACTCGATCAAGAATGATGGATCCAACTTCGTGGACCGGGAGGCAAAGATTACGGAATCTTTGCCGCCGCGACGGAAGCTCAAATATCTCTTGGAGCCCATCCCGGCAAACCCAGGTCCCACGGCTAGAGCTGCTGAAATCACCAAGTTTAATGATTTCTGTATGGAAGCGGGTGCGATTAAAAACGTACTCATTTTTGCAATGGAACCCAATTTGCAGAAACGCTTCATAGCCCATGGTGCAAACAAGATTTTCACCACGCTCACTAAGGAATTCTCGAAAGCACCGAGAATCGTGACCTATGAGCATACCACTCGCTTCTTTGATGCGAGACTCCAGAAGGGCCAACCGGTTAGCCCACACATTCTCAGCATGATTGAGAATGTCGAGAAACTGGAGACCTTTAACTGTAACATCAGCGAGAATATTGTTATCGACCGTATTCTTCATTCACTCCACGATGGTTATTCGCAATTTAGAGCGAATTACTATATGAATGATTTGAAGAAAACTCCGCATGAACTGCACTCCCTCCTCGTACATACCGAGAAGGACATGAAGTTCAGTGGGAGCATGAAACAAGATGTTCTCGTTGTGTCAAATAAAGGGAAAGGTAAGGGCAAAGCTCAGGCAAACCTAGCAGTAGGTAAGGCGAAGTTCAAGAAGTCGGGTTCAGGTAAGAGTGGGCCTGGTGAGTCGAGCACCTCATCAGGCGTGACAAAGAGCAAGAATGAAAACATGGAATGCCATCATTGCCACAAGACTGGGCATTGGAGACGCACATGTCCTGTTTATCATGAAGACTTAAAGGCAGGTCGTGTTAAACCTGTTGGTATGTCTTCCTCTTCTTCTACTTTTATTCATATGATTGAGATTAACCACGCAAGTTACGGAACTTGGGTACTTGATACTGGTTGTGGTTCTCATCTGTGTAATCATGTGCAGGGGCTCCAAAACATCGAACCCCTCGTAAAGGGTGAGGTGGACCTGCGTGTTGGGAATGGAGCAAGAGTAGCTGCCATCTCCAAGGGGACATATGTGATCCAGCTTCCTAGCGGATTCGAGTTGTCATTATATGACCGTTTATTATGTTCCTAGTCTTTCGAAAAACATTATTTCGGTTTCGCACTTGATAAACTTGGTTTTTCATTTGTAATAGAAAATAATTCTTGCATTTTCTCATTACACGATATGATTTACGGCAAGGCAGTCTCCATGAACGGAATTTATGTTTTAGATCAGACCACGGAAATATTACACGTAATGAATAAAAAGTTAAAGGTTGGTGACAAAGATCAAACGTATCTATGGCACTGCCGTATGGGACACATTAATGAGAAACGCGTAAAAAAATGACTCATCAAACATGGAGCTATCTCGGCCTTTGATTTTCAATCATATGGCACGTGTGAATCATGTCTCATCGGTAAGATGACTCGGATTTCCTTCAAAGGTGTTGGAATGCGCGCTGCTGACCTATTAGGGCTCATACACACGGATGTATGTGGTCCTATGTCAATCACCGCACGAGAAGGCTATAGGTATTTCATCACTTTCACGGACGATTTAAGTAGATATGGCTATGTCTACTTAATGAAGCACAAAAGTGAATCCTTTGAGAAATTCAAGGAATACCAAAATAGGGTACAGAACCTATTAGGTAGAAAGATTAAAACACTGCGATCAGACCGTGGTGGCGAGTATCTTTCTCACGAGTTTGATCAACACCTCAAAGACTGTGGGATTGCCTTACAGTTAACTCCACCTGGAACACCTCAGCTGAATGGTGTGTCCGAACGGAGAAATCGAACACTACTTGATATGGTTCGATCCATGATGAGTCACACGGTTTTACCTGATTCATTATGGGGTTATGCTCTTTTGTCAGCCGCTCTAATACTTAACCGAAGTCCGTCTAAAGCTGTTGACAAGACTCCATATGAACTATGGAAGGGAACGGTCCCTAACTTGTCCTTTATACGGGTTTGGGGCTGCGAGGCTTATGTCAAGTGGAGACCTGAAGATAAGCTCGGCCCGCGATCGGTCAAGACATACTTTATAGGTTATCCTAAAGGAACACGTGGTCATTACTTCTATTCGCCAACCGAACAACGCGTTTTTGTTGCGGCTAGTGCGACATTCTTAGAGAAGGAATTTCTCGAGAATGCAAAGAGTGATAGAACCTTCGACCTGTCGGAGATTCCAGAACCAAACACCGAGCAACCATTGGAGGAACCTATTCCTTCAATCCCGGCTGCGGTGAACATTCCTGAGGAACCTAGGAGGTCGGGAAGAGTCTCTATTCCTCCAGACAGATACATTGGTATGGTCGAGGAACATGACATAGATGACGTTCTACTCTTAACGAGTAGTGAACCCGCAACCTATAAAGGTGCCATGACTAGTTCTGACTCAAAGCTATGGCTTGAGGCCATGCAATCCGAGATGGACTCCATGTATGAGAACAACGTATGGGATCTTGTTGACTTACCCGCTAAGGTTCGTCCCCTTCAATGCAAATGGCTTTACAAGATAAAGCATTCTGTGGAAGGTCAACAAGATATCTATAAAGCACGACTAGTTGCTAAAGGTTTCACCCAAGTGCCAGGTTTGCACTACGATGAAATTTTCGCACCCGTAGTCATGCTGCGTTCCATTCGGATTATCTTAGCGATTGCCGCTTTTCATGACTATGAAATTTGGCAAATGGACGTGAAAACCGCCTTCTTAAACGGCTTTTTGGAGGAAGAGTTGTACATGGTACAACCCGAAGGTTTCATCGATCCAGCAAATCCTAAGAAAGTGTGCAAGCTTAAGCGTTCCATTTATGGACTTAAGCAAGCATCAAGGAGTTGGAATCATCGCTTCGACCAAGTGATTAAAGAAAATGGATTTACTCGATCGGTCGAGGAACCATGTCTATATATCAAGTCGAGTGGGAGCAAGATTGTCTTCCTAATATTGTATGTTGACGACATACTCCTGATTGGGAATGACATACCTCTCTTAACTTCGGTGAAAGTATGGTTGAAAAACCATTTCCAGATGAAAGATCTGGGAGAGGCACAAAGAATTCTGGGCATCCGTATCTATCGAGATAGATCACGTCGGATGTTATCTCTCGGGAGAGTCTTACATAGACAAAGTCCTAGAGAGATTCAGCATGACTAACTCCAAGAAGGGGTTTCTTCCTATGGCTCCAGGGGTGCATTTGAGCAAGTCTCAGGCACCAGAGACACCGGAAGAGAAAGAGCGCATGACACGGATTCCTTATGCTTCGGCTATAGGATCAATCATGTATGCCATGATATGCACACGTCCGGGCGTGGCATATGCATTGAGTATGACAAGTCGATTCCAACAAAGAAACCAGGTGAACCACATTGGTTGGCTGTCAAGAACATTCTTAAGTACCTACGGAGGACTAAAGATTGGGCATTGACTTATGGAGGCGATCAAAAGCTATGCGCAACCTATTCTGCAGATGCTAGCTTCAAAACGGATCGAGATGACTCGAAATCTCGATGCTGGATTCGTTTTTACTCTTAATGGCGCTGCAGTCAGCTGGAAGAGTTCGAAACAAACTGTTACAGCAGATTCTACGACTGAGTCCGAGTACTATGCCGCGTCTGAAGCTACAAAGGAAGCGATATGGATGCGTCAATTCTTACATGGGCTCTCTGTAGTGCCTAGTTCGAATGACCCGATCACCATCTATTGCGACAATAGTGGTGCCATCTTCCAAGCTAAGGAGCCAAAGTCTAGCAACAAGTCTAGACATGTACAACGGAAAGCTCATCTAATCCGAGATTACGTGGAGCAAAAGACAGTAGTGATAGAAAAGATTGCTACAGATGATAACATAGCAGATCCTCTCACTAAAGCATTACGACAAGATAAGCATGAAGGGCATGTTAATTCCATGGGAATTAAACGTGTTCCTAAGTTGTAGTACTCTTTTATGGATTAGATTCATTCTCTTGTACTCTATACGACATCATCGTTTTGATATTTTATATATATATTTTGTTTTTCATGTGGTTTTGTACGACAAATTTTGAACACCACAAAGTGAACTGAACGAACATTATATTTTTCAGTCCTTAATTGCCCACATGAGCTGATAACTCTGGCAATTATTTTGTGACGTTGGTTGATGGTGGGTTCAACGAGCCATAAGTCAACCGGTTGACTGACCAATCACAGAGGCGATTTATACGGATATTTCGTAGGACACTATTGTGACATCGACATGGAGTCCTAAATGTTTTATAACATTCCGTGCCCGGTCGTGGATAGGACCTCCATAGTGATCCTAAGAGTCGATTCTTTTGACTATCGACTGTCTCTTGAGACTAAGGCATTTTGGGTGACTTTGGTTTCTTTCTCACGGTCATCCGTAATGGGGGGCCAAGTAGATTTTTTCTGGTCATTTCATGCGTGCTTAGATCGGAAGGAGTTCGAGTTGAAGGAAATATTCAGCCTTTATCAGGTACTTGATATTTCTCGGGGCCACTCGAGGAGTCAGAATCGAAATGCATGGCCATGCTCGGATACGGATTCGTTTTATCGGTTAAGTTACTCTCTAGTCGGGAAACCACTCTTGATACTGGTCGATTGTAAAATACGACCTTTGCGGATCCAGATCTGCAAATTGTTTTACATTGAGTGGGAGAAATTTTAAATGAATATGAGAATCGGTTATCGCACATACACTTGTACGGACAAGTGGGAGTTTGTTGGAGCTTGTGTCCTCCAGTTAGTGCGGATAACGTCATTGCACATGCACTTGTACGGACAAGTGGGAGCTTGTTGGGGTTGGTGTCCTTAACAGTTAGTGCAAGGACTTACAAACCTCTAAAAGGATCAAAGGGCATACTTTTGGTATTATTATCAGTTGATCCACGTTTATCAATAACGGTTGGCTTGCTAGATAAGTTTGACGTTATTGTCATACAGATGGCGGTGATCAACTGGTCCCTAAAAGTCACACCTATAGGATACGTTCGAGAGATGTGACGGTATGAAAATACTGTCATGTAGATGCCAAGATTGACTAACCAGTTAGTCCGAGTTATTTGACTAGTAATTAGTCAAATATGTGATGTTGAGATATTATATTTAATACGGATTAAATATCATGGGCTAAGGCGAATTAACCAGTTAATTCGTAAAATTAAATATAAGCGATTTATATTTAATTAATGTATATTGAATTTAATTATACAATATTGTCTTTGTCGGACACGTATTAATAATTCAACTAATCCGTATTATTAGTTGATGCTTTAATATCCGATAACCGATGACGATTTATAATTACCGCGTCATATACATTTTAGCGAAATTTGTCAGACCACGAGTTTAATAAGGAGGAAGTGGACAAGCCCACTCCCCCTGTAAAAGCTCTCGGCCGAACAGAACAAAAGGAGAGGCTCCCTCTCCTTTTGACCTAGACAATTCATTTTACAGAAAACTAGGGTTTCGAAGAGCATTCTTCTCTAAAGAAACCGAGATCTCACATCTCGAAAAACCTCACATCAGTTCTCCCAATATTGCAAGGCAATCGGAGAACACCATCTAGCACAAGGGCATATCTCGGACAAGGTCTTGGGTGCAACAATTAGGAGGGAATCTGGTTTGATTTCTGTTCTTTACGCCGTGCATCAAAGGACCCGAGGTTGATTTCTATACATTAATCATTTCATTATGTTTTTCGTTTTATGACTATAAATTGCATGTTTAAATTTACGTTATAGTCCTGCAATTAAAGGGTAGTATACGGATATTAACCCACAATTCTGAGCCGATGGAGGCTAGCTAATGTGTTTGGTGAGAAAGAGGAATTATGGTGCTCAGTGAAGCGAGGAATAATTTCTGATTGGTGTTAGTATCTAGCCCTGACAAGAGGGATATCATTTTCAGAAATGTCAAACAATGGTATTTTGTCCAACCAAGGAGAATGTCCTTGGTAGGATCATTAATCATTTTTTACGTTTGCCCAGGGGGAATGTCCCTGTAAAGACAATTTTATGTTTTGTTGGTCCTGGTCAGGGATGTTATCCCTGATAGGATAGATATACATTTTTCTACCTTTGCCCAAGAGGGTAAGGGTTTTATTAATGATATAAAGTTCATCTTTCAGGCTTGCTTTTTTCAATCCTGTCATTCTTTTCAAACGTGTTAACCTATTATCTTCAAACCTGTTAAACCTGTTAACCGGTTAAACCTGTTAACCGGTTAAACCTGTTAACTGGTTAAACCTGTTAACCGGTTAAACCTGTTAACCGGTTAAACCTGTTAACCGGTTAAACCTGTTTTCTTCAAACATATTAACCTGTTAGATCTAGTCTGACTGGAGCGCTTATGTCCCCTGTCTGGCTGGAGGGCTTGGTATTCGGCCTGTCTGGAAAACATTTGGATGTGTCGTGAGGATCTTTCACCTTCTTACCCGTCACAGTGTTGCGTCCAGGCGTTGTAGAGATGTCCAGCAAATAGATGGGTCATGCAATTACTTCACGCCTGATTGGTCCCGTATTTTCCCTATCTGCTGTGGGTTACCAACGTTCGTTTGGCACGATAGGGTGCAACATAAAGAATAAAAAGTACTTAATAAAAATATAACTGAAATTTAATAAAGCAGCCTACAATTCAAGCAAAACAAATTTGGTTAGAACATCCAGTATATGAAATGCAAACAAGTAGGCAGGAAAAGAAGGCACATTGTCACGTAACATGTTCAGGAAAGGCGCGGCATGACACACATTGAGATGAGTAAGTTTGGGGTTTTTACCTAGAACATGCAGGGCAAAAATTACCACAAGTATGATTGTGCTTTTAGGTGGGTGACATTCCAAGATATTGGAATCATTTCTCGTGGTAGTGTTTGTAGCATGTAAGGTTTTTGTCTGACGATTGAGTCAATTTAGATATAAGCCTTCCCATACAGGGGCTAGCTTGCCTGCTGATAAAATGATTTTTGTTTAGGAATACTTTTCGTAGCACAAGGTCCTCTTCCTTGCAAACTTGATGATAAAATGATATTCTTGGCTGCATCTCTTGGTTCTTCAATCTGTCAGGGTCAGGCTGACATTTTCTTCAAATATATTCAAACCATATCTACATGGATTTAAGTAGGGATGACTTCTTCACAACCATAAATCAATGAATAAGAATTTTGGCCAGGCTGGCATTTTTTTTGTATTTTTTTTTTTTTGTGTTTTTTTTACGACCACCTTTTCATTTAATTCAGCTTGACCATTTGCTTTAGGGTAGCCATGCCTCACTTCACGAATGGCTAGCGTGAAGAGATTGGATGTAATAACTTTGACGGTTGATGAATAGTCGGAGCATGCTTATGGCAGGCTTCACATTTCGTGCTGTAGTCCAGGCAGTCAACCCTCAGGGTTTGCCAATAATAACCAGTCTTAAAAACTTTGCCATTGTAGACAGGATGTTGATGAGCTTCCTTTACTTTAACCATGACTGCACTGACATTAGTCTCAACGAGAGAGAGATAAACCGCTATGGATTCTCCTTTGCCTGACTTGGCCAGTAAAAGATGGAGACGATGATTGACATAGTTTCTAATCCTGGAATAATGTTGACTCATGCTCATGAGTTTTTAGACTTCTTGATTGATGATTTCATTTCATTCAGGGGCGGATTTGCATCGTTTCTGCTGACTTGGAAGGCTTTAGGGCCTCTAAATAGCAAACCTGAGCTAATTTTAGTCCAGGTTTGTGCAGCTTTTAAATAAATCCATACTGACCAAGACTATACTGACGGTTGTCTCAGGTACATGAATGTAAACTGATAGTGGTTCTCGTTTGTCTGGCTTGGCCAGTAACTGTGGAGAAGAAAGATGGTCTGTTCAGGGTATAAACCATGCCTGTCAACTTTTGGATGTCCGTGACTTTCTTTATTGATCGGAGCTCCAGTATTGCTTTAATCCGTTCAGGCTTGACTGCTACGTCTCTTTCGGTCACCATGTAACTCATAAGTTTACCATATGTCACATAAAGTTGCACTTTGTAGGACTTAAATATCTTATAAGGATATCACAAGTAGCTTATAAATGATACACATGAATTATAAATGACAACCATGTTGACTAGCAGGCCATGATAGATTATGTCTCCAAACGTCCATGTTGTGTAACATGTTAATATTAAAAATTCTATTGGTCAAAGGTTCTAATCTCATGTTAGACATGCTTGATATATAATAACGAAAAGTTAATGAGTAATCATGTGAGGATTCATAACAGTAGTATGATAATATATCTAAGCATATCAGGACAGGCTAGTCATGACAGGTTAATTTATCTTTCAAAAAGTCAATCAGGTCAGGCTAGGTCGATTTATTTTTCCATGATCAGTCAGGTCAGGTTAGGCTTGACTAACCCTGGCATATCAGGTGATACTAGTCGTTGTGAGCACCAAAAATAATATTTATAATTTCCAACTACAACTATAGACAGCGGTAGCAGGGTCGAACCACAGAGAGGCAGATGTAATTATTAGTTGTCTAATTTCAGTCTAAGGTAACAGTATGTGGGGATTGAGTTGATTTGGTCTATAGCTAAAACAATAAAAGGAAAATAAACTAGACAGTAGATAAAATCAAGGATTAAAAGGGTGCAAGGGTGGTCGGTTCACTATAGTTTCGGCGGCAGCAAACTAGGTAGGTCTAAAACAATCACGTGAGACGGGAAAATAGGAGGTACTTTCGGTCCACTCTCACAGGTAGCATCTTTCGATCTCGCTACAGGTCCCTAATACCACTAATACTGACTTTCGTCCTGAAAAGTGAATGAAAGGTCTAAATTAATCTATCTTTCGATCTAATTAATCTAGTCGTCTTAATTAAGCAGGCTATCTCCCTTCCCTATCTTTCGATCTTTATTGGGTCGGTCAAATCCTAGGTATTCAACTAGTCGCGTGCACTCGATTCGTCAAACACAACAATTAAAACAATTAAAATGAAACAATCTCAGCGTGGCCAGTCGATCGACCATGGAACCCAGTCGATCGACCGACATGCGATTTCAGGCCATGTTAATTCTAATGCCGCCTAACCTACAGTTCCCCTACATCCTAGCACAATTAATTTAGCTACTCATAGTACTGATAAAAACAACAATAATAATAACGAAATAAACTATCGAATTCATGCTTAAAATAATCAAATAACAAATAGCAATAAACGATAATTGGCTTTGGATACTAACTAGCAATTCTATATCTATGGATGCAAATAAAGTAATAAACCGAAAATAAGAGCAGGATAGTACCGAATGAAATTGCAGAAGGAAGATCCGAAAACCGAATTGTATTGACTACCCAACAATATTAAGAACCCTAACGAATTTATGATAAAACTAATGAAAACTGAATGAAACTGAATGTATAAAACTCGATGATTGTATCTGTAAACTAGGTTACGTTATAAAGGAAAAGTACGCAACTCTTCTCCCTAAACCTAGAACACATTGGGCTTTTTATTCCTCGTTCTATTGATTCACGTCATAGTAGCGGCTTGGTCGATCGACCACTGAAGCCGGTCGATCGACTGGGCATACTGAACAGTAGCTTCTGTTTGTCCTGGGTTGGTCGATCGACCAAGAAGGCCGGTCGATCGACTGGTTTAGCTGATAGTCCGCTTCTAACTTCTCGTGGATTTGTCTTTCGGGCCTCGAAATGCGCACCAAGCGCGTTCCTTGAGTAAATACTTCACGTCAAATGCTATGCAATATACTCGGGGACGGATTTAGCTCAATATCTACTCATTTCCGCATAAATCTGCAATATTACATAAAAATACGAAAGTAGACGAAATGGGGGCAAATAGTAGCCTTAAACGACATAAATGAGCTCTGAAATGCGTGTAAAATAGGGTGTAAACAATCATATAATTGACATGCATTAAACTTCCCCAAACCAAACCCTTGCTTGTCCCCAAGAAAGAACTAGACTCGATCTATAGGAACGAGTTCAATCTCAGAGCGAAATGCAATTGAATAGCCTAAACCAATTTAATGCAAAATTAACAATCAATCAGTAACGTGAATCATGCAAACGAGTTATGGAGTCGTTAAAAACTGCTGAACCGTCAACTATGGAGACTCATCAAATTGGACTCTCACGGGTCGCTCAAATCACTCAATAAATTCAGGTGAATATATGTGAAAGATAGAAAGAATTCATTTTGTTAGTGACACTCACCTAACTACGACCTATAGGAACATGCCTGCAATGTAATATGAAAGTAATCTCTACAACCGTACATATGCATTCCAACCGAACAAATGACCATGACACATGCCGAGGTATATATGGGATATGTGAGGTAATGGGCAGGAAAGGCAAAATATTTATGGGAATGTGGGGGTACAGGTGATCAAGCTAGTACCGTAACAAAACCATATGACAATATCCACTTCTTGCTCAAACTTCAATCCACACGGTGCTATAGCAAGCACAAAACTCACAATCTCCGAAATAACCAACTCCCCATAAGGTACAAATGAAACATGGGAGCAAAAATCGCCATTTAATAAAGACTTGAATCATGCGAATTGATTTTTCTTTTTCTCTTCTCGGGCGGCGGTCGATCGACCATAATTGGCAGTCGATCGACTGCCTCTACAATACAACACTCTTTATTTTTTTTCCTTTTTTTTTCTTTCCTTTGTTTCCTTCTTTCAATTTCCCAACATCATCTCAAAATGAGCATAGCTACCAAAAACGAAGTAACAATCCCAGAACATAAACTACTAGCTTGACAAGGGGAGGCTAAATGTAGGATGTAGTTAATAGGACAAAAAGGCTATTTTTGGCAGTGTGGGGCTTATGGGTAAAATGAGAAAAGGGGACCTCTACCACATGTGTCAACTAACCACAAACCGAATGCATACAGGTATTAAGCAGATTAAGTTCATATTTATGCACATTTATGTAACATGTCTCATAAGGAGTAACTACTCACATCCTAGATAAACCGGTCATAGATGTCACCAGTTATAGGCTCTAATCCTCGGAAAATATGATGTAGTTTGCCAAAAATCAAAGTTAAGTCTAAGGTCCAGCAAAATAATTTAACGAAAACTTGTAGACTATGCAAATGATTCTACTAATAACATGTCAATTTAGCAAGGCTTAGGCAAAAATAGATGCAAATGCAATGTCATCATCGAAATACTACCGGTCCGACTCAACCTATATGCTAAAATAAACGTGCATTTTTTTGAAATTTGTGAAATTTTTTCAATTTTTTTGAAATTTGTAAATATAAAAGAATTTAAACAACAATGCAAACTGAAATGTAAACGTGAATGCAAAAACATATGAAATGCAACGCAAAACCCTTCCCCAAACCAAATCGCACAATGTCCCCATTGTGCAAAATTATGTAATGAAGAAAAGGAAAACGGGAATTTGCGAAAAATTAAGTAAACAAAACATGAAGTGAAGACAAGGAGACTCACAAGACTTTAAGCGCAGCAAAAGGAAACCTCCCCAAACCAGCATGAGGTAGGAGGTTTCAGTAGCCAGCAGTGCTACCAATAGGTACCTGAAAAGACAACAATACCACGCATAAAACCGAGAAAGCAATGTTGAAGCGGTAATTATGAGCAAAATTAAGAAAATGGAAGAAATCAGATATATGACGGAAAATAAAGTGGAGTAGAAAACTCCCTTAATTCCGCAAATCGACCAAACACAGCAGGGGAGTGATCGTAAACAGGTATATCAGCGTCCTCGGTCGATCGACCACATTACCCAGTCGATCGACCAATGTGTCAGGAACAGAAGCTCCTGGAACTGTGCAGCTCAGTCGATCGACCATAAGGGTCAGTCGATCGACCGGAATAACTGCTGTAACTTTCTGATTTCTTCGAATTAGCTCAATAACTTGAGCTAATCAGGTCTAAAAACCTGCAAATGCACAATAATACGCGCCCAAAATTGCGCAAAACCCAAAGCAATTGACTAAAGTATTTAAAATCCTAAGCAAAGTTAAAATATGAAGTCTCGCGCACACAAGAGCAATAAATAAAAAGGTTCAACGAAAGCAAATAAAATGTATAGTTTGTGAAAAAGTCTCAATCAACTAATTGTTGATCAAGAATGGCCATGGAATGGCCCACTTGACTGGCTTCTGGCTACAAGAGGTAGCCTCAATAGTTCTCATCTTCTCAGTTGCACTCTTCTCATCTTCATCATCCGTCAAGCTCAACGGATCAACATGTCGGACATCTTCCCACTCAATGACCTCCTCCGACTCGTCGGAATCCAGATCAAATTCCGTTGCTTTGACTGGCTCATCTTCAGGCTCCTCATCAGTGCCATAGCTAAGGCATCCTAGACCGCCTCTTTGAATGATTGGCTCCTTCACAGCTGGAGCAACATGTGGCTCTTTCTTCCCCAAACCAGCTCCTGCAATATCTAAAACAGAAGAATTTTCCTCCACTTTGCTCCCAGTCTGGGGCGGAGGTGTCACAACAGGAGTAGGGGTAGAGATAGGCATATCAGGAAGCACAAAATAAGATTTATTTTCAGAAACTGTATTACAAGTTACGGGCCACATGGGGTCTTTCTTCCTAGCCGTCTGGGAAAAGACAATGGAATGCTTGCCTACCTTAAAGGTCAAAGTACCCGAACCAACATCAATAACTGCACCAGCAGTGTGCAGGAATGGTCTACCCAAAATGATAGGGATGTGGGCATCTTCGGGCATATCGAGCACCACGAAGTCAACAGGGAAGAAAAACTTCCCTATTTGCACGGAGATGTCCTCTAAACTCCTATTGGCTGGACCGTAGAGCGATCAGCCATCTGTACTGTCATGTTGATCACTGCGAACCTAGTCAATTTGAGCTTCCTAGCAAGATTCAAGGGCATTACACTAATACTGGCTCCTAGGTCACATAAGGCTTTCTCAATAGGAAAGGTGCCAATATTACATGGGACTGAGAAACTACCCGGGTCTTCTAGCTTAAGGGGTGTAGTATGGCTCAAATAAGAACATGACTCCTCAGTTAGTGCGACAGTGTGCACAATTTCAAGTGACTTCTTTTTAGATAAGAGTTGTTTCATGAATTTTGTGTAAGCAGGCACTTGATTGACCAATTCAAGGAAAGGAACTTGCACATTTAAACTACGAATAACCATTTCAAATTTATTAAATGATACCTGTTCCTTTGTCGGCACTAATCTCTCCGGGTAGGGGGCTGAAAGTAGCAACTTAGCTCTCTCCTCTAAATCTCTCATGCCGGCATCGGTGGACTTAGGCTGAAAGTCCACAACCTTCTCCTTGTTGTAGCTTGACCCTTCTTCAGACCGTCTCAAATGTGAACCATTAATTGACAAAGGGTCGTACTTTGGAACCGGAACGGACCCATCAGCAGTCGGGTCTCTACTCAATATTTTCGGGGCAGTAGTACCCCGAAACAAGTGGTCCCTCAAGTGATCGGGCATTGGAGGACGAAAAGAATCACCTTCAGCAGCAATCTCAGTCGATCGACCAGGTTGGTCAGTCGATCGACTGACTTCAACAGGACCAGAAGCTACTGTTTGTCGTACTTCAGTCGATCGACCGGGTATGTCAGTCGATCGACGGACATACCTGCTGATCGTCTTTTTCTTGTTTTTATTCGCCACTGCCTTCTTCTTGCTTGGTTCCGCCTCATCCTTTTCAGTGACATCCTCAACCATAATGGGCCCATCAAGGGTAGACCCACTCCTCAAGGTAATGGCATTAAGGGTCTCCTTTTGATCAGTTTGAGTCGGTAGATGTCCCGGAGCTCGAGTTGTGTTCTTGCTTGCCAATTGGGCAATTTGGCTTTCTAGCATCTTCATCCCGGCCTCTCTAGCCTGGGATTCCTTCAGCAACAAATTCTTCAACTCATTGAAATCAGAACCTTGGGCTTGTTGCTGCTGCTGTGGGACATACGGAGGCTTTTGGAACTGTTGTTGCTTATGAGGGGGCACATAGTTCTGCTGCTGCTGTGGAGGTTGAGTCGGATTTAAGACATTTTGGCTACTCCACCTCAAGTTGGGGTGGACATTCGGCTCATAGTAAGTATTTTTTTTGCAAAAGATTATCATTTCATTTCAATGAAGAAAGAAATTACAAGTAATTTTTTGCAAGAATAACACACTAGAAAACAGCCTAAGTCAAGACTCAAGCAAAACCACGCTCTAACAAATGAGCACACTCAAAGGAGCAAACTAAGCACTAAGTTTAGCAACCAAATTGGAAAATCTAGGATTCATATACAGTCTGACTGCAACATTAAACTTGACTCTATTCACCACTGTTTGAGCTGAGCCTTCCTGAGCCATAAAGATTCGCTTATTCCTCTCCAACCAAATACCATGAGTGGCAGCAGCAAGGGTCGTTCTAAACCAAGCTGCAGCCCACCCAACCTGGGAATCATAACTCCATTTCATTAGATCAAGCAAGTCAAAGTTACTGAGAGGCAGATGCTGCCACTGTGTCAAAGTTGTCCAGACTTCCTGAGAAAACGGGCAGCTGAAAAACAAATGCTGATGAGTGTCCAGATCATGCTTACAAAGACTGCACCTGCTGACAAATTGGAGGCCCCTATGCTGCAGATTATCCATTGTTGCCAACTTTCTTTGACCAGCAAGAATGGCAACCACCCTATAATTAGGGACAATGCTTTGATGAAAAAACACAGAAAACCAGTCCTTCTGCTGAGGAGCAGCAAGCAAAAACTCATAAATTTTGCTAATAGTAAGTTTACCACCTGCAACCCAGGAGTCAAGCAGACCCTCAGCAGCATGGCTAGAGCCTGATTTAGTAAGGAAAACATCCCTGGCAGCCAAAATTCCTTTGAAACTAGAAGAAAACTGATCTTTGGAAGTAAGAGACCAAATGGTATTAGTTTTCAGAAGATACTTCTTATGCCAATTAACCCACAGACTATTAGAACCATTAGAGAACATCCATATCCATTGAAGCAACAAAGCAATATTCCACACTTGCACATTCTTTATATTAAAACCTCCTTTATTCCAAGGAGCACAAATAGCATTCCAACTTTTAAACTGCATCTTTCTCTCCCCATCCTTAATGCCCCAGAAAAAATTCCTACTTAAGTGATTAATCTGATGCAGCACAGTTTTAGGCAGAAGAACACTTGAACACCAAAAATTCTCAATTCCAAAAATTACAGCATCCAGTAGTTTAGCCTTACCAGCATAAGTAAGAGACTTAACTGACCAATGTTGCAGCTTAGTCTAAATCTTAAGAATCAAAGAGTCAAACATACTCACAGAATATCTAGAAGGACCAAGAGGCAACCCCAGATAACGAAAAGGAAAGCTTCCTTCAGAAAATCCAGTAGTAGTCAGAATAGCTTCTCTAACCTCCTGAGCAACCCCACCAAAATATATTTGAGTTTTATGCACATTAGCATGAAGACCAGAAACAGAAGCAAAGGAAGCCAAAGCTTGCTGAACAGCCAACACTGAAGGCACATCCCCACGAACAAACACCATTAAATCATCAGCAAAAATAAGATGAGTCAGGCCCAACTTACTACATTTAGGATGAAAAGAAACCAAAGGTTGAAGACAAAGAACTCTAAGAGATCTGGATAAGATTTCCATACTAAGAACAAAAATGTAAGGGGAGAGAGGATCCCCTTGCCTGAGGCCACCCTTTCCAGAAAAAAAACCAAAGAGACCTCCATTAATCTTCAAAGAATACCAGGTCCCAGTGATACAGCCAAGGATCCATCTAATAAACTGCTGAGGAAACCCAAACTCCTGTAACATGTCTGCAACAAAGCTCCATTGTAAAGAATCAAAAGCTTTCTTGATATCCACTTTAATAAGGCATCTAGGAGAAATAGATCTCTTATTATATCCTTTAACCAAAGCTTGATAAAGAAAGATATTCTCATGAATACTCATTCCTTTAACAAAAGCAGCCTATTCTTCTCCAACAATTGAAGGAATCACTCTTTGAAGCCTATTAGCTAGAACCTTACTAACAGCTTTATAAAAGACTGTGTAGCAAGAAATTGGTCTGAAGTCCATTACAGTACTAGGAATAGCTTTTTTAGGAATAAGAGAAAGGATAGTAGAGTTTGCCTGCTTAGCCATTTTACCAGTTTTAAAGAAACTCTGAACAGCCTTACAAAAATCACCACCAACTATACTCCATGCTGACTTGAAGAAGCCAGCAGAAAACCCATCAACACCAGGACTACTATTGGAGTCCATACTAAACACAGCATCTCTGATTTCTTGAAGAGAAACAACCTGAATTAATCCAACAGTATCTACCTCAGAAATCTTAGGGCCACTAGGAATGGGAACAGTATTGAAATTAACAACAGGTTTAGCCTCCCCCAACAGACTCTGATAGTAATTTTGGAAAGCAGACCCCACATTATCAGGACCTTGCTGTAGAACCCCAGACTGATCACAAATTGCACCAAAACTTGATGATGCTGACGTTCAGAGATCTTGTCAAAGAAATATTTAGAACCACTATCAGAAAGTTGAATATTTTTAAGCTTAGCTCTTTGCTGTAGGATATTTAATTCAGCCATCTTAAATTTAATAAACTCCTGCATCCATTTCTTTTCCTCCTGAATCAAGTCAGCAGAGAAAGGATCAAGTTGAAGCTTCTGTTGACAACAAAGAAGCTGAGCTTTGGCTTCCTTAACTCTGAGGGAGATATTACTAAAATCTTTACTATGCAGCTTGGTAAGAGCATGCTTGACAGACTTAAGCTTCTCAAACAAACAATACATGGGACTGCCAGCAGTAGGAGAGACCCAAGCCTTCTTGACAGTGGCCAGAAAATCAGGATGCTCCACCCAACTATTCAGAAAACTAAATCTCTTCAAAATCTTTTTATCCTCAGTAATATAGACCAAGACTGGGGAATGATCAGAGATACCAGCCTCATGGAAGACTGCATGAGAACCAGGGAAAGAAGAGATCCAAGAGGGATTGACAAGCACCCTATCAAGCTTGGACCAAACCCTAGTGTCAGGTTCTTGCTTGTTAGTCCAAGTCATATCACACCCAGAACTACTAATGTCATCCAAATGACAGTCAGAAACACATGAGTTAAACTCAAACATCTCAATAAGGAGGGGAGGATTAGAGCTAAGCTTCTCCTCAGGGTATCTAACAACATTAAAATCACCTAACACTATCCAAGGATTAGGAGTAGCCACAGAACGAAGAGAGTCTCATAATTCTTCTCTCTGAACAGCATCATTACTACCATACACAATACTAAGGTTGATGTCAATGTTAGTTTCAAAGTGATGAACCAAACCACTAATTACTTGAGCCTCTATCTGAGTAACACTAATAGAGACAGTACGAGGATTAAACAACAGCCAAATCCTCCCATTATAGTGTTTGTCATAGTTATAGATACTTTGCCAATTACCAAAATATTTCTTAAGAATAGTCTTAGCTTTGTGTTGCTTAACCCTGGTTTCCAACAGAGCAATCACATCCAATTTATTCTCATATATATAGGTCCTAACCTCACTATTCTTAATAGGGTTATTAAAACCCCTAACATTCCAAGCAGCAACTTTCATTTAAGTTTTATCTGGTGGAACAACAACTTTCTGAGTAGCCACTAAGGAAGTCTCTCGGACATCTTTGAGTGCTTTACAGCACTAATGCCAACAAAGTCAGGAGTGAGTTCTAGAGATCTCTGGCCAACTGAGCCTACATTCTCTAAAACAACCCCTACCTGTGCTGGATTAGTCACTGATGTACCACCTAGTCCAACATCCTGAAACACCATAATATCCTCAACCAGTAAGTCCTGATCAGCAAGAAGGGAAAACCGATTGGGGGAGGAAGGGATAGAGGTAGTTTCCAAATCTTCAACAAGAGGAGAAGAGACCCTAATAGGATCAACCACAGAAATGCCAGAGCTTACTGAGTGCTTTACAGACCCCCCTTTTGACAGCTTTCCTCTAGAGGGAGAGGATCTCTGACCTTGCTTAGAGCCTGAGTCTACATTCCTCACCTTATATGGAGAAACTGTCAAAGGGACAACTGAGGTACCACCTAGCTCCTGACTACTAGTTCCAACAGCCTGGTCAGGGCAGTCAGACCCAGAAGGAATACAAGTTGCAGTCTCAACTAATGGTTTGTCCTTAGTAACCTTGGCTAACAGTTCCTTAGCTTTTTCCCACTTACAAGAATCCAAAGTATGACCCAACTTGCCACACCCTTTACAAAAGTAAGGATACCATTCATAGACAACCTTCTGAGTGACCTGCCCTAAGTAAGGAATGTTAAGTATCACTTGATCAGATAGAGGCTTAGAAACATCAATTTCAATCAAGACTCTTGCAAAAGAGAGCTTGGCTTTAGTAGTAGTGGCAGGATCAGCAAACAAAGGCCTACCCAATTTACTTGAAATCTTGCTTAGCACAACATCTGACCATAGAAATGGATCAAGACCCGGAAATAAAACCCAAACTGGTACTTTAGAAACTTTCTCCATTTCACAAGAGAACATAGGAGACCAATGCTTAAGAACAAGAGAATTACCCCCAATTTTCCATGGTCCATGCTTAAGAACAGCATTCATTTCTTCAGAACTAGAAAAACGAAATGAGAACCAACCCTTCCTAAAATATTGTACTACAGGTTTAGCAAATTTCCCCCAATATTTCGAAACAAACCCTTGAACCACAGCAACAGAAGGTTTAGAACCCACTATATGCCCCATCAAAGTATTTTTCCACAATTTTAATTCAGCAGCAAAGTCGTTTTCCTCTAAATCAATGGTCTCCGAATTCATTATATTTTCACAAAAAAACAAATCCATACCCTGTTGCTTCGTATTATTAACAATGGAAGCCATTTTTTAGGTTTATCAGAAACATTATTCACAGTAACTGATTCCTTAGGAATGACATCATTATCAGTATTATTAACAACAGATGGAGAAACAGTAGTATTCACAGCTGCATCAGATTTTTCCACAGGAATTATTACTTCAGTGGCATCCATTTTTTGAGAAGAATCACTAGATTGCGTAACTACAGTATTATGAACAGTAGAAGAAACAGTATGTTGTAACGGAGATGACGAAGCTATACCAGCAACACCAATGGCGGAGGCAATTAGATCATTCACCGTCCCCGTATTTCGCGGCTGGGTAAAAGAATCCTCCTCCAAAAGGCCACCATTTTCCACAATTGAACCATCAATAGAGTCCTTAGCTACCGGCGAAGCCATTGCCGACTTTGCCTTAGCAATCCGAGCTCTAGTACGAGCCATGAGGAAAGAAGAATTAATGGAGGAAAGAAGAAAAATCAGTTTTCATGGAATGTCGGTTAAAAAGTTTGTTAAAAAGGTTGTTGAAAAAAAAGGGCTCATAGTAAGTATTTGTCTGCCTATAATGTTGAAAGGCAGCACAAGACTCAAAGGGACTAGGACAATTGTCTAAAACATGTCCCTCAGCTCCACATCTTTTACGATTTAAAGGACCGTCTGAAACAAAGATTTACATGGTAAATCCCTCCTTTGGAAGCTCCTCCCAATTTGTACTTGTCAAATCGGCCGTGAGAGCTTCTAATGCAGCTCTGAAGGAGATTCAAACACTCTCCTTTGATTTCCCCGGGAATTCCCATACTCAGCTTTGTGGGTGGCCAAGTCATCAATGATCTTCCACCCCTTAGTCTCCCCCGTTTTCTCCTGGAATCTGCCATTAGCTGTCGCATCCAGGATAGCCCTCTGATCGTCATAGAGCCCATTGTAGAACTGATTGCATAGGCTCCACTTCTCAAACCCATGATGCGGAATGGTTCGCACCAGCTTCTTGAAACGGACCCATGCCTCATGAAAGTTCTCATCCGGCCCCTGTTTAAAGCTCGTGATTTGAGCTCTAATAGCATTCGTCTTCGAGGCAGAAAAGTACTTCTTGTAGAATGCCAAGGCCAAAGAATTCCGATCGGTGATCCCATTAGCGGCTCGGTCCGGATCTCTCGTACCACTCCCTTGCAAAGATCGCGGAGTGAGAATATAAACATAGTCTCCTTTATCCGGTCCTCACACACCGGTCGGGGGGGGGGGGTATAGAGCAGCAATAATCAATAAATATCTCCATATGCTTGGCTGCATCTTCATTTGCAACTCCCCCGAATTGGTTCCTCTCAACCAAGTTGATATAAGAAGGCTTCTTGTTCGAATTTTCTATCGCTCCCGATAATTCGAACCCCTTGTATAGATTTGCAAATTCGACTTAGAGTGACTTGCTATACTCACTTCTTCACCATGACTGGAAATTCAAGATGTGACTGTCTCACCAAGAGGTGGAAATGGGTGATGAAGGTGGATCCTCCTCGTATAGCTCGTTCTCGTAGTAACTAGACAGTACTCGGATCTTCCTCTCGTCGGCAGATTTCTCAGATGATCATCTCAACTCACGCAAGGTCTTCTCAATCTCGGGATTGAAAGGTACTAATTCACCACTCGTGACTGCGCATAAGAAGAAACTACAAAAAGTATATGAGAATAGTTTAAGGAACGAATGTCCCTTAAACTAAGAAACAAACTAAAATAAAACAACTAAAAATTAGAACAATTGCCTCCCGAAGACATGGCGCCAAAATTTGATACCCGTCGTTGTGAGCACCAAAAATAATATTTATAATTTCCAACTACAACTATAGACAAATGTAGAAGCAGTGGTCGAACCACGAGAGAGCGGATGTAATTATTAGTTGTCTAATTTCAAAGATAAGGTAACAGTATGTGGGGATTGAGTTGATTTGGTCTATAGCTAAAACAATAAAAGTAAAATAAACTAAACAGTAGATAAAATCAAGGATTAAAAGGGTGCAAGGATGGTCAGTTCACTATAGTTTCGGCGGCAGCAAACTAGGTAGGTCTAAAACAATCACGTGAGACGGGAAAATAGGAGGTCCTTTCGGTCCACTCTCACAGGTAGCATCTTTCGATCTCGCTACAGGTCCCTAATACCACTAATACTGACTTTCGTCCTGAAAAGTGACTGAAAGGTCTAAATTAATCTATCTTTCGATCTAATTAATCTAGTCGTCTTAATTAAGCAGGTTATCTCCCTTCCCTATCTTTCGATCTTTATTGGGTCGGTCAAATCCTAGGTATTCAACTAGTCGCGTGCACTCGATTCATCAAACACAACAATTAAAACAATTAAAACGAAACAATCTCAGCGTGGCCATTCGATCGACCATGGAACCCAATCGACCGACCGGAATGCGATTTCAGGCCATGTTAATTCTAATGCCGCCTAACCTACAGTTCCTCTACATCCTAGCACAATTAATTAGGCACTCGTAAGACTGATAAAAACAACAATAATAATAACGAAATAAACTATCGAATTCATGCTTAAAATAATCAAATAACAAATAACAATAAACGATAATTGGCTTTGTATACTAACTAGCATCTCTATATCTATGGATGAAAATAAAGTAATAAACCGAAAATAAGAGCAGGATAGTACCGAATGAAATTGCAGAAGGAAGATCCGAAAACCGAATTGTATTGACTACCCAACAATATTAAGAACCCTAACGAATTTATGATAAAGATAATGAAAACTGAATGTATAAAACTCGATGATTGTATCTGTAAACTAGGTTACGTTATAAAGGAAAAGTATGCAACTCTTCTCCCTAAACCTAGAACACATTGGGCTTTTTATTCCTCGTTCTATTGATTCATGTCATAGTAGCGGCTTGTTCGATCTACCACTGAAGCCGGTCGATCGACTGGGCATACTGAACAGTAGCTTCTGTTTGTCGTGGGTTGGTCGATCAACTGGTTTAGCTGATAGTCTGCTTCTAACTTCTCGTGGATTTGTCTTTCGGGCCTCGAAATGCGCACCAAGCGCGTTCCTTGAGTAAATACTTCACGTCAAATGCTATGCAAGATACTCGGGGACGGATTTAGCTCAATATATACTCATTTCCGCATAAATCTGCAATATTACATAAAAATACGAAAGTAGACGAAATGGGGCAAATAGTAGCCTTAAACCACATAAATGAGCTCTGAAATGCGTGTAAAATAGGGTGTAAAACATCATATAATTGACACGCATCATCAGGACTGCCTAAAAACTATCATATGTAATATGGTCACTATTAAAAATATTTGATTCATATCTACCTTGGAATATGTACTATGATGACATATTTATTTAAAGGTTATGCAAAGGATACCACTTACCTGTGCAGGAATAATACTTAAATACCTTTTATGATTTATTTTTGTGTTATTGCGTTTCATACTGTCGGTCAGCATTCCCTGTCTTGAAAGGACTCGTCTGTCCTGATTGGATCTTAAAGGCAGTCAGGCTTAATTAAGCGAGAAACTTAATTTTTGAGAGCTCTTTCTTCATTGACGTTGTTCATTTTTTCCTTCCTCAATCTCGTTCCACTAAGGGTGTACCACATTGAGTGATATAAATTTGTTTGTGTCTAATCTTAGGCTTGGTATAACCGTTCGAGGTTGAACCGATTTGCCAGGCTTGTAATGACGCTGAGGCCTGCCCTAATACTGTTATGAACAGATTTTGAAACCTGTCACGATCAGGGATGGATTGCTCTGCCAGGCTTAAAGTTTCAAAGTTCAAGGTTTCATTTCCGAAAAACATCAAATTATTAAAAAACCTAGAAGAAAATCTTAAACAGGGAACTATATTGAAATAGGAAAGAAAATAAGAGATTATATCAAAATAGAGGAAATATTTTGGGCGGGAAAACTTTGAGTTTTTCTATTCATTTAATATATAGGGGATTGTGCATTAATGCTTATTAATGCTCCTTCTTTATGGCCAAATCTTTCTCTTAATTACCATATTTAAGTGGTAATAATCTTATTTAATTATCCTTGACTTGGTCAAATGTCGACCTTACATTTTTTTATCCTCTCATGCCTGGTGCCAGGCTCGAGCTACCCTGATAATCCTGCCATGATTGTCAGGCCAGGGGTGAACTTGATCCTGAAGATGATGCGGGAGTCTAGGCTCAACAACTTATGCCAGACTTGAACTACCCTGTCGGACCTACTCTGATCGTCAGTCCAGGGTAGAATTTTATCCTGTCACTTGTGCGAAATTTCAGGCTTAACAATTGCCCCTTATCTCCTTATTATCGCTGGGCCAGGCAAGTAATGAGGAGATAACTTTCTCTTTTCATCTTTAGACAACTTTTCTAGGACGATTCAGCGTGCTTCATCATTAAGAAAACGGCTAGTTGCTGTAAACCCAATTTTTACCGTCTATAAATAACTTCTTCACTTCATGCTTTATTTTTCACCAAAAATCGATTAATTCTATGAAAAAAATTTGAATTATTCTTTAATCTTCATCATAAATACCCAGAAAACACCCAAAGATTTCATCATGGTTACTAAGAGAAAATCCACCAGGGGTGCTGTTACTCCAAGCACTCCAACGGTTCCTAATCACGTCGAAGCAACTTCTGAAAATCAACCCATCATTCTTGGAGATGCATCCTTAATTAAGAGAATATAAGTATGATAATGATAATGATTGTAATATTCTCTAAGTACTATGTAGCTTGTAGTATGTATGTTTGTGTGAGATAATGTAGAATGTGTTATGTATGTTCTCCATCGAATGTCACATCTTGTGATGCTTGCTTCTCTTTATATAGCCTTGTCCAAACGGTAGAGTAATCTTTACCATTAAGAGCAAATATTCTCTCTTAATTGCGTCATTAATTGCCTCCTTAATTGCTGTCTTGATTGCTCCTTAATTGTGCATTAATGCCTATTAATGTTCCTTCTTTATGACCAAATATTTCTCCTAATTACCATATTTAAGTGGTAATAATCTTATACAATTATCCTTAACTTGGTCAAATGTTGACATTACATTTGACCGTTGTCCTCTGCTGCCTGGTGCCAGGCTCGAGCTACCCTGATTGTCAGGCTAGGGTTGAACTTGATCCTGAAGATGACGCGGGAGTCTAGGCTTAGCGACTGGTGCCAAACTTGAACTACCTTGTCGGACCTACCGTGATCATCAGGCCAGGGTTGAACTTGATCCTGAAGATGATGCGGGAGTCTAGGCTCAGCGTCTAGTGCCAAACTTGAACTACCTTGTCGGACCTACCCTGATCGTCAGGCGAGGGTAGAATTCTATCCTGTCAGTAGTGCAAAATTCCAGGCCCAACAAAGTCAATGACTTGAAGTATAGGAAGGCGGCCAAGGTAAATCGCGCCTTCTTTGATGACTCTGGCGATAATGTGAGCCCGAATGTGATGAGGCCACCGAAGAAGAGGAGCTTGGCCCCCAAGGAGGCGGTAAGCCACGTGTGGGCTCGGCTTGGGTCGAGCATAGGGTCGTGTAAGAGACCGGGTTTCGTTGTCGTTGTGGATTTCTCGAGGATCCGTTCCAAGTAGGGAACCTATGCCAAGCGGGTGTTGGACCATATAGTTATATGTTATGTTTTGATAATGACAAGTATACTTTATAATATGTATATATCTGTTGCTCATAATCGTTTGTTTAGTCTTGGTTAGATTAAATAAGGACTACAATATAAGCACGAAATGTTATAGCATTCATGGCTATAACATTGGAGATTTGTAAAGCATCATCAAGGTAATGTTATAGCTGCTTGACCTACAACATTGAAGATTCTTAAAAGCATTGTTGACTACAATGATCACTTAAGCAAAAGGCATGATCAAGTCTTTAAGAAGTTCAAGATGAAGAGCTTATGATCAAAATGAAGAGTTCATCCATATACTGAAGATCTCCAGGAAGATTAGCTAGTATAGGACATCATCCATTAACGGTATTTATGGAAGTAATGTTGGGAAGATAAAGTTATAGCTATTTCACCTATAACTTTACTTACCAAGCTTAATGTTATAGTCATTTGATCTATAGCTTTAGGCTACAATATGAAGTCATGATTTTAGGGTTTTAAAATCGATTTTCGAAGTTCAAATCTTTTAATATATTTTTTGAAAATATGTGTGTGTATTTTAGAAAGGAGATACGGAATTTAGCTCAAACAAATTCATAGATATCCTATTGATTAGTAAAACAACTTATGCGTTGTCATGCTATCCAGGATTCTAAAATTTATGTAAGAACTAAACCCCAATTCATGCATTAATATTTTATCTAGGGTTTCGAAATAAGACGGTGGGCTTATGAGCCGTCGTCCACTTCGCACTATCCCTTTGTACAAGTAATCTATTAGGTTAAATCTAGGATAAGTTGTTTTAAGATACTTTCTTATCTTAACAATTTGTAGATTTACTTTATTTACTTATGATAAGACATTAATTGAGTTAAGATAAGAAAAGATAAGATTTGTTTCTTGTGAAACAATCTATTAAGAGGCACACAGCACCTGTAGCGTTTCGCAAAAACCCTAGCCCTCCTCTCTACTATACATACACAAGTGCTTCAATATTTAAAAACAACTTTTCGCAGTTATAAATATCCTTTGCAAAATCGAGTAAACATTTTATCGAGTAATTAATTTTTTTTTGTATATCGAAAATCCTACGAAAAGTCGTGCTTCATATTGTTATTTACTTTCATAGATTACGTTATTGGATAATAGTTCTTTACATTGTTTCTTACTCATTCAATTGTGTGAACAAATTAGAAGAACAATCTGGTGCTTTCTTATTAATGTAAGTTAGACAAAACCGAGTATTTAACGGTACTCAATTGAGTTATAACTAGAGTTAGTTGTACGAGTGGGTTAGTAATTTTTTAATCCGTAGAAAGGTACTAAAATTATTAATCGAGAATAGTGGACGTAGGTTTCGATTTGTGAAACTGAACCACTTCAAAGTCACGTGTGTCACTCGTTTTTCTTCGTTCGTTTCCTTACGTTTTAAATTGCTTAATTAATTAGTTAAAGTTTAATCAATAAACTTTAAATAATTAATTGTTAATTCATGCTCATACTGACATTCGAAAAAGTGGGCTAAAGTTTTTAATACTCAATTCAACCCCCCCTCCTCTCTTGAGTATTTCGGATCTATAGACTCTTCAATTGGTATCAAAGCCTCGTGCTCTTGATTGCCTAACCGCAAAGAGGCTGATCTGTCTATCTCTTTTTGTTTTTATCTTATTTCTATTCCGTTGCCTTACACGTGTTAAATGGATTCCAAGAATCTTAAGTGTCCCGTCTTTGATGGGAAGAATTATGGACTTTGGAAAAACTTGATGACACATTATGTGAAAGGATATGATTGGGAGTGCTGGAAGATCATCCAAAATAGACCAAATAAAATTTTGGTCGAATCTACTGAAGGCACTACCTATGAGAAAAAGGAAGAAGACTATGTGGAGGCTGATTACAAGAAAGCTGAGAAAAACTCGAAAGCTATAAGCCTGTTGCAAAACGGCATGACATCAAATGAATTTGATCATTTTTCTTCTTGTACGTCGGCCAAGGAAATATGGGATGGTCTTGAATTATCTTATGAGGGAACAACAATTGTTAAGAAATATCGTATTGACTTACTGATTCAAAAATATTAGCTCTTTACAATGGAGCCAAACGAATCTCTTGATAGCATGTCTGCACGATTTTCCAACATCATAAATGAATTGAAAAATCTTGGTAGAAAGTTTTTATCTGAGGACATTGTTAGAAAAGTCCTTAGGAGTCTGACCAAAAAGTGGCGTCCTAAGGTCACAGCAATGGAGGAATCAAGAGATCTTACTTCTTTGTCTTATCAGGAACTCATAGGAGCCCTCATGGCTCATGAGATTGTCCTAGATAACGATGATGCTGAACCAAGCAAAAATAAGAGTATGGCTCTTCAAGCATCAGAAAGTGAAAAGGTTGAATCTGACATTGAGGATGAGACGGTCTTGTTTACCAGACGTTTCAAAAAGAAACTATTCAGAAAGAAGCAAATAAAGCCGTCCTATAATAATAATAAATCCTTCAATAAGAAAGCAACTGATTCAAAAAAATCGTTCATTAATAGAGGATGCTTCAAGTGTGGAGAGAATGGTCATATGATCAAGGACTGTCCCACATGGGAGAAAATCAAGGACAAGACTAAGCGTGAAAAGACCAAAAATGAATTCAAATAAGTCATGTTAGCATCTTGTTGGGGAGATCTCGACATAGAAGATGACGAGGGGTCTGAAGATGAAGAAGTTGCCAATGTATCCCTAAGCAACGCCACTCTTGACTTGATTTCTAACAGTGACGATGATAGCACAAGTTCAAGTTCAGAATGCTGTCTTCTACGAGAATCTGACTCAGACGATGAAGAAGAAGAGGTTAGTTATCTTGAAATTCTGAAACAAGTTAATAATCTATCCAAAAAGGCACTTATTGAATACTTCAAGAAAACACTTGATAATTGTCACGAACAAGATCTGGAACTGAAAGATTTGAAAGAACAGATTCTAGATATTCCTGAGAAGAATCACCTTTTAAAGGCTAAAGCCAAGAAGCTTAAATCTAAAGTTACAGCTAATAAAGCTACAACTTCAGATTCGACAAATGCTGAGAAGCTAGCTCTTGAGTCTAAAGTTATAGCTAATGACGCTATAATCTCAGAACTAAAACTCAACATTAAACATCTTCAAGCCAAGGTTATAGCTAATGAAGCTATAACCTTAGAATTGAGAAAAGTCAAAGAGCTTCTTAAATCTGAGGCTATAGCTAGAGAAGCTTTAATTTCATACCAAAAGAAGGAAATGGATTCTTTGAATCAGCAATTGAAAGAATCTAAAACTCTAGTATCCGATACTAAGAAATTACACTCCGAGATGGTACGAGTTCTTAACAAAAGATTTCAGGATTTTCGTGACAACTATAAAGACAATAATTCCTCTAAAGATGTAGAACTAGATAATTCTGAATGTTTAAAAGAAATTTAATCTTTAAAGGATTTGCTCTTACTTGCTAGGAAGGTTCATGACAAATGGGAAGGAAGCAAGAAAGTCCTAAATTTTCTAACTGAGCAATCAGATAATAATATGAAAATGAGTTTAGGACATGAGTGCTATGGTCATAGAGACCACTCTAAATGTAAATTAACTCCTTCCAAACGAGATTTCAGGAAGAGAAAATATGTTAATTTACCTGAATACTTGATTTGTAATTACTGTGGTCTTACATGACATATTCAAGACAATTGTGTTAAATGTATGCAAGATTTATGCAAAGGCATCCAACTTGTTGAAGCATCTAACATAATAGTCAAAGAAAATGATATTTCCATGAATGAACCTAACTTGAATGAAGAAAGAAATAATAACTTCCGTTGGTTCTATGATATGTGTTTTGATTACAAGAAAAAAGGCAATGAACCTAAACAATCACAAAAGCCTAAAAGTCTAATAAGACTAAGCCCCCCCCCCCCCGAAACAACCTGAAAAACAACCACGTGAAATACCTAGAGCTTACCCTAAGACCAGGACACCTCCAAAACAAACCCCTCCGTTTATCAAACAAAAAACATTAGATAAGTCTGGGTTAGAAAAGATCCAATCTTTAGGGTAACTAACATTAAAGGACTCAACCTTGCTTGGGTACCTAAAAACTGTATCTAATCTCTTTGCAAGTGGTGGTGAATGAAAATAATCTATGGTACCTTGATAGTGGATGTTCAATGCATATGACGGGAGATATAAACCTGTTTCTTTCACTTGAACCTTTTGATGGAGGTAAGGTTACCTTTGGAGATAACAAGAAAGGTAAGGTTGTTGGCGTTGGTAGAGTCGGAATTTCCACTTCTCATGCCATTAGTGATGTTTATCTTGTTAGAGGACTCAAGAATAATTTACTCAGTATTTCTCAATTATGCGACAAGGGAAATAAAGTCATTTTTCATTCAGATACTTGTCGTATAATAATTGAACGAACAAGTAGTGTTATTCTTGAAGGACATCGTAGAAGGAATGTCTATATAATTGATTTGAATGTAATTCCTTCTAACTCATTTTATGCATGAAAGCTACTTTAGACGATTCGTGTTTGTGGCATAAAATATTTGCTCACATAAGCTCTACCATACTGAATAAACTGAAGAAATGGGATTTGGTTGAAGGGTTGTCGTCAATCAAATTTGACCAAGAAACGCTATGTGACCCATGTGCTCATTGCAAACATGTAAGATCGTCATTCAAACCTAAGAGAGTGGTCAGCACCAAAGAACCACTGGAACTAGTGTTTGGGATCCATGACCCTCATTAGACTTTTCTAATGTTACCTAAAATTACTTTTTAATTTTATTCGGTGGTCTTTAAGATACATGCATGCAAGTGAAAGTGGAAAATATATATGAAAGGTAAGATTTTTCCTTACATTGTTGATAGAAGAAAATAAGGGCACCACAAAGAGACTCCTTCTCTTTGTGATTCTTGAGCTAAATAAAACAGATGATCTTCCTAAAACCGACTATTCAAAATAGAATACCTCCTTAAGATGGCACCCAAGATTAGCACAAAGATTAGTACAAGTATTAACTAGATAGTTGTAGTAATATACCCTTAATAATAATTTGTATTACTACACTAGTAATAATAGATGAATACTATCATATTTTTATGTGAGTTTTAGAGAGATAACATGTGAAAATTATAAGTCACTAGTAAGAAAAAAGTGAGCAACAATTGCTCTTTTTGAAAAGACAAAAACCGCCACCCCTAAGCATTAGTGGGTTGATTTTTGCTTATTTTATTTCACATGCAAATAGAGGTAGAGTATAGAGTAGGTATGATGATTGTGTTATGTCATATCATGAAATGATTATGTTTTACGCATCTTCCAAATGCTAGAAGACAAAAACCTAATGGAGTTCCCAATATTCCTCCATAACTGGTTGGGGGGGGAATTTATGCGTCCATTAACTTACAAAATTAAATATTAATTTGATCATATAACAATTATGTGACGAATTAATAAACAATATACACTCAAATTTTTGACTGATATTTTATCATCATAGCAATGTATAATGGGTACTATAATGCCAATTTCATTAATTTACATCTTCTTGCAAATATAACTAACTTATAACCTCTACCGCATACATATATATATATATACATATATATATATATACATATATATGTGTGTATATATATATATATATATATATATATATATATATATATATATATATATATATATATATATATATATATATATATATATATATATATATATATATATATATATATATATATAGGCAAGTTCTAATGAGTCCACCAAAAATGGTGAGTCCACTAAGTCCTAATCCTAACCATTGATCTCTAAAATTGATGGTTGAGATTTTAAAAATTTAAGATGAAAACTTTAATGTTTTAAAAATGAAACTTTAATGTATGAGTGTAACTTTATTTCTTTAAAATTATAACTTTAATATTTAAGGTCATTTTATATATAAAAATTAAAATTTATGTTACCATTTTTTATTTTAAATTTATAAAATTGATTTTTGAGTGTAATTTTATTGTTTTATGAATGAAACTTTAATGCTAAAAATTTAACCTTTAATTTTTTTAAACAATTTTTAATATAAAAAATTGAAATTATTTAATTTTACTGATTTATAAAAATAACTTTAATGTTTTACGAGTGAAACTTTAATACTAAAAATTGAAACTTTAATTTTTTTTAGCCAATTTTTTATATAGAAATTTAAATTTATTTAATTTTACAGATTTATAAATGTAACTTTAATGTTTTACGAGTGAAACTTTAATGCTAAAAATTGAAACTTTAATTTATTTAGTCAATTTTTTATATAAAAATTTGAATTTATTTAATTTTACAGATTTATAAATATAACATGTTTTACGAGTAAAACTTTAATGCTAAAAAATTGAAACTTTAATATTTTTAAACAATTTCTAATTTTAAATTCTTTGTAAATATTCTAATTTTATGAATAAAACTTTAATGTTTTACACTGGCAACTTTAGTCATAGTTTTTGAAACTTTATTTGTTTTTAAGATTATAACTTTATAATAATTTGAATTTATGAAATTTAAGTCCTTAACAAATATAATAGTCCCATATCAGCGTAACTTTTAGTCCATAGGAGCGCAACTTTAGTCCATAAAAACGTAACTTTAGTCCATATAAACGAAACTTCAATAGTCTACGAATGAAACTTCAATGGTCTACAAATGAAACTTTAATATCTAAGTGAGATTTTATATATATGTATTTTATGTAATTTTAATAGTTGAATATGTAACTTCAATACAGACGAATTGTGTGACTTTAAACCATCCAACGTCAACCACCAACACCAACCACGAGCCCCACCACGACATCAGCACCCCACCGCCTCCATGACACCACCCAGATCCACCACCGCAAAAGGAGGAAAAAACAGAAAAAAATCTGAAAAATAAAAATAAAAAGCGACCACCCATCTAACCCACACTCCACGGCCAACACCACTGTCACGGTCCACCTCTGACCACCACCAAAAACCCAAAAAAAGGAAATCTAAAAAAAAGACTACACACCATTACCCACCACAAACGCCATTAACCACCACCACCAAAAACTACTCCACTACCCTCGCCTTCTCCAACCACCACGCACCAAATTAAAAAAAAAAAAAAAAAGTTTAAAAACGCAGATCAGATTCTCACCCACCAACAACAACAAAAGTTAAAAAAAATCACATTAAAACGCGGTCCCATAAAAATCACCATAAAAATCACATTAAAAAATAGGAAGAGATGAAAACGCGATGAGGGAGACAAGGAGTGGTAGCGCGGCTTTTGATGGTGGCGGAAGGTTCACGACAGATTTTATGACAAGGAGAGGATGAAGAATCAAGGGAAAGAGGAAGAAAAAGAAGAAGACGGCGGAGGAGAGGGCTGTGGTGGCGGCTGGTGGCAGAGGCGGCAGAGAGAAGGAAGGCGGCAGGAGAGGCGCGGCAGATCTGAAGACGAAAGAAGGAGAATGAGAGGACGGTGGTGGCGGGGTGGAAGGAGGATAGGCAGTGGTGGCGGGGTGGAAGGAGGAAGAGGAGAGAAGAGGAGAGGTATTTAGAGAGAGAAGTAGGAGGGAGGGAGGCAACTGAAATGAATGAATGAATTAGGGTTTTTTTGGTTTTATATGTATTTTTTTTTTCAGAATTAATCTTAGCCATTGATTTTGTTATAATCTAATGGTTAAGATTAGGACTCATGGACTCACCTAAGGAAGGTGGACTCATTAGAACCTAATTATATATATATATATATATATATATATAGTCTTTCCATTTGTGCGTCATCCTATATGTGTGACCGAAAGGGATCAGTTGAACACCGCCGTCAAACGACAGTAACGTCAAACTCTAGCCAGTCGAGCGTTACCGATGAACGTTGATCAACTGATAAATATAAAATACATCCCTGATATTCCTTGTACGATATTTATTAATGTAGACGCACTATTGTGGAGGACACCTACTCCAACAATCTCCCACTTGTCTGACACAAGTGTGTGCTACCAATTCTCTGTCCATAAAAATCTCCCACTCAATGCAAGACATCTTTTAGGTCGTTCTTACACGTGATCATATCATAAAATGGTTTTTCTCAATGAGGAGAATGACTGTCTGGCCGGATAATCTACTGTAGATCTCATCCGAACGTGGCCACGCATTTCCAGTCACCTCTCCTCGAGTGGCCTTGAGATATAAATATGACATGGGTGGACAATCCTGTTGACCTATTTTCTTCATTCGATACAGATCACAATGACCCAGTAAATACCCTTTAGCCTCCTTTTATGGCGCGACTTAGGACAAAAACCAAAGCCACCGGAAAACTATACCAACTTAGACAAATAGTCGCAAGTCTAAATAATTGACTCGAAGGAATAAATAGAAATCCTTGCCACGACCTGGCAACAAGAGGATTCTATGAATAGTCAGTGTCCAACAGAATGTCTCTACAATCTGCCTATGTAATTGACCAGTCATCCCTTATGACCATATGGTAGTCGAACACGCCATCAATCGCCTTACCATCTAGCTACTCTGAGACGTCACCTCATTAAGTAACTAGGGACAAAATACAATGTTAATCCAGTTCACTTAATAGGGTTTGATATTGTCACTACAACCTATTTGGATAAAACAATGTATCTAAATTCAGATAAAACTAAATAGAAGAGTTTACATAGTAAAACTCAAACGATAAATATGATTATCATACATGAAAAAATAAATACAATACCTTAATTATTACATCTCGCATAATCTACAACAGTTCTGGAATTCGTCTCAATCCCATAGAAACTACATGACCATCGTGTTTCGTTTGAGACAATGACTTGGTTAAAGGATCAGCGATATTATCGTCTATCTCAACCTTACAAACTGTTATTTTCTTCCTTTCAATGGAATCTCTAATTACATGAAATTTCCTAGGTACATGACTAGATTTGGGCTCTTTCGCTCGAAAAATTTCCCTACTATTATCACAATAAATAGTGGTAGGATCTTTGGCAGACGGAACTACTTTTAGTCTCTCCAAGAATTGCCGACTCCAAACAGCCTCCTTTGCAGCTTCAGAGGCTGCGATGTACTCAACTTCCGTTGTTGAATCAGCAGTCACTGGCTCTTTAAAGCTTCTCCAGCATATTGCTCCTCCATTCATCAAAAAGACAAAACCAGCCTGTGATTTAAAATCATCCCTATCTGTTTGGAAACTAGAATCCGTGTAACCACTTACATGTAACTCAGAATTTCCTCCAAACACTAAGAATGAATCCTTAGTTCTTCTCAAGTACTTAAGGATATTCTTAACGGCTATCTAGTGAATCTCAACTGAATTTTGTTGATAGCGACTTGTCATACTCAAAGCATATGAAACGTCGGGACGAGTGCATATCACGGCATACATGATCGATCTAACAGCGGAAGCGTAGAGGATCGATTTCATGCGCTCAATATCCTTAGGCTCAGTAGGACACTGTGACTTACTCAAATTTATCCCACTACCCATCGGTAGAAACCCTCTATTAGAGTTCCTCATATTGAATCGGTCAATAATCTTATCAATATAAGCTTCTTGACTCAATGCCAATATCCTTTTAGATCTATCTCGATAGATCCGGATACCAAGGATGCACTGAGCTTCTACCAAATCTTTCATTTTAAAATGATTTTCCAACCACTCCTTAACAGAAGTAAGCATTGGTACATCATTTCCTATGAGTAGTATGTAATCCACATAAAAAACTAAGAAAACTTTACTCCCACTAAACTTCATGTATAAACATGGTTCTTCAACACTTCGAGAAAAACAATATTGTTTAACGACATGATCAAAGCGATGATTCCAACTCCTAGAAGCTTGCTTAAGACCATAAATGGATCTCTTAAGTTTGCATATTTTGTTAGGATTTTTAGGATCCACAAAACCTTCAGGTTGTGTCATATACACTTCCTCTTCCATGAAACCATTCAGGAACGCAGTCTTGACATCCCTTTGCCATATTTCAGAGTCATAAAATGCAGTAATCGCTAACATGATCCGAATAAATCTTACACTACGCCAAATAAGACATCCAATAACGGTCAAATAATGCAAATTACCGTTTTTAAATAAAAACACAGGACCGTTATTGCAACGACAGTTGTTAAATATATACAACGGTTGTACAAATAACAAGCGACTGTTATATAAGATCAAGAACCGTTGTTAAATCTTAAGAACGGTATCAAATCCGTTGTCGTAGTTTACTATTGCCAACGACTTATCGTTCCAAAAGCGTTGTTAAATATTATTTATAATAACGGTTCATTTCGTTATGTTATTTAATTGAATGTCAAAATTTAACAACGGCTTTATTGCGTGCAAAACCGTTATTATATTCATCTGTTGACAACGGTATGTAACCGTTATCTATTTATATTGATTAAATTTGTCAACGGTTCTGCTTAAATAAACCGTTGTAAACGTTTTGAACTCGACAACGGTTATCGTTCGTTATCTTATATTTTTAGCGGTTTGAATGGAAGGGAATATATGTCAACGGTTATTTATCTAAATAAAACTGTTGTCAAATAATTGTTTGCAATGGGTTGTTTTTAACCGTTATCGTTTTTTATTTTTATTTTTTTAAAAAAAAAATGATTTTAGCCTGTTCTAGCAGCTGATGAAATGCTATTTTTTCAGCAGCGTTTGTAGCAGATACTGAAATGCTATTTTTTCAGCTGCTGCTGAAAAATAGCATTCTAGTAGTTGTGCAGTGCAAAAATTAAATCCTGTATCAAAATATTACACCCCGCAATCAATTAAACCCAGTTTAAAAATAGTACAAACAAGATGATCAACAGCCAAAACACAACTGCTATTGAGAAAACAAAAGCAACCAATACACAATGGATCTGTAAATACACACTCGTACATAAAGCATGAGAAAACTATTGAGGCCTCACTAATGAAACAACATAACTGGCCCACATATTTCTCATCTGGTTGATGTCCTCTGGCGAATATTCCGAGGCTTTGTTGGGTATTTGTGGAAACTACAATTCAAAATATACATAATCAAAATAGATGTAATACATGGAAGTATACAGAATTGAACTCAATTTACGTCTGAAATAGGTTTTAAATCACACTAACCCGTATCGGAATGGTAGATAGTTTTTTGTGGATAACCTCCCATATGGACTGGCAAACGTAAAAACCGCATTGTTTGTTGTCTGGTGCTTTAGGAGACTATTTATATAAATCACACACAAATCAGCTGAATTAGATAATCAACCTCTCACATAAACATTAATTAAATGATATGAGTAATTATTAAGAATACACTTACTAATGGCGTGATAAAATTGGGAACAATGTCGCTTTCATATTTCCCAAGTTGACATAATCTTTTTTTTTGCTTCAAAAACACTAAATCATAAATATACACACATGCCATTATTATTTGCATATATATGTCTCAAGTCATACAATAACAAATGACATTATTAAAGGTTGTAAACTTACTCAGTTATCATCCTTACACAACTGTCAGAGGGTTTGCCTTCACGAGAGTCAATCCAGTACACTGTTTTTGTTTCCACTTTGATTGCCAGCAGCAACTGAAGCTTCCTATTCATTTTGAGACATTGAACTGTTAGTTCATTTACACGCATTTAAGCATGTTAATTTCATTACAATAATCACGTACTATACATACATATTCTCATTGTAGGGGGCAAGGCATAGTTTTTTGGACGACATCAACCGACGAGCGATACTATTGATTTGTTCTTCGTATGAAATTCTGTTAACAAAGAACGCCTTAGGACTCAAGAATCCGTAGGCGTGAAATGGGACCTTCCACTCAGCGATCTGATTATTCAGGTACCTATTATGCCGCATGGAACAAAGAATGTTATTGTAATTGATAATTTAAACAAACATCATTATTCGTAGATGACTTACTTCATCCAAATCAAAATGTGAACAGCATCTAAATTTTCAAGGTCGACGAATTCCATCAGTTGCTTTGGGTCCAGTACGGCTACATCAACTGCGCCCATAATTTCCTGTTCAATGTTAATCATGACTACATCCCCTCTAGGTGACTTCTTTACAGCCAGGTTATGCAAAGCCATCAGCGAAGCAGTTTTCATTTTTTTCTTATAGTCAAACGATTCATAATAAGAATCATAAGCAGGCTTGACTGCAATAACTTTTGTTGACGTAGTAGTAATTGCTTTAGCTGCTGCCATGGCTTTGCTTAACTTCTGCAAATGTAAAGATTAAAGTACTTGTGTTAATATTCGTACACTAATATATTTAAAAAACAAGTAATAATTAACGTCTGTGTATAGGTACCTCGGGGATGACAACATTGATGAGGTTGTTAGGCCATTGCACATAAGAGCTCAGGGCTTATTTCAAATACGTGACCTCCTCAGTAGGAAATGGTACTTGTACTTCCCCATACTCGTCTTTATATAATTGGGACACTTCCACTTTACAGCAATTGTGACGAAGGGCTATACCATGAACCTTAACTTGTTGAAGTCGGTCGTAAGCGAACACCTATCCCCTCGTAACAGCAACTTTCTGTTTCCTATGTAAATAGAACAGACGACAAGGCACCTTGCAATCGCCCTTCACAACAGCTTTAATCAATTAGTACACATACATTTACTACCTTTAATAAATTTCATAAGTAAAAAATGTGTACTGAGATGAATAATTATAAACTAGCAGCTATTACCTTTTTCGGTGTAGAGAAGAACGTCTGATCATTAACTACCTCAATCTCTTCCTGTGTCATGGCCTTACTGGCTTCCTCTTCCTCTTCAACTGCCTGATATCGATCCTCGGCTTCCACCTGAGTGTCCTTTACCATTTCCTTTTCCCTTTCCAAGTCCTCCTCGACTTCCTTTTGTACATTAACACTTGTCCATATAACACGTACTGATTTTCCAAATTATATAACATATTGTATATATATAAGACATAAATATTATTACCTCTTTTTCCTCCTCCTCATCCTCCTCCTTCTCCTCCTCCTCCCTCTCCTCCTCCTCCTCCTCCTCCTCCTCCGCCTCCTCCTCCTCCTCCTCTTCCTCCTCCTCCTCCTCCTCCTCCTCCTCCTCCTCCTCCTCCTCCTCCTCCTCCTCCTCCTCCTCCTCCTCCTCCTCCTCCTTCTCCTCCTCATCTTCTTCCTTTATGACTTCTTGAACCATATCCAACTATTTTTCTGATGGCTTTTCCCAGTTTAAAACATTCTCATCATCAACATGGCTATTTTATGTAGCTGTGTAGTAGGATTAATGTCAGCATATATAGTTGTAAATTACGTTGGTTCAAATACAGTATTTATAGATTATCTTCTTGGAATCATCACCACTTCGAGTAGTTTTCCCAAAATACTTACTGATACCAACATGTGTCGATACCCCTCTCACTCGACCTGGATGCTCTGCTTTGCCGATTGCCCTAGCAAGAATGTCATCACGTCCTTCAGGCTTCCATTTTCCTTTCTGTACCTTCTTCTCACAGATCCTCTACATACACATAAAACCATTAAGCAACATACAATTATATAACTCCGACTACCAGTGGTAGGAGTGACTTATTTATTCAAACTTACAGTTTTCTCTTTGATGTCCTTGTCATATTCAGTTTTCGTCTTTTCATTCTTAAGAGTGTGACCTTCCACTCAAGCGTCGTGACGACTGAATTTTCCAAGCTTTGCCTACAATTCATTCATCACATTGATATCCTCTCAAAATATGTATGATTACGATGAACATATATAACATCTGACTAAAACACCTAATAGTCTAATACTATAAGAATTACGGAGTATGTACTTACAAGTTTCTTCTTAATCAATCTATAACCACCTCGGGAGCCGTAAAAGACGGTCTTTTTCTTTGAAATGTTTGCCTTGTTCCTCTCACTCATAGCCTTCATCAAATAAATTGTATCAAGAAACGTAAGCATGACCAAACACTAAACTAAGTATACTTCTTTACTTATTATTATTAAGTTACCTTAAACTTGTCAGACTGGCTATAAGCGATTTAGCTATCCCAATGGTCTTGACTGACATACAGATACTTCTTTGTTGTTGGGTTCTTGTTCATCTCCCCGATTTCCTTGTTGAACAAGTGGTTCTCAGCCATCTTTAACTTCCAAGAACTAAGGGCTTCCCCTGTCTTTGTTTTTAGGTACCTATAATACTTTTCGGGGACAACGTAAGATAACTGCATATATGATGAGCATAGTTAGTACAAGTGTTTCGGCTAATACACATATCAAGTAGTAACATAATTTCAGCAAAAACATTTATTATTGTATATACATACCCTTATTCTGCTTATTAGCATGGTGTTCCGTATTTTACTCAGTTCACTGATACGCGGCGTACTAAGAGGCACATAATGTCTTACACAACAACCAATCCTACTCGCAAAATACCTGGCATACTCACCATATGGCAGCTCTGTATCTTTATCCCATTGTAAAGGATTAGGTATGTTTGAATTTATTACTTCTAAGGAAACCCTGTGGCGCATTCAACCCGAAGTGTGTTGCAAATTATTCTCATCACCTGAGTCGTCGGCTGACGCATTTCCATCGTTTCTTTTGCGCTTTTGGACCATATCTAAAGCAGAAATTAATAAACAAATAATAACAATGTATACTTATAAAACAAACAAATCTACCGAGATGAACGTTTATTACTTCTTTAAAGTGGAGAATCCGGATTAATCTGGCGCCGGCAATGGCAACGATGATGATGACTGCGACGGTGATGGGTAGGCTGGTGGTAGAGGGGAATCTCATTGTTTGAGAATATTATGTGGGGGAGGGGGAGCTCAGAGTATATTATGTGTGAATAATACAACACTTGCAAGACCTTCTTTATTGGAAAGTAATAAGTACGGTATAAGAAAAACCGTTATATCTTGTTTCCATATAGACTACGGTTTTGTTTAAAACCGTAATTGATTCGTACTATCTACAACGTTGTTTGATTTTCCCGCCAAGAAATAAAGCATCATTTTTATATACATAACTGTTGGAGCTTGTGTCCTCCACAAATTAGTGTGATAACATTTGTAAATCTCTTACAGGTTCACAAGGGTATACTTCGTATATTTAATCAGTTGATTAACGTTTACCTAATAACGGTTGGCTTGCTAGAAAGTTTGACGTTATTATCATACAGATGGCGATGATCAACTGGTCCCTAAAGGTCACACCTATAGGATGTGTTTGAGAGATGTGGTTATAGAAATATGATCACATTGATGCTTAATATGACTAAACAGTTAGTCAATGTGTTGATGAGACAATTATTTAATGAAGATTAAATAATATTAGTTGAGACGAATTAATCAGAATTAAAAATTAAATATAATAAGTTATATTTAATTAAATGTATGTAATGTTAGCTTGGACGAATTAATCTGTTAATTCATAATTAAATGTAATCGGTTATATTTAATATCAAAAAGTTGAATGTGTCATAGTGGTAATAGTGAGGGTACACAAACCAAGAGGTCATGGGTTCGATCCTCACTAGATGACAATTTAACACATTTTATACATTTTTGGAATAACCAAAAATAAGGAAAGAATACTCCTTATTTCGGTTATGGGCCGAGAAAAATAGAAAAGAAAAGCCTACCTTAACTCATTCCTATACACGGTTTATAGGTGAGTGAGAGAGAGGATTTTCTGACCTAATTCATTTTTCATTTTTGCCTCCTCTCTCATCGGAAAAACACAAAGAAAACCTAAAAATTATTTTAATTTTTGGGTCGATTCTAGCAAAATCAAGGGCATTTCTCGGAGCATCTTGGGTACAACTGATAGAAGAATATCTATTTTGATATTGTTCTTAGGCTGTATTTGCTAGGACCGAAGGTTAATTCTGAATCCTTTACTTTTGTTTATGTATTTTAATTTATGACTAGTGATCGTCATCATTAAATTCGTTATAATCCTTCATTTTAAGGGAAGTATACAAAATATTTCCCACAAGTGGTATCAGAGCCAAGGCCACGAATTTTTATTTTGATGATTTTCATAAAATTGTTTGTAAACAATAATTAGGGTTTGCGAGAAAAAAATGTAATCGGCTGGATTGTTTTTGAGCCGTGGAATTTTTTTTTTCCGTTTCCGTTACTGTTCACGGATGAACAGTAATTTTTTTTTTTTTAAAAAAAATTTCTGTTTTTTTTTTCCATTCGGTTTTTGCTGAAAAACCGAGAAAAGATTACGGGCTGTTTTTGTTTCTTTTTCAGTTTTACCGAGAAAAGTTAAAAAAAAAATTATTTTTTTTCTTGCTTCTGCTACTGTTCACGGCTGTTTTTAAAAAAAAAAAAAAAATATTACGGTTTTTGCTGAAAAACCGAGACATATTCAAAGGTTGATTCGTTTTTAGGGCTACCGTATGAATATAAAGTTTTTTTGTTTCTGTTTTTTTTCGTGATGAAAAAAACAAACAAAAAAAAAAAAAAAAAAACCTTGTTTGTTTAGCCGAGACAAAATAAAAAATGGATTTTGTTTTTTTTTTGTTTTTGGCTAATTAGTTATTGTGAAACGGTTTACAATTTAAAGATACCGAATTATTTTAAAGCAGTTTAAAATTTTGACGGATTGAATTCATATTACGAGTTTAATATGGATTAAGAATGAAATTAATGTGATTAATTGAGGAATTGTCACTTAATTTGATTTAAATAGGTGGTTTGGATAAATTAATCAACATAATTAAGGAATTGTGTCATGTATGTTTAATTTATTTTTAGTTGATGCATTTTAATTTTGTTGAATGAATCGAATGAATGAATTTTATTTACGTATTTTTTTTTTGCAATCGGTTGTAAATTGTAATACTTAGTGTGGCCTTAGTCAAATTATGTTTTCGTAATGAAGGAAACATGATTTTTATGTAATTATGAGATCTCGAATCTCCTTTTTTTCTTTAGTTTTGGGTTTTGAAATTAGAATGTAATAAATAGGTTTATTATGTAAATTTTATTTATTGTAATTTTCAAAAGAAGATTGAAGATGGAGATTGGAGCTCACTCCCGCTATATGGATCAAGATGAAACATCAAGACAAACTTCTCGGGTCCAAGGAGGATTCCAAACTTGTATTTATTGTTCATTTTGATAGGATAGGCCACACTAGGACTTTTACTTCTTTTACGTTTTCTTTCTTATTGCTTTTCCTTCACATGTTAGTTTATGCATCATATTCCGCCTAAAACCAAACCACCTACTTATAAAGTGCATGAAAATTGACTCATATAGGTTGTATGTTAGTTTTCATGGACATACAGATGTCACAGTTTTTTTTAAGCCATCACCTTAATTTATTCATTCTCGCATGCTAGATATTAGTTCACTTAAAATGAATTAAAATAAAGATGATGGGATCTTCCTCTAAAAATGAAATTGAGATTAGTCTTTATAAGGGCAAACAACTATGAATCCCTTCTTCGTCGGTAGGCATAATATGACCCCTTCTACGTTGGGTAAGTAGTTGTGTTGACTTAGTTTACCTCAACATCATAGTCCGAAAAGTTTCTTGTGATTATGATGGACTAAAGATAGAATTTACAGAAATTTATCGACCAAGAAGTCTAACGGTAGAATTAGCTAAAAGGTTAGCTTATCAATTTACAGAGAATTGAGTCTTGGGATCATTTATATAATTCTTGAGGGAGGTCAATTGTATAAATGTTTTGAGTCTTCGCGTTATGACAGTAGTTCATTAGACTTAAAAATATAAACGATGCACATGCTTATTATTTTTGTTCTTCTTCTCGCAGTGTAGAACACGATTATTTTTCATAATACTGTTACAACGAAATGGCTGGAAATAACGCAATCCCAATGCCTAGTGCCACACTTGATCGCGCGCCCTGGTTGAAAATATTCATGGACCAGATGAATCAGTTCACACGTCTGAAAAATGATGGGTCCAACTTTGTGGACTGGGAGGCGGCACTACGGAATGCTGCCATTGCTGACGGTAAGCTCAAGTACTTAACTGAGCCAATACCGGTCAACCCAGGCCCCAATGCAGGAGTCAACGAAACACTCGCTTATAGTGATTTCGTTATGGAAGCGGGTGCGATAAAGAACGTACTCATCTTTGCAATGGAAACCAATTTGCAGAGACGCTTCATTGCCCAAAGTGCAAACAAGATTTTCACTACGCTCACTAACGAGTTCTCAAAAGCACCGAGAATCGTTACATATGAGCATACCTGTCGCTTCTTTGATGCGAAACTCCAGAAGGGCCAACTGATTAGCCCACACATTCTTCACATGATTGAGAATGTCCAGAAGCTGGAGGCACTGAATTATAAAATCAGTGAGAGCATTGTCATTGACCGAATGCTTCATTCTCTTCACGATGGTTTTGCCCTTTTCAGGGCGAACTATTACATGAATGACTTGAAAAAGAGTCCTCATGAGCTACACTCCCTTCTCGTACAGACCGAGAAGGATATGAAATTGAGTGGGAGCATGAAGCAGGATGTTCTCACGATTTCCAACAAGGGTAAAGGTAAGGGCAAGGCTCATGGCGACCTAGCTGTAGGTAAGCCAAAGTTTAAAAAGTCAGGAAATGGTAAGAGTGCGCCTGGTGAGACTAGTGGCTCACAGGGCAAGGCAAAGAGCAAGGGCGGTGACATAGAGTGCCACAATTGTCACAAGACTGGACATTGGAGGAGGAACTGTCCCGTCTACCGTGAGGACATCAAAGCAGGCCGCGTCATTCCTGTTGGTATGTCATCTTATATTCATATGATTGAGATTAACCATGCAAGTTTCGGAACTTGGGTACTCGATACTGGTTGTGGTTCTCATCTCAGTAAATCATTTGCGGGCCTAAAGAACATCATACCTCTCGAAAAAGGTGATGTGGACCTGCGTGTCGGGAATGGAGCACGAGTTGCTGCTGTCTCGAAGGGAACATATGTAATCCAACTCCCTAGTGGTTTTGAGTTATTTTTAAATAACTGTTACTATGTACCCAGTTTGTCTAAGAACATTATTTCTGTTTCCGTACTTGCTAAAGACGGTTTTGCATTTTCAATAAAGGATAATAGTTGTATTTTCTCTTTCAATGAAATGATTTATGGCAAAGCAGTTTCCATGAATGGAATTTATATCTTAGACCAAACCACAGAAGTATTACACGTGAATAATAAGAAAATAAAGGTTGGTGACAAAGATCAAACCTATCTATGGCATTATCGAATGGGACACATAAATGAGAAACGCGTGAAGAAACTCGTCGATAATGGGACTATTCCCGCATTCGATTTTTCTACATATGGCACGTGTGAATCATGTCTCATTGTCAAGATGACTCGAATTTCCTTCAAAGGTGTTGGAATGCGCGCTAGTGACCTATTAGGACTCATACATACTGATGTTTGTGGACCTATGTCAATTACCGCTAGAGATGGCTATAGATATTTTATCACTTTCACGGACGATTTGAGTAAATACGGTTATGTCTACTTAATGAAGAATAAAAGTGAGTCCTTTGAGAAATTCAAGGAATACCAGAACAGGGTACATAACCAACTGGGTAGAAAGGTTAAAGCACTCCGTTCATATCGGGGTGGCGAATATCTTTCAAATGAGTTTGATCAACACCTGAAAGACGGTGGAATCGTTTTGCAGTTAACTCCACCTGGAACACCTCAATTGAATGGTGTGTCCGAACGGAGAAATCGAACCTTACTTGATATGGTTCGATCCATGATGAGTCACACGATAGTGCCTGATTCATTATGGGGTTTTGCTCTTTGTCACTGCTCTTATACTTAACCGAAGTCCGTCTAAAACTGTCGACAAGACTCCATATGAAATGTGGAAGGGAACGGTACCTAACTTGTCCTTTATTCGGGTTTGGGGCTGCGAGGCTTATGTCAAGTGGAGACACGAGGATAAGCTCGGCCCGCGATCGATGAAGACATACTTTATAGGTTATCCAAAAGGAACATTTGGTCATTACTTCTATTCGCCTACCGAACATCGAGTTTTTGTTGCGGCTAGTGCGACGTTCTTAGAGAAAGAATATCTCGAGAACAAGACGAGTAATAGAACCTTCGACCTGTCGGAGATTCCAGAACCAACGACCGAGGAACAGATGGAGGAAGTTGTTCCCCCAACTGCTGATACGGTTAATATTCCTGAGGAACCTAGGAGATCGGGTAGAGTCTCTCATCCTCCGGACAGATACATTGGTATGGTCGAGGAGAATGATGCTTTACTCCTAGAGAGTAATGAACCCGTTACCTATAAAGGTGCTGTGACCTGTTCCGACTCAAAGCTATGGCTCGAAGCCATGCAATCCGAGATGGACTCCATGTATGAGAATGACGTGTGGGATCTAGTTGATTTACCTAATAAGGTAAAACCTCTACAGTGCAAATGGCTTTACAAGATAAAGCGCTCTGTAGACGCGCAACCAGATACCTATAAGGCACGACTTGTGGCAAAAGGTTTCACTCAAGTGCACAGATTGCATTATGATGAGATTTTTGCACCTGTAGTCATGCTACGTTCCATTCGGATAATCTTAGCGATTGCTGCATTTGATGATTATGAAATTTGGCAAATGGATGTGAAAACCGCCTTCTTAAACGGTTATTTGGAGGAAGAGTTGTACATGGTGCAACCCGAAGGTTTCATAGATCCTGAACATCCTAAGAAAGTATGCAAGCTTAAGCGTTCCATTTATGGACTTAAGCAAGCTTCTCGGAGTTGGAATCATCGTTTCAACCAGGTGATAAAAGAGTATGGCTTCACTCGATCGGTCGAGGAACCATGCTTATATATCATGTCGAGTGGGAGCAAGATTTTATTCTTGATATTGTATGTCGATGACATACTCTTGATTGGGAATGACATTCCTCTCCTATCTTCGGTTAAAGAATGGTTGAAGAACCATTTCCAGATGAAAGATCTGGGTGAGGCACAGCGCATTTTGGGAATCCGTATCTACCGAGATAGATCACGACGGATGTTATCACTTAGTCAGGAGTCTTATTTGGATAAGATTCTTGAGAAGTTCAGCATGACCAACTCCAAGAAGGGGAACCTTCCAATGACGACCGGGATGCGATTGAGCAAGTCTCGATCACCCACGACGCCCGAGTGAAGGATTGAGCACATGATTCGTGTTCCTTATGCATCTGCAATAGGATCGATCATGTATGCCATGATATGCACACGTCCAGACGTGGCATATGCATTGAGTATGACGAGTCGGTACCAAAAGACTCCAGGTGAAACACACTGGATAGCTGTTAAAAACATCCTCAAGTACCTACGGAGGACTAAGGATTGGGTATTGACTTATGGAGGCGATACTAAGCTATGCGCAATCGGTTAAGCAGATGCTAGCTTCCAAACGGATCGAGATGATTCAAAATCTCAGTCCGGGTTCGTCTTCACTCTTAATGGTGTTGTGGTCAGCTGGAAGAGTTCCAAACAAAGTGTTGTAGCAGATTCTACTACTGAATCCGAGTACTATGCCGCTTCGGAGGCAGCAAAGGAAGCGATATGGATGCGTCAATTCTTACAAGGACTTACAGTAGTTCCTAGTTCGAATGACCCGATCACCATCTATTGTGACAATAGAGGTGCCATCTTCCAGGCTAAGGAGCCAAAGTCTAGCAACAAATCTAGACATGTATATCGGAAAGCTCACCTGATCCGTTATTATGTGGAGCAAGAGGAGATAGTGATAGACAAGATTGCGACGGATGATAACATCGCGGATCCTCTCACTAAACCGTTGAATTATGATAAGCATGTAGGGCACGTTAATTCCATTGGAATTAAACGCGTTCCTGAGTTGTAGTACTTGATTATGGATTTGATACATTATCTTTTTCATATACTATTTATAACTTGATCGTTTTATTATAATATTTTGTTTATCATGTGGATTGTACTGACAACATTGAACGCCACAAAGTGAACTGAATTACATTATATTTGTTTTGGTCCGTAATCGCCAATATGAGCTGATAACTCCGGCTATTATATTGTGCAGTCGATTGATGGTGGGTTCAACGAGCCATAAGTCAAACGGTTGACTGATCGATCACAGATGCGAGATTATAACGATACCTCGTAGGACAACTTTTTGTGACAACGTAATGGAATCCTAAATGTTTAAAAACATTCGGTGCCAGGTCGTGGATTGGACATCCATTGTGTTCCTAGAGTCGATTCTTTTGACTATCGACTGTCTCTTGAGATTAAGGCAGTTTTTGGGTGACTTTGGTTTCTTTCTCACGGTCTGCCGTAACTGGAGGCTAAGTAGATTTTTTCTGGGTCATTTCATACTGTGCTTACATCTGCAGGATTCGAGTTGAGGAAAATATCCAACCCTTATCAGGTATAGTTATTTCTCAGGGCCACTCGAGGAGTTGTAACTGAAATGCATGGCCATGCTCGAATGTTGATTCGTTTATCAGTTAAGTTACTCTCTAGTCGGGGAAACCACTCTTGATATTGATCGCTTGTAAAATACGACCTTTGTGAATACGGATTTGCAAATTGTTTTACATTGAGTGGGAGAAATTTTAGGATATGAGAATCGGTTATCGCACATAAACTTGTGAGGACAAGTGGGAGTTTGTTGGAGCTTGTGTCCTCCACAAATTAGCGTGATAACATTTGTAAATCTCTTACAGGTTCACAAAGGCATACTTCGTATATTTAATCAGTTGATTAACGTTTACCTAATAACGGTTGGCTTGCTAGAAAGTTTGACGTTATTATCATACAGATGGCGGTGATCAACTGGTCCCTAAAGGTCACACCTATAGGATGTGTTTGAGAGATGTGGTTATAGAAAGAAGATCACATTGATGCCTAATATGACTAAACAGTTATTCAATGTGTTGATGAGACAATTATTTAATGAAGATTAAATAATATTAGTTGAGACGAATTAATCAGAATTAAGTAAATTAAATATAATAAGTTATATTTAATTAAATATATGTAATGTTAGTTTGGACGAATTAATCTGTTAATTCGTAATTAAATGTAATCGGTTATATTTAATATCAACAAGTTGAATGTGTTATACTGGTAATAGTGAGGGTACACAAACCAAGAGGTCATGGGTTCGATCCTCACTAGATGACAATTTAACACATTTTATACATTTTTGGAATGACCAAAAATAAGGAAAGAATACACCTTATTTCGGTTATGGGCCGAGAAAAATAGAAAAGAAAAGCCTACCCTAATTCATTCCTATACACGGTTTATAGGTGAGTGAGAGAGAGGATTTTCTGACCTAATTCATTTTTCATTTTTGCCTCCTCTCTCATCGGAAAAACACAAAGAAAACCTAAAAATTATTTTAATTTTTGGATCGATTCTAGCAAAATCAAGGGCATTTCTCGGAGCATCTTGGGTGCAACTGATAGGAGAATATCTATTTGATATTGTTCTTAGGCCGTATTTGCTAGGACCGAAGGTTAATTCTGAATCCTTTACTTTTGTTTATGTATTTTAATTTATGACTAGTGATCGTCATCATCAAATTCGTTATAATCTTTCATTTTAAGGGAAGTATACAGATTATTTCCCACAATAACAACGGCCTGAACCGTTATAACTGTATACGTCCTTAATAACGGCTTGGGTATAACCGTTTTATTTTATATTTCATTGTGTTTGATTTTACCGCCAAGAAATAAAGCATCATTTGGTATATGCCAGCTAATTACAATATGTTTCTTAGAAAATCTTTCTTATATTTCCATTAATTTAAAGGATTACAAGTTTACACATAAAGAGTACAAACTACCACTATACATAATAAACTAGGTAAATAACAATTAGAAGAAGAAATTTGACAATTAACTTAAGCCATGCCTCATTATTTTTGAGTTCTACGATATCCATGGTTAACTTCCGGCATTCTTCTTTTGCCTTCAATATTTCACTGTCATTTCCCCGCTTCGATTCTTCAAATTGATATAGTATACTTCTCACTTGAGTAATCTAGATATCCATGCTCTTTTTCTCATTCACTAACCTGTTTATAACCTTCCTCTGCCACTCAGTCATTGGTTCATCAATCCACTTGAAGTAATTGCATCCACGCATTTTAGTCTAGGGATTATTGAATTTGCAAGTAAGAAACTTTCATCCCATATTTTGCAAAGTCCAAGAAGTCTGCAATGCTGCCGGAACTGAGCAATTACATGTCCCTGTTGAAATAGAGGAAGAAAAAGAGCTACCACTTGACATAATTTGAGTAATAAGAGGGAGAGAGAGAGAGAGAAAGAGAGAGAGAGAGAGAGAGAGAGAGAGAGAGAGAGAGAGAGAGAGAGAGAGAGAAATAAAGAAATAAAGAAAGAAAGAAGGTTATTTAAAATAATGTTATTCAGCAATTGCATAATTTAACACAGTTCTTATAAGAACAGTTGTAATTATCTTATTAATATCTTCCAATTTCTATTTATTTTTAGAGGTGTTTGTGAACTAACACAGTTTTTATGCACTACCGTAGTCATTATATTATATGTTATTGTTTCATTCATTTGTCTGTTCGCAAGTTATTTAAAATCTATGTTAATAAGCATTTGCATGTAATAAAGAGTAGAACAATATATTAAAACGAGCATATTATACAATAGCGTAAAAAAATAATAGTACAACAAGGGAAAAAAAGGAAACACAATAAAAAATAAAAAAAACATAAAAACAAACAGCTAACTAATTAGTACATTTATCTAACACCCTAACAAGAGTTTGACTAGGAGGTGGGTACTGAGGATAAACATGATTATAAATCATGCCTACTACATCGGCATCAAGACGGGGATCAAAATGAGGCACTTCTTCGTATTCCCATGATTTCGGTACATTAATAAAATTGTACGGCATGATTCTTCTCATCAGATGAGCGTCCTCAGCGGTGGCAACCCATAAGTGAGGCCCAGCGTGAACATAACGATCCCTAGGGTGGTCGCTATAATAGTCACTTTTACCCTTTTGATGATCACGTGATGCATACCTTGCAGCGAGTTGTTTTGCTTGGCGAAAATCATAAAGACCATCCCCTCGAAACACGATCAAAGCATATCCAAGAAACCCACGACTAGAATTCTATGCCGGGTAGATTGCCCTAACATTTGAAAACCCATTCTCAATGAGGATGTCCCTCAATGGGATAAGAGACTTAGTAGCTGGCTTCCCAACAGCATCGCGTATGACTGGGAGATTGTGAATTATGCACGTAATCGGGTTGACAAAGCGGGTTACCGATTGCTGAAGAGATGCGACTGCGGATGATGTAGACGACGACATTCTTTTAATTATGATATGTATGTATATGTAGATTATTTAAAAAGTGAAGTAGAAAGGTTAGTAATAATAAAGTGATTCTTATTGTTACTGGAAATGTGATGCTATTTATAGTATAATAAAGCTATAATTAATTGGATTAATTTCATCCATACGTTACATTTAAACTTGTATTAATTGTGCATGCATGCATGAGGTGAATAATGGTCAAACAACCAATAATAATAGGGCATGCATTGGTAAAACCACAAACTTTTCAGTTTTGGATCTGTATTTAAAATGGTTATAAGAAAAACCGTTGTTTATTGGTGTAATATGACAACGGATTTACAAAAAACCGTTGTTGATATATGAAATATGATAGCGGCTTAACAAAGAACCGTTATCTTTTTGTGTAATACATACGGTCAAAGAATCAATACTGCAACTTTGAATCAGAAAAAAATAAAAATTATAGGGCATGCATTAGTCAAATCACAAACACTACAAAATCACAAATAATTAAACAATTTTTTTTAAAACGGATTCTGTCCAACCGTTGTTGATATGTTAAATATGATAACGGCTTAACAAAGAACCGTTACCATTTTATGTTATACATATGGTCAAACACGCAATACTGCAACTTTGAATCAGAAAAAAGAAAAAATTACAAGGCATGCATTAGTCTTGTTAAGTAATTGGACCGTTGTGTTTTTACTAATTGGACAACGGCTTTTTGATAACCGTTGTGTTTCTTGTTAAGTAATTGGACCGATTCTTATTTAGCTTTTACCGTTTCCACTTTCCAATTCTTAACTTGTTAAGTTTCCAATTCTTATCTTATAATTTTCCACATCGATAATGTCATCAAGTTCATCAACTTACAGTGGTTCATATTGTTCATCCACTGATGATGATGATGAAGCATCATATGAACCTCTTGTAGGACCCCCAAGTAGATTTATGTACCCTAAACCCTTTACGTGCATCATTCACAATCTCCCGTATACAGAGGACGGGCATAGAAAGGCTATCCTCTCATATATCCTTGACTGGTTAATAGGTTTGATTCATTTAGCCGTATTAGAATGCATACTGCGAATATCATAGAGGCAAGGGACATGATACAGAGAAATGTTTAAAACTGAAACATGTCCTTCAAGATATGATCGAAGATGGTCGTTTACCCATACCTCCCGGAGGTAAGCCCAACAATACCCAGAATCCTATTGGAGTTCTGATGATTACTGGTAAAGAATCCACCTTGGATTGTTCACACCTCATTTCTCCAGTCGAGGATGAGATTCATGCTCTAGAAGAAGAAGAGAGATATTCCACCATCTCTCCTACCATTGCCGATTTCATCGCATGGGCAAGGAGTGTGAGTAAGCAAGTTTCAGTGTTGGAAGCTATAGTAGCATCTCTACGCAATCCCGGCACCATACCTAGGGAAAATGCGTCACTACCAAGTCTAACTCAAGAGTCTACAATGCAAGACGTTATCGCAGTGGTTGACAACCTAGTTGAGCAAATAATCAGCCTAGAAGCTGAAATCATCAGATTGAGAGAGCTTAGTGTCGTCAATGGAATATGGGCAGATGATGATGAAGATGAATACCTCACAAAACACTACCTAGTTAAAGCTAGTGAGGATATAGTCAAGGCTAGTCAAGATCAAGATGTAGACCACCTTACCCATTCAGGGCGTCCATATCAAAATGTTCCTCAGAATAGTCCTACAACTAATGGTCTAGTTACTGACACCAGTGCTATCACCCCAAATGTTGGCGAAAATACATCTACTGACCACTTGCTAAAACAACTACAGAAGACAAAGGCTGATCTTTCAGTCTGCCAACTAGTTGCGTGTTCATTTCCCCACCGTCAAGCTTTACTTCAAGCATTGGCTAAATTGAACGTAGCGCACAACTCTACGCCTAACGACGTAGTCAACTTGGTCTTCCAAGATTCAGTTAGACTAAGTAACCCAGTTACTTTTTCAGATGAAGATTTGCATCCCTTTGGCGCCAGTTATAACCTCGCTTTATACATTACAGTCACATGCTTGAAGAATAACGTACCAATGACTTTGGTGGATGATGGCTCTGCAGTCAACGTCATACCACTAAAGACAGCATACAAGCTAGGCATGAAAGAATCAGATTGGATTCCTACCAACCAAGGTGTTCGAGTATATGATGGAACACGACGTAAAGTAGTAGGACTAATCAATCTCACTATAGCCACATGGCCATTTGTCAAATAGTGGATATCGAAGAATAATTCAATATAGTCCTGGGAAGGCCTTGGATTCACGATTCCAAAGCAGTAACATCCACCTTGCACCAGAAGATTAAGATTCCTCTAGATGGCAAAATAGTGACGATCACTTCGTCACCTATCAAGGCTGTAATAGAGAAACTGTCAAGCAACCAAGTAGTCACAGATCCAGTATACAAGCTTGGGGGCTTTCAGAGCATAAAACTTGTAGAGAGCAAACTAGCACCTCTATACTTCAACCCATACTCCAATTTAGTGGTCAACCACATAATTAAGTCCCAGGGATACTTCCCTGGAATGCCATTAAATCATGCCAAGAAAAACACCTTCACACCTTACAAAGAAGGAAACTCTCAGAGGATAACATTAGGATTGGGATACAAACCCACAAAAAAAGAAGCTTTGGAGATGCTCACTCAGTTTCAAAACCGTAAGAACAAAGTAATTCAAATGCGATCCTACCTCCCTACCCTGAATAGATACTTCGTTAGAGAAGGGAGCCACGAGTACTTTCACGGGTTTCCCGAGCCTTGGCTCTATAAAGGAATGCAATTAGCTGGAATTGAGGTCTTCCATGATTACTACTTCATCCCTTCAGAAATGATTCCTACCGTCAAAACTCGTCAAACACCTTGTTTAGACGAACAGGCTGTTAGCCTTCTATTTGGAGAGGCCCGATTTGTCAGAGCTGCACAGGATGAGATCATTACCATGATACTTCAAGATGACCATTTCAACCCGATAGCCCTAGTTACCAAAACTAGTTCGAATCAGCAGAAAGGATGGAGAAAGTCGATCAAGTGGACTAACAACCAAGGAAGGCTCTTCAAGCTCACCACTGGAGAAGGAGAAATTCAAAGGAGAACCTAAAGACAACGAATATGAGTCGGAGTCAGAGTCGGAGTCGGAACCAGGGTCTGAGTCTAGAGAGTCTTCTTCTGTCATCACTCCCCATCCTCTTGTTTCTCCTAGCGTAGCATCGAGTAGTAACAGCAGCTTGAGAAATGTCCCAACAGTTGTCCCTTCACCGCCACTGACTACTGAACAGATGGCTTCTTTGTTTCAACTCTTTTCAAAATTTAATATGAATAAATCAGATTCTGCTTACTCTTTGTGTTACTCTGAATGCAATTCTATTTACGGTGATAACGAGGATGATCCTGACCCAGACTGTGACACCCCCATACTCCAAGTGCCTTACCAGGACCATTTAGGTATAACAATGTCACTATCTCGGTTTCCCGAGGCAATGATAATCAAAAGACAATAACGAAACATAATTTAAATAGTAATAAAGTTTAAGTGATTATAATTCCAAAACCAAACTGATAAAAATACGATACATATTATCTTAAACCAAATGTCTCAAAACTACTAAAGAATGACAGCGGAAGACTCTAATCAGCTCGTGGTGACACATCCCAGCTAGCCCATATGCCTCTAATCAAACCTGCTCAACAACTGCTCACCATCCCTGAATGGATCACCACAGTTTTACAAAACAAAGACGGGGTCAGTACTAATCACACAATACAATCACAATAAGACAAGTATCAAAACAGCTCAACCGTCACATCAACCCAAACTCTATAATCAACTCCTCATCACTGACTACACACTAAAGTGTGTAGCCCTACCAGAGTACCCATCGCAACACGTACTCTACATCGCCAGTGGGGGACCGCAGCCGTTCCCACCTAAGCCCCGCTCATCTCCATCGAGCGATAAACCCAAGTCCATTAATGTACACATCCCTTCTATGGCGGGTTCCTTAGAAGGCGAATCATGGGCGTGAAGCCACTCCCGCAAGTGACTCCACTCAGCCAGGGACGCACCCCGAAGATCACAAACAGATACAATCAACAACAATCAATAATGATAAAATCCAACAACCGTCACAATACCACACTATAGTTATCAACAATCATAATCAAATCACCAATCCACATCATGTGACTAATACTGAGTAGGGAAACCCTACCTGGAATGCAAACACACACAGAAGACGATCTTAGCAGCTGTCTCAAAACCTCTCCTCTACGAATTTTCCTCCTATCACATAATTATACAATTACTACATACACAACTAATCATAAAACCCCCAATCCCATAAAGTAGTGTTTAAACAATCTTAACCAAAAGCTATAAAATTGGTATGTAGGACTTACCCTTGACGCAAGGATCACAAAGACACAAAGAACAATGAAATCCGACCTCTCAAGCTCCGGGATTTGTCAATAATGCGGATGAAGAGAACAACGTAGTTTGAAATCTCCTGAGTGAATTAGGTTTATAAAAAGTGTTTAGGGATGAAGACGACGTAATATAAGTACTAATCCGCATTATTAACAAAACCCGTCAAAATATTACCCGTTAACCGACCTACTCGATCGAGTAACTAACGTACTCGATCGAGTGCCACTTACTCGATCGAGTACCAAGGCTACTCGATCGATTACCCTACAGGCAGAATACTATTTCGTAAATCCAAACACCCTTACTCGACAGAGTAAGGCCCACTTGATAGAGTACCCAGAGACTCATAAAACTGTAGTATTACAGTCTTCCATCCTTAAAAAGAACTTCGTCCCCGAAGTTCAAACCACAACAAAATGAAACAAACTACCACACTCCCGACACAAAAACCAAAACAAAACACAACATAAAAACTCCGACACATACTACCAACCAAACTCAACCCGACTCAACCACTAGTAACAACCCGACTCAAACCATTACTAACTATACCAAAAACAACATAAGAAGGATGCAAAAACTCTTTGCGATCATCTCCTGCCCCCCTAAAAGAAACAAGGTTACGTCCCCGTAACCATACATACCTGATCAAAAAGAAATGGATAGCGCTCTCTCATGGCCTCCTCGGCCTCCCATATAGCTTCCTCGACCTCATGATTAGGCCAAAGAATCTTAAGCAAGACCGTCTCACCATGTCTAGTCTTCCTAACCTTCCGGTCAAGAATCTTCTTAGTCACCTCAAGATAAGACAAGGACTCATCTAGCTCTATGTTATCCGCTTCTAACACATGTGACGGATCACTCACATACTTCCGCAGCTGAGATACATGAAACACATTGTGTACCCTATCCAAAGCAGACGGTAAAGCCAAACGATAAGCAACCTCTCTAACTTGGTCTAAGATCTCATATGGTCCTATGAACTTCTGACTCAGCTTTCCTTTCTTCACAAATCTCATGACCCCACGCATAGGAGACACTTTCAGAAGAACCTTGTCCCCAACCTGAAACTCTATATCTCGGCGATGTAGATCTGCATAACTCTTTTGTCTATCCTAAGCCACTCTCATCCTTTCCCTGATCAGCTTAATCTGCTCAACCATCTCATGTACCATCTCTGGTCCTAAAACCATTGTCTCAGCACTGCCGTCCCAACAAATCGGACTTCTACATCTCCTCCCATAAAAGGCCTCAAACGGCGCCATGCCAATACTGGTGTGATAGCTGTTGTTGTAAGAAAACTCAATCAAATCTAACCTCTGTTCCCAGCTAGCACCAAAATCCATCACACAAGCTCGTAACATATCATCAAGAGTCTTGATTGTCCTCTCAGTCTGACCATCTATCGCAGGATGAAATGCTGTACTCATCTTCAATGTAGTTCCCAAGGACTCCTGCAACTCTTTCCAAAACCTTGAGATAAATCTCGAATCTTTGTCGGATACTACGTCTTTAGGCACTCCATGAAATTTAAACACATTCTTTCGATAAGCCATAGCTAATTGTGCCTTAGTCTATGTATCTTTCATTGGCACAAAATGAGCTGACTTGGTCAGTCGATCCACTATAACCCATATCATGTTGTTACCCTGCTGACTCTTTGGGAAACCCACGATAAAATCCATAGAAATAGACTCCCACTTCCACTCAGGTACCTCTAAAGACTGAATCTTACCTTGTGGTCGTCGCTGCTCCCCTTTAACTCTCTGACATGTCAAACAACGGGCCACAAACTCAGTTGTTTCTTTCTTCATCCCAGGCCACCATAAAGTCTTCTTTAAATCCTTGTACAGCTTGTTACTCCCTGGATGTACCGAATATGGTATACAATGTGCCTCTGTCATGATTGTCTTTTTCAGCTCCTCGCCATTAGGGACACACCACCTCCCATCAAACCTCAAATTACCATCTGTATGAATAGAGAATGTAGACATTGTCCCTTTCTCTATTCCAGCTCTCCACTACACCATATTGGGATCCAACTCCTGTTTACCGCGAATATCATCATAAAGATCAGGCTGCACTATCAAATATCCCATGGCACCCCCTTTCTGGATCATATGTATCCCAAACCTCCCAACCTCATCTCTCAATATCATCAACGATATAGCTGTGCACAAAGAATGTACACTCTTCCTGCTCAAAGCATCTGCATCTACATTGGCCTTCCCATCATGGTAGATCATATCCATGTCATAATCGCCAATCAACTCCATCCACCTCCTCTGTCTCATGTTCAATGTCTTTTGAGTGAAGATGTACTTGAGACTCTTGTGATCCGAAAATGCCTTAAAGGTCGCCCCATATAGGTAATGTCTCCAAATCTTACGAGCAAACACAATTGCACCCAACTCTTGATCGTGTGTAGGATAATTCTCCTCATAAGGCTTCAATTGCCTAGAAGCATAGGCAATGACTTTACCGTTTGCATCAACACACATCCCAAACCATTCTTTGAAGCATCTGTATACACTTCAAAGTTCTCACTCCCTTCAGGCAGTGCTAAGATTGAAGCTGTGGTCAACCGCTCCTTTAATGTTTGGAACGCCGTCTCACAACTCTCATCCCAATGAAACGTATTCTCTTTCCTCATCAAAGCAGTCATAGGTCTAGCAATCTTGGAGAAATCTTTCACGAACCGTCTGTAATACCCAGCTAAACCAAAGAAACTCCTGATCTCAACTACATTCTTTGGTGCTTCCCACTTGGTAACTGCCTCAATCTTAGCAGGATCCATAGCTACCCCTTCTTTAGAAATCATATGCCCCATAAAGGCAACTTTCCCCAACCAGAACTCACACTCGGACAACTTGGCATACAACTCATGCTCCCTCAAGGTCTGCAGCAGTATCCTGAGATGCTCCTCATGTTCCTCCTTAGTCTTAGAAAAGACTAAGATGTCATCTATGAAAACCACCACAAACTTGTCCAAAAACTGACTAAAGACTCTGTTCGTCAAATCCATAAACACAGCTGGTTCATTAGATAACCCAAACGGCATCACGACATACTCATAATGGCCATACCTCGACGTGAAAGCTGTCTTTGGTATGTCCTCCTCCCTATTCTTCACCTGATGGTACCTCGACCTCAAATCAATCTTAGAAAAGACTGATGCACCACTCAACTGATCAAACATGTCATCTATCCTTGGTAAAGTATACTTGTTCTTCACCGTCACTCTGTTTAGCTCCCTGTAATCTATGCACAACCTCAATTCAAGCTCACATCCTTCTTTTTCACAAACAGAACTGGTGCTCCCCACGGTGATACACAAGGCCTAATGTATCCCCTCTCAATCAGATCATCTAACTGCTTCCTGAGCTCCTCCAACTCCTTAGGACCCATCCGGTACGGTGCCTTAGAGATTGGCCCGTCCCTAGTGTCAGCTCAACCCCGAAATCTATCTCCCTCTTTGGTGGCAACCCCGGAATCTCCTCTGGAAAGACATCTGGAAACTCCACCACAACTGGTATCTGCTCAACTGTCAGACTCTCCATCCTGTCATCTCTCACATGGCACAAGATCATCGGGCACCCCTTCCTCAGATAAGACTTCAAGGTCACACCTGCAATTAACTTAACTTCGGGTTTGACAACAAACCCACGATAAGACACACTAATGCCCTTAGGACCTCTCAGAGGCCCTTTCTTTTGATTACAGTCTATCTTAGCTTTGTACTTTCCTAACCAATCCATCCCGACTATCATCTCAAAATCGTCTAAAGAAAACTCTAGCAAGTCTACAGGTAGATCAACTTGCCCAACCATCATGGATACATCTCTATACAGCCTCCCACATGATACAGACTCACCCGAAGGTATAAAGACTTCCTCTCTTACAGACTCATATTCTCTCAAACCCAACTGCTTAACATGACTCGAAGATACAAACGACTGAGATGCCCCCGAATCTAACAAAACAAAGGTATAAACACCATTAACAAGAAAAGTACCAGTGATAACATGAGCGTCGTCCTCAGCTGCTTTCTTCTCCATCATAAACAGCTTTCCACTAGTCTTCTGCCCACCTCCTTGGACAGTACTGGCTGAGGTAGTCGGCTTAGCACCCGACCCCTGGTTGTTGTTCGTGTTCGTAGCTGGCTTCTCATAAGAATTACCGCCATTGCGGTTACCTCCACCGTTGTTGCTCTGGCCTCCCCTGTTGTTCCATGACCCAACCGGTTTGTTGCTTGCATAACTTTGTGCCGACCCTTGAGAATAAATTCCCTGTCCCGGCCTCTGGAAACCCCCACTCATCGCACTAGTGCGCTCATGTCTCTTGTGGCCTACACCACCACAGTTAAAAAAAGTCATCCCCCAGTTATTGCTACTATTCCCACAGCCACGCCCATAGGAAGCCACAACACCAAACCCCGAGCCAGATGAATATGCTTTAGCCTGAGTGTGGTTGCCCTTCTTGTAGTTAGATTGGCCTCCACCCTCGCTCTCTGCCTTTCTTTTCTCAGCACCTCTCTCTCGGGTCATCTCCACCAACCTCTGAGCTCTCCCCGCTCTCTCATAAGCTTCCTTAACATCTGTATGGACTCCCACGGGTAGCTTCTCCGTTATCTTGGGGGTTAACCCCTTCTCAAACCTCAACACCAGGTTTTCCTCACTCAACCCCATATCCTTAGCGTACCTAGCCTTCTCATTAAACTATCGGTAGTACTCAGCCACCGTCATATCAGATGCCATCTTAAACCCATCAAACTCCTCTCTCAGCTTACTCTTCACATGCTCCGGCACGAACTCTCGCCTCATAGCCTTTCTAAACTCTTCCCAAGGAATAGCAGGTAACCCCTACTTCGCATATATATCTCCAACATTCACCTTTACCTTATCCCACCACTCTCCTGCCGCCTCCCTCAAGTAGAACGCAGCTTGTTCCACTTTCATCTCATCCGCGCAGTGCACTAAATCCAGGATGTTCTTCATCTCTCTGTGCCAATTATCTAGAAGAATTGGCTACCTCGCTATGTAGAGACTAATCTTTGAATGATCATCCTCATTATCCTTCCCCACTCTCTTCAACGCATCTGTGAGAGCATCCTGGTGCACCAACATCTTTACTATGTCATCGACTGACATACTCTCAGCTATAGCAAAAAGTGCGTTTCTCTTTGGCGGCATCTTGTAACTATATAAGAAAAGGTAGATATAAACACGCATACTATAACCCAAAACATGTATATAGCCTGCACAGACCCCACTCGATCGAGTACTAGAATCCACTCGACTCCAGAACCTAATCAGACCTCCTGATCATAAACATACTCGACCGAGCTTACCAGCCACTCGATCGAGTGTCCCCTACTCAGGCGAGTGCCCCTATGTACTCGATCGAGTACCCAAAAACACGATTCTGACCAGAAAAACATCAAACTACCTACTCGATCGAGTTACACTCACTCGATCGAGCACCTCACCTACTCGATCGAGTGCCCCCCACTCGATCGAGTCATGCAGACTCGCATACACTACCCGCATGTTTATCTCACTTTCCCAACATAATATACAAGTTTTATAATTTCAACAAAATAACCATAACTACGCATGCATTTCTACACAACTCCTTATAAAATCAACAAATCAATCTACTTCATATTATCAAAATGCCATATTACAACAAAAATCATGCTTTTCATTCATTTCAACATACGAATCACACATCTTTCATCTTCTACTCCATCTTTCCAATTTTCCACATTTAACATCCAATGATTCAATACACATGCCACTATGTACACATACAAACCAAAAGACAACACATACGACCCTGACACATACCCCATGTGACCTATTCAAAATTGCAAGGCGAGTTCGCGGCTTTAGAACGTCTCCCAAGCCTTTGCATTAGCTCCTTCAACATCTACCCCGGGTTCATTTTAGTTGACTCCCTATGTTCATTAGATTCATCAGTTACAGGTTTCACGGTCGTCGCTCTGATACCACTTTGTGACACCCCCATACTCCAAGTGCCTTACCAGGACCACTCAGGTATAAGAACGCCACTATCTCGGTTTCCCGAGGCAATGATAATCAAAAGACAATAACGAAACAGAATTTAAATAGTAATAAAGTTTAAGTGATTACAATTCCAAAACCAAAATGATAAAAATATGATATATGTTCTCTTAAACCAAATGTCTCAAAATTACTAAAGAATGATTGCGGAAGACTCTAATCAGCTCGTGGTGACACATCCCAGCTAGCCCATATGCCTCTAATCAAACCTGCTCAACAACTGCTCACCATCCCCGAATGGATCACCACAGTTTTACAAAACAAAGACGGGGTCAGTACTAATCACACAATACAATCACAATAAGACAAGTAACAAAACAGCTCAACCGCCACATCAACCCAAACTCCATAATCAACTCCTCATCACTGAATACACACTAAAGTGTGTAGCCCTACCAGAGTACCCATCGCAACAGGTACTCCACACCGCCAGTGGGGGACCGTAGCCGTTCCCACCTAAGCCCCGCTTATCTCCATCAAGCGATAAACCCATGTTCATTAATGTGCACATCCCTTCTATGGCGGGTTCCACAGAAGGTGAATCATGGGCGTGAAGCCACTCCCGCAAGTGACTCCACTTAGCCAGGGACGCACCCCGAAGATCACAGACAGCTACAATCAACAACAATCAATAATGATAAAATCCAACAACCCTCACAATACTAACTCTATACCAATCAACATCATGTGACTAATAAGGAGTAGGGAAACCCTACCTGGAATGCAAACACACACAGCAGACGATCTTAGCAGCTGTCTCAAAACCTATCCTCTACGAATCCTCCTCCTATCACATAATCATACAATTACTACATACACAACTAATCATAAAACCCCCAATCCCATAAATTAGGGTTTAAAAAATCCTAACCAAAAGCTATAAAATTGGTATGTAGGACTTACCCTTGACACAAGGAACAGAAAGACACAAAGAACAATGAAATCCGACCTCTGAAGCTCCGGGATTTGTCAATAATGTGGATGAAGAGAACAACGTAGTTTGAAATCTCCTTTGAGTGAATAAGGTTTATAAAAAGTGTTTAGAGAAGAAGACGACGTAGTATAAGTACTAATCCGCATTATTAACAAAACCCATCAAAATATTACCCGTTAACCGACCTACTCGATCGAGTAACTAACGTACTCGATCGAGTGCCACTTACTCGATCGAGTACCAAGGCTACTCGATCAAGTACCCTACACGCAGAATACTGTTTCATAAATCAAAACACGCTTACTCGACAGAGTAAGGCCCACTCGATAGAGTACCCAGAGACTCATAAAACCGTAGTATTACACAGACTCAGTCGAATTACCTCCCTACATAGTTAAAGAAATATTACAAGAGGGGGAAGGGGCACCAGTTATAGAGAACACTGAACCCATCAACGTAGGAACCGAACTAGAACCCCAAGAACTTAGGATAGGGATGACCTTAAATCCAATTGAAAGGGCCAGTTTCATCAACATCCTACACAAGTTCATGGATGTTTTCGCTTAGTCTTACAAAGACATGCCAGGAATCGACAGGGATATTGCAGAACACGGAATTCCAATCAAACCAGGTTTCAAACCTGTAAAACAGAAGTTTCCGAGTATTCAGACTGGGTGGTTAACATAGTCCCCGTACCCAAAAAGGATGGGCGAATCCGAGTTTGTGTTGATTTCAGAGACTTAAACAAGGCAATTCCCAAAGACGACTTCCCTCTTCCACACATCGACATATTGGTAGATAATACAGCAGATCACGCATTGTTATCCTTCATGGACGGGTATGCAGGGTATAATCAGATCGAAATGGCCATAGAAGACATGCATAAGACAACTTTCGTTACTCAATGGGGCACATATTGTTATACTGTTATGCCATTCGGGTTAATCAATGCTAGAGTTACATATCAACGAACTGCAACTACCTTGCTTCATGACATGATGCACAAAGAAGTAGAAGTGTACGTCGATGACATGATTGTCCAGTCTAAGGATAGGAAAGCGCATACTGATAACCTTCGCAAGTTCTTCCTAAGATTGCGCAGGTACAACATGAGACTCAACCCTCAGAAGTGTGTAGTCGAGGTAACGTCAGGCAAACTTCTAGGATATGTCATCAGTCAAAGAGGAATAGAAATTGATCCATCCAAGATCAAAGCTTTAATCGAAATGCCATAACCCCAGACAGAGAAGGAGGTTAGAGTATTTCTAGGTAAAGTACACTATATAAGCCGATTCATATTGAACCATACTATGATCTGCGAACCCATTTTCAAAAAGTTCAAGAAAATAGACCATACCATATTGGACGACGACTGTCAGAAGGCGTTTGACAGGATCAAGGAGATACTAGCCAAACCACCAGTGCTAATGCCTCTTCAATGAGATCAACCTCTTATTTTATATCTCACAGTCACCGAAATAGCCATGGGGGCTATGCTTGCACAAACTGTTGGAAAAGAAGAAGAGATATCTACTACCTTAGTAAGAAGTTCATAGAATACGAGTGCAAATATACACCGCTCGAAAAGACATGCCTCGCTCTTGTGTGGGCGACAAAGAAGCTATGCCACTACATGCTTAGCTACTCTGTCAAAGTGTATTCCAAAATGGATCCCGTCAAATACCTCTTCGAGAAACTCGTTCTCAATGGTCGTTTGGCAAGGTGGACCCTAATGCTCTCAGAGTTCAATCTCAAATACGTACCTCTGAAGGTCATAAAGGGACGCGCCGTTGCTGAGTTCTTCGCAGACAATCCTATCAACGACACCCAAGCAATAGATATGTGGTCATTTCCAAACGAGAACATCCTACAAACTAGTTTGGACTCCCGGGACTTTTATTTCGATGGAGCATCAAATTTAAGAGGATTTGGAATAGGAGTGTTGCTCATTTCTCCTGAAGGTGAGCATACACCACTTTCTGTCAAGCACGACTTCGAGGTGACAAATAACGCAGCAGAATATGAAGCTTGCCTCATTGGTCTACAAGCAGCAATAAGTTTAGGCATCAAGAACCTTCGAGTCCACGGAGACTCGTCCTTGATCATTAACCAAATTACGGGATCTTGGAAAATTTGAAGTGAAAGTCTAGCACCCTATCAGGCTAAGATAGATCAAGTCGCCCAATTCTTCGATCAGGTCACTTATCTACACCTACCTCGTGAAGAGAATCAATTTGTAGACGCTCCTGCAAAACTTGCATCTTTGATTAAAATGCCAGACAACATGGTAGAAATGCCTTTATGCATCGAACGACGGTCAGAACCAGCCTATGTACACCAAATTACCGACGAAGAAGAAAGCCTTGAGGAACCTTGGTTTCAAGCCATTCTAAACTTTAAACTCAATGGTATATATCCACCAGATATGGATAAGTGGGGACAACGTGCCATACGCCTACTAGCCTCTCAATACCTCCTCATGCAAGGAGAATTATACAGAAGAACACCTATTGGTGTAGTTTTGTGTTGCCTTGATCATTCACAAGCACAAAAAGTGATGGAAGAAGTTCACGATGGAGAATGCGGTCCTCACATGAGTGGACCAATGATGGCAAAGAAAATAACGCGTCTAGGATATTACTGGACGATAATGGAGTTAGATTGTATTAAATACGTCAGACATTGCCATAATTGCCAAATCTTCGGGAATGTGCAACATGTTCCTCTCTCACTGCTTTACACCATGACCTCTCCATGGCCATTTTCCGCTTGGGGAATTGACATCATCGGGAAGTTCACTCCACCTGGAACAGGAGGTCACTATTTCATTTTGGTAGCTATCGACTATTTTACGAAATGGGTCGAAGCGGCATCCTATACTACTCTTACAGCTAAACATGTGGCAAAGTTCATACAAACCAATGTCATCTGTCGATATGGTTGCCCACATTAGATCATCAGTGACAATGGGTCATATATACAAGCCGAAGCTGCACAATTGCTAGTCAAATACAAAATCAAGCACCACCATTCCTCGCCCTATAGACCTCAAACTAATGGCACAGTGGAGGTAGCTAACAAGAACATCGTCATGATCCTCAACAAAATGATCGACAATTATCGAGATTGGCCTAGCAAAATACCTTTTGCGTTATGGGATTATCGCACATCAGTTAGGACACCCACTGGGGCCACTCCTTTCTTTCTGACCTATGTCATGGAAGATGTGCAACCTCTTGAAGTAGAAATACCATCCCTACGCATTTTAATCGAAAGTCAAATCCCAGAAGAAGAATAGAATAGGGATCGTTAAGAAGAACTCATCCTCTTGGATGAACGAAGGTTGCGCGCATTGCATAATGTGAAACATATCAGGCACGTATCAAACGAGCCTTCAATAAACGGGTTAATCCTAGGAACATCAAAGAAGGAGACTTGGTGCTCAAATCGGTCAGAGTTCTCCTACTTGTCGATCCACGTGGAAAGTTTAAACCCAACTGGGTCGGACCTTTCTTAGTCAAGTCCTTACTCTCAAGGGGTGCGGTTAGGATTACAGCCTTAGACGGGAATGAATTTGCTAACTCAACTAACCTCGACCAACTGAAACGATACTACCCTTAGTATAGGATTGCGCCCCGTGTAAACACCCACGTGCCGCTCATGCGACACGAAATAAAAATGGCCCTTAGCCCGCTGAAAAAGCTTATGTCACCTTGCTCTTACATTTTGGCATTTCGACATCCTCACATCATCAAATAAATTGTATTTTAGGAGTAAGTAAAGCTCATGTTTATTTTCTAAAAGTTCACTACAAGCTCTTGCTTCAAACAATTATTCTTTTACATTTATTCGAACTACGCACAGGGTTTGATTTTATTTTTTTAATGAATACGTAGGCAATCCTTCACAGGATACAACCCATCATTAATTTTTTTATTTTAAAAAATGTAAATAGAAGGACATTTGCATTTGCATTTGAAATTCGACAAGAATAATAAAAGGAAATCATAATAGTTTCTTAACTAATTAATCTTTTATTCATTTGTTCCATAAATAATAATAATACGCCAAATAATATAAAATGCTGAAAATAAATGCTAGGATAGGGTTCTAAAAACCCCGCCGTTTATTACAACCTAAATAATAATAATAAATAATAATACGACTAAGGCTACTCTTCCATTTTCCCTTTGCCTTTGTCACCCATTTCATACTTCTTGTCTCGACCACGAGCCGGGCACTCTTGTGCTATCTCCGACCTAATCACCAAAGGTCTCTCTCGCGGTCTAGACTTGCCATTTCGATCCACCACCATCTCTACGGTAGGAGCGGTTTTCGGTTTCTTTGACGGATGAACAACTCGGAATCCGGCTTCTTCTTTCTCCTCATTTAAGTGCTTCTGGTTCTCCTTCGCTACCTCACGAATCTTGTAGTCCACAGGCTCGTGCTTCCTCAATTTCTCATGCTCTTCAGGAGTGCCAGCCTTCCGCCATTGCAAGTATGAGCCGGATACCCATAAGGAGCCAGTAGGAAATGGTATGAACCACATGTTCCTCTGGGCTTACCTAATTGCCCATTCCCGACATATCTATGTAGGATGTGCCGATGCAGTTTGAGGGACGGTATCAATCTTCAGAATCTTCTGCTTAAGGCCCACTTGCCTCATCAACCTCTCAGGATAGATACAAATCATGAATTCCAAGCCAGGGACACGAATCGACCGTGTCAGGTCCAAAGATGAGACTCTAGTGACTAACGTGAGATGCCACCATGGCACAATCCACCAGATCAAAGGACGTCCTTCACTCTTCAATTTATTTTCCTAATAATTACAAACCCGAGTGAAGTCCACCATATAGAGCCTACTCCTAATTGCAATCGATCGAGCATGTTCCTGGCACATTAACTGGGGGCTCGATCAATCACAATCGCTCCATCAACCAAACCTACAAAATAAGACGGGAATTAACATCCCTTTCATCGAAAAAAAAAGAAAAAAAAAAGAGAAGAAAAAAAAACAGTTGATATAAGATAAAGACGGGTTCTTACCTGTGGAATGATGGGACTTCCCAAATAAGGAAGCTCGTGGTTGACCTTTCTGTTATCTAAACCAATAATGGTTTCTCCTAAAACTAGACATGCTGGGCTTTTGCGTATCTCCATTTGCTCAACCAGGCTCAAGAAATGGGGATCTCCTCTCATGTCTTTGTCAACATGCCCTTGAAGGACGTAGCAATGAAGTAGACAAAACCAAAAGGCTCTGCGCCTCGCAACATAAGAAATAGAAGGGTGTTCCCTATTTATGAACCGATGAATAAAGTCAAGCATACGAACCCCTTTTGAGGTCACAAGACGGTCCACCTCAGCGTTGGTCAACCCGAACAAGTCTCTAAATTTACTTTTATATCCTTGAGAGCTAAAGGGTATAACGGGTAAATTTTATGGGTCCCATCCTCCAATAACAGCTATTTCTTCAGGGAAAGGACAGATATCGCCTTCAGGAAAGGCAAACACATGGAAATTTGGGTCCCAATACTCAAGACAAGCATCCAAGAAAGGTTTCAAAATTTTCACTAATTTGAGACTCAAGATCGATCCCAAATTAAAAGCACCCATGTCATGTTTCTCAATGTTCGTGAACTCGTTTGTCCACTCCTTCAGACGGTTTTCAAAAGCATCCATAATATTGAAATTTATTTTTAGAAGATATGGGACTTTTTTTGAGATAGACGGAATAAAGATGAAGGAATTGTATGAATAAAAGCTTCTCCGGAGTCTCTATTTATACTAAACATCTTTTCCTAATTTCTGTCGAAGTCTGATCATCTGGGGAAATGGCGCAGCATCTGCTGCGCCTCTTCGACGAGTCGCGGCTCTTGCTGCGCCTCTTCCCTAGACTGTTTTCCGTGTAATTTCAGATTTGGATCTTTCCTAATTTGTTTTTGCTATAATTTTCTATTCCTATAGGGCATTATTTTGGTAATTCTGACAAATTACCACGTTTTACGTTTCCCAATTTTTCGGGCTCGCTTTTCGAGACGAACTCGGCATTTTCGCCAAAACGAGCACACTTATGCAATTTTTTATTTCTTTTTTTAGGGGAATCATTTCACTCCTCATTTTAAATATTTTCCACACTTATATATTTCTTTTTAAGTTTTTTTAGGGGGTAGCCCTCCCTACCGTCCGGTCATTTTTGCACATTTCTAGTCAGTTTTTTTTTTGTATTTTTTTCATTTTCGGGCACTTTTGTTTACTTTTTCTCATTTTGCACTAATTTAAGTCACTTATATGTCATTTATTTTACGTGTAGATTCTAGGTAAATTTCGGCAGCATGGCGGCACAAACCGTCACCTACCAAACCTGTTTTTAAGCTAACCTGCAGGAACAGCAAGCAACCAGCAACGAAGGCACTCAGGCATTTATATAAACAACCAAAATGCAATATGTACATCAAACTGGGGGCTCTCGCCCAAAACAGGTCCGAAGAAAGTAAAAAATAAGGTCCAAATGTTGTTAACGGTGAAGTCGGAGGGCTAGTCGGTGTTTTCCCTCGGCACTTCAAGACCAAAAATGTTTGCAAATTGGGCAAGGGTTAACCTATGGTCTTGATTACAAAGTCGGAACTCCAAACAACATTTCTCCGAGTATTAGTGACGATGCGGAGACTACACAAAAACTCGAGGGTAAGACTTAGGTAGGTATCCTCATTAGCAAAGAATAACTTTCCGAGACCCAAACCATCGAAGAATATTTCGGTTTGATACCTTATACCTAGAACTTCTAAAACAGCGGTATCAATAAATTGAGTGGGCTCGTAATGCTTACCTAGCAAATGTACGGATTTTTGGCGGTGTTCATCACAAGTGAAGATTACATTGGGGAAGTATTCGAGTTGTTCAACACCTTGTATCACCACATTGTGATGGCCCCTTGCCTCCCTTGGGGTGGATTAAGAAGTACCCTTGCGCTTTTTAGGTGCGGCCTCGGCGGATTTCTTGCCCTTGCCTCTTAGGTTCATCATTTTTTGTTGAAAAGTTAGGGTTTTGGTTTGGTTTTTGTGATGGGGATTTTTTAGAGATGATGATGTGAGATTTTTAGAAGATAAGATAAGGAAAATTAGGGATGGTGGGGGTGTTTATAAAGGAAATGGGGTGGGGGAAGAGCGGTCCAGGGCCAGGCTCGGGCGGATAATTAGAGGATTTAGCAAAAAGCTGTGTCAATCCGAGCGTCCCGTGCACGAGACGATCGTCTTGAAGCTGCAATCCGAGCGTCTTCCTTGCAGGACGCACGGATTCAAAGTCAGTGAGCCTGGGTATTTTAAATCCAGTTGGGGACGAGCGGATTATGGGAGAGACGAGCGTCTCTGCTGGGACGAGCGGATTGTTGAGAATCCGAGCGGATTCTCATTCAGTACAGAAATGTTCTCAAAGCACTTCCCAGGACGAACGTTCCAAGGCCAATCTGAGCGGATTCTTTTGAGACGAGCGTCTCCTCCATAATCCGGGCGGATTCTTACACAATGCTGATTTCTACTTGAAGCAAGGCTCAAGGCGAGCGTCTTGCTGTCGAGACGAGCGTCTTGTGCCGTCCTTCGTCAATCCCTCATTTCTTTCATTCGAATTCTTTCCCTTGCACCCTTTTATGATTCTTTCTTATCTTTTTCTAAAAATATGCTCAATAAATGGGTAAGCAACCCTCTCTCACTACTCTCATGTAGGAAAATGCAAGAAAAATAAGGGTATATACAATATTATACAACGTAAAGATTATAGGAAGGAATATATTACAAATGGTGGTTTGAGATAGGACTCCACCAAACTAGTTTGAAATGTCGAAATTCTTTGTCCATAGAGCTCATGGCTCTTAGAAGAAGATCAAAGGCTTGTGAACAAGCTCCGAATAAGCATAAGTATGGTTTGCTCCAATTCAAAATAAAGCTTGGCCAAGGGAACTTGTCGTTCATTCTTTCTTTCACTTTGCCCTTGGCACTTGAATCTTTGCAATGCTTCAAACCGACATGCCCATGATTCTTGTCAACATAAGGAATGAAGTATGGCTCATTTTTGTCCGGAGACTTCCACTTACCAACTTCTCTTCTAGTTTCGGTGATGACGATAGCTCTTTGATTATTCAATTCTCCCAAGGTAGAAGTAGAATTCTCATAACTTTGATGACTGGACACTTTAAGAGTTGAAATTGTGGATGCCAAACCTCCACAAGTTCATTAGCAAGTTTGTTCTTCAGCTTTTCCACCAAGTACCCTTTATATGATGATTTGACTTTTTGGAGGAGATCCATCATATCATCCCCAACAATCATAGGATCCATGGTGGGTGTGAGATGGTCTTCATAGGCAATAGGGGAGAGACATTCATTTTCTTCATGATAGGATACCTCAAATTTCTCAAGGATGGGCTCCTCAAGTAAGGTGATTCCACAAGTCCATTCTTCTCCCCTATTCCAAAGGTCCTCGCAAGACACATATTTTCCATAAGCTTCTTTCACGATCTTGTCATCATGGCTATATTCATAAGAATCATAAATGGGGCTTTATCTTTCTTCAATAATTCATCCTCCACAACCTTAATGTCCACATTAAATGACACACCCTCATTCTCACAAAGGCTAAGAGTATTTGGCTTACTCAACCTCATATCTTCTTCATCAAATTCCACACTTTCATACTCACAAGAGTTCAAAGATATTGGCTCTTCCCACTTCTCATCTTCCACGTCAAAGGTTACTCCTTCAAATTCACATTCATGGTCAATGCTCAAGAATTCGTGAGGAGTCGTTGCTTGGGTTGCCTTTATTTGGGCAATTCGAATTTCCAACTCCTCACCTTGGGTAACAATGCCTTGAAGAACATTATCCCTATTTTAGCTCTCCTCTTGCATTAATTTGAATATGTTTTGTTGATCTCCCATCATTTGGAGAATCATATTTTGAATGAGCTTATTTTCTTGTTGTGGGTGGGTGCGAAAATGGTTGTATTGTGGCATTTGGTATTCATTGTATAGTGGGTATTGGAGGTTAGTTGTTGTGGATATTGGATGTGGGGTTTTGGTGGGAAACGTTGGGCCAGTAGTTAGGGTTTTCATTGTATGAGTTGTAAGGTAGGTTTGTGTTGATTTGCTCCTCAAACTCCCCATATAGTCATACTCAAAAGATCAACCACATACTCCATATGTCAAGTCTTGAGTCATCATGGCTAAGACAAGGAAACAACTACAACCAAGGAAACTACACAAAAACGGTAAGAACGACCTTGAGGAACAAGTTCCCCAAGGTTTAAAGCAAAATCAAAATAGACAAACAAACAAGAACTAAATCATAAAACGGATGATCTTATCCCTGATGATGGGATGGAAATCAACTCGAGTGTGGAATGGGGAGATGTGACCGAGGAGGAGAAGCTACAAGTTAAGCGTTCTTTTGATGATTGTGCTACGAGTTCAAGCAATATGTTGGCGGGCTCCTTTTCGCCCAAGTTAAAGTTCTTTCTTAATTTTCTGTGGAACACGGTGTTTCTAAGGCGAGGAGGCCGAGACAAATTATCTAGTTATGAGATGGTATTGGTGTTTAAGTGGCTTGAAGTTGTTAAGGTTAGTCTTCCACGACTTGTTTTTCAGCGCATTGTTCAAACTAGTATTTCTGTAACCAAAAACAAATTCTACCCTACTTTGGATTTCCCTTACGGTATGTGGATTTCTCGTTTGTTGGAGTATAAGAAAGTCGTAAGTCCAAATAGCTATAGTGTAATGGTGAAGGACGAGATATGTGGTACACATCTTAAATTGATAAAAGTGGCCGCTCTTGGGCCTGATTTGATTTTTTCTGTCAAAAGGAGGAGTTGTGGAGAAGTCGTCGGATGTGATGGTGGTATTGGAGAAGAGATTAGACTCGTTTATGGCGAGTGTTTTTGAAAAATTAGATGCTCAAACAAAGTTGTTGGAAGCTTTTGTGTCGAGGATGGCAAAGGAAAAGACCGTAGCTTCGGTCTCTAGTCGGGTGAGCAATGATGACGTACTAGCCTACATGCGTGAGTTGGAGGGGCGTCTTATGCTCATTGGTAAGAGTGCGGATAAGGCGGTTCATGAGGCTATTCGTCAAACAAGCTCTTTGGCAAATTTGGTGAGTTAAGGTGGTACGTTATGGAAGGACGGGAGAGCTATGCGTGAGGAGATGTGTCTCATATTCGAGGCAAATAAGGCCTTGTCATTGAAGTTGCTCAACTCTGAGGCGTGTCTCACGGCTCAAGCAACTCATGTGCAGTCTTGATTTGATCGTCTTGACTCTCTCGAGTTTAGGACTCATCTCGGTTATGTGAACCCCAATGTTGTGAATCACAACATTCCTTGAAACCGTCCAAATCCTACCCCATGCGCTATTTCCTTTTGCTTTCTTAAACTTTTATTGTCAATTCGGCCCATTTTGGCTCTACCCACTTATTCGACCCTTTGGCATACTTGTTTATTCGGCCCATAGGCTTTTACTCTTTCGGTTTGTATTAGACATATTTTACTATGCATGCTTATCGTAGACTAATTTCTCGTCTTATAATATGTCTTTGCATGTTTATTTCTTTCCTTGATCTATATTATTCTAATATTTTTTATGTCTTGTTCTCGTGTTTTCGACGATGTCAAGAGGGAGAAGAAATGACTGTGACTTAAGTATTTGCCTAAGCTTGCTCCATTAATCTCTTAAGGTCCTTAGATGCTATAACATTGAATATGAGTAGCTTGTACTTCCATTCGACTGACTATAACTTTTGTTGTATTATGTTGAGGGGGAACTTGCACTTACTCACAAATCATAAGAGACTTGTCATCATCAAAAAGGGGGAATTTGTTGGACCATATAGTTATATGTTATGTTTTGATAATGACAAGTATACTTTATAATATGTATATATATGTTGCTCGTAATCCTTTGTTTAGTCTTGGTTAGATTAAATACGGACTACAATATAAGCACGAAATGTTATAGCATTCATGGCTATAACATTGGAGATTTGTAAAGCATCATCAAGGTAATGATATAGCAGCTTGACCTATGACATTGAAAATTCATAAAAGCATTGTTGACTACAATGATCACTCAAGCAAAAGGCATGACCAAGTCTCTAAGAAGCTCAAGATGAAAAGCTTATGATCAAAATGAAGAGGTGATACATATACTGAAGATCTCCAGGAAGATTAGCTAGTATAGGACATCATCCATTAACGGTATTTATGGAAGTAATGTTGGGAAGGTAAAATTATAGCTATTTCACCTATAACTTTACTTACCAAGCTTAATGGTATAGTCATTTGATCTATAACTTTGGGCTAAAATATGAAGTCGTGCTTCATATTGTTATTTACTTTCATAGATTACGTTATTGGATAATTGTAGTTTCTTACTCGTTCAGTTGTGTGAACAAATTAGAAGAACAATCTTGTGCCTTCTTATTGACGTAAGTTAGACAAAACCGAGTATTTAACGGTAGTCAATTGAGTTACAACTAGAGTTAGTTGTACGAGTGGGTTAGTAATTTTGCAATCCGTAGAAATGTACTAAAATTATTAATAGAGAATAGTGGACGTAGGTTTCGATTTGTGAAACTGAACCACTTCAAAATCACGTGTGTCACTCATTTTTCTTCGTTCGTTTCCCTACATTTTAAATTGCTTAATTAATTAGTTAAAGTTTAATCAATAAACTTTGGATATTTAATTGTTAATTCACGCTCATACGGACATTCGAAAAAGTGGGCTAAAATTTTTAATACTCAATTCACCCCCCCCCCCCCCTCTTAAGTATTTCAAATCGATAGACTCTTCAGTGGGCTAGTAAGAAGAACAAGAGGAAGATGCATCCCGGCAAAGGCAAGGGTAGAATGGAAGAGTGATGACCTCCACTACCCACTTTATTAGTATGTTGTATTATCATTTGTGTGCGTTTTTATTATGTTGTATTAGTTATGTATTATGTGTTTGTGTGTGTTAGTTTTATTATGTAAAATGTCTTAGTCGACACTCTAGCTTGGCAAGTCGTGGACTTGTTTAGCTTTCTTGTTGCCAAGTTTGGTAATCCTTCATATTATTAATTAAATAAGAGGACTGTTGTGCTAAAAGTGTTGTGAACATTTGTTGTTTCTCCATCCATCTTGTAAAGGTAATTCGGTTTGAATTGTCCTAAACATTACACATGTGAAGGGGATTTTTGTGGGAAGAGAAAAAGGCCTATTTTTTTGTTTTTTGTTTTTTTTAGGAAAGGGGATGCTTTTTTTTTTGGGGGGGTTGATGTTTTGTATGTGGGGATGGTTGTATCCCTCTTGTGTAAGAAAGGATTGCCTACGTATTCACCTGAAGAAGTGAAATTTAACAATGCTCTAAGTTCAAGTGTTTTGTTTGAGATGGGGTGTGCTTTTTTGTTTGGGTGTTGTGGTTGTATCCTTCTTGCGTAAGAAAGGACTGCCTACGTGTTCATCTAAAGAGGTGAAATCAAACCATGCTTGTAGTTCAGGTGGGTTTTGATTTCTTGTGCAAATGGATGGTGCCTTTGACAGATCAAAAGCTGGTGGAAACATGGCAAGGTCGCCTTCTTTGATGTTTCTGGGTTTGACTTTTTCGTTGAATGCCTGTTTTATATGTCGTTGGTATAGCTAGACGTTGTGTAAGGCATTGAGTCGTCGTTCATCTAGGAGGGTAAGTTGCTCGAACCTTCGACAGGTCCATTCCGCCTCAGGGACTTGACTTTCTAGTAGGATGCGTAGAGATGGGACTTCCAACTCCACTGGTTGTATTGGCTCCATACCGTATGCTAGGTAGAAGGGTGTTACTCCTGTTGGTGTTCTAATGGAGGTTCGGTATCCCCAAAGTGTGAATGGGAGCTTGCTCGGCCAATCGCGGTAATTATCCTATATCGTTTTGATGATGGTGACGAGTGTTTTATTTGCTGCCTCTACCGCTCCATTGGTTTGGGGACGATAGGGGAATGAACGGTTACGTTTGATTTTGTACTTGTCTAACAATGCTTGCATTTCGGCCCGGAAGTGGGAGCCTTGGTCGCTGATGATTACATGGGGTACCCCATATCTGCAGATGATGTTGTCTTGGATGAACTTGGCCACTTGTTTGGCGGTCAAGACTGCATACGATTGTGCTTCTACCCATTTGGTGAAGTAGTTGATTGCGACAAGGACAAAGAAATGTCCTTTGGTGCCTATCGGATTGACTTTGTCGATGATGTCGATGCCCCAGGTCGAGAAAGGTCAGGGTGATGTGATGTTGTATAAAAGGGATGGTGTTATGTGTTGTATGTTGGCGAAGATTTGGTAATTATGGCAATGTTCGACGTAGTTTCTGCAATCGGCTTGTATGGTGGTCCAGTAGTAGCCTAACCGCATGATTTTTAGGGCCACATTCTCCATCATGGACCTTTTCCATGACTTTCTTAGCTTTGTTGTGATCAATGCAAAGGAGAAGGATCCCTTGGGTTGTTCTTTTGTATAGTTGCTCTTCATTTATCACGAATTGTGAAGCAAGTAAACAAATGGCTCTTTCTCCTCTTGTATCAGAGTTAGAAGGGAATTCGTTTTTGGTTTTGTAGTTGGGGATTGCTTGGTACCAAGGGTCAACATGGTTTTCCTCGTCATTGTTGATGGCACAGATGTGAGCTGGTTTGCTCCATCTTTCGACACACAAAGGCATGCATGTCAAGTCGTCGGGTATGTTGACGAGCGCGGCAAGTTTTGCTAGGCCATCGGCAAATTGGTTTTCTTCCCGTGGCAAGTGGAAGTAGTCAATTTGGTTGAAAAATTCGGCTTCCTGGTTAAATTTTGCTTGGTATGGTGCTAGGTCGTCGCTTCAGATTTTCCATGATCCGGACACTTGATTGATGATGAGTGAGGAATCGCCGTGGACTCTCAACCTCTTGATGCTAAGTGTTATGGCTTCTTGTAGGCCGATGAGGCATGCTTCGTATTCGGCAACATTGTTGGTGACGGCGAAGTCTAGTTTGACTGAGATCGGAACGTGTCCCCCTTCTGGTGATATTAGAAGGATTCCTACCTCGAAGCCTCTCAGGTTTGATGCACTGTCGAAGTATAGTTCCCATGCGTCGGTGTTGGAAAAAAGGATGTCTTCATTAGGGAGTGACCATGTGACGGTCGTTAGATCCTCGTTAACGGGATTTTCTGCAAGGAAATTGGCGACTGCCCTTCCCTTGATAAACTTGAGGGGTACGAATTTGAGGTCAAATTAGGATAGCATGAGTGTCCACCTGGACATCCTTTCGTTTAGCACGGGCTTTTCAAAGATATATTGACAGAGTCCATCTTGGAGTAGATGTGAACCGTGTAGCTGAGCATATAATGTCGTAGCTTCTTTGTTGACTAAACGAGGGCGAGGCATGTCTTGTCCAGTTGGGTGTACTTGGCTTCGTATTCGATGAACTTTTTGCTGATATAGTAGATGGCTCGTTCTTCGCCGTCGACTATTTGTGCTTAGCATTGCTCCCATGGTCGTGTCGGTGACGGTTAGGTATAGGGATAATGGAATTCCCTGCTGAGGTGGCATAAGGACAGGCGGTTTGGATAGGACTTCCTTTATCTTGTCGAAGGCTTTTTGGCAATCGTCATCCCAATCAGTGTGATCGGTGGTGCGGAGCTTCTTGAAGATAGATTCACAAATTATAATGAGTTTGGCTATGAAGCGGCTGATATATTGGACTTGACCGAGAAATCCCCGAATCTCCTTCTCGTTCTTAGGCCGAGGCATTTGTTGGAGAGCTTTGATTTTGGTGGGATCGATTTTGATGCCTCTTTTGCTGACGACATGTCTGAAGGGTTTTCCGGAGGTGACCCCGAATGCACACTTCGGAGGATTTAGTCCCATGTTGTATTTCTGAAGGCGGGCGAAGAATTTTCGAAAGGAGCTGATTTGGCCGTCGCGCTCTTTTGATTTGATGATCATGTCATCGACCTATACCTCCACTTCCTTGTGCATCATGTCGTATAGGAGAGTAGTGGCGGTTCTTTAATAGGTTGCTCCAGCATCGATTAAGCCGAAGGGCATGACAGTGTAGCAATATGTGCCCCACTACGTAGTGACTGCGGTTTTGTGCATGTCTTCTTCAATCATTTTGATTTGGTTGTACCCAGCATACGCATCCATGAATGATAATAGGGCGTGCTCGGCGGTGTTGTCTACCAAGATGTCAATGTGCGGAAGAGGAAAGTCGCTTTTTGGACTTGCCTTGTTCAGGTCTCTGATGTCTACGCAAACCCGAATTCTCCCATCTTTCTTAGGTATAGGGACTATGTTAGCCACCCAGTCAGAATATTCCGAAACTTTGATGAATCCGGCTTTGAATTGCTTGTCTACCTCTTCTTTGATTTTCAGAGCCCACTCAGGGCGCATGCGGCGCAAGTTTTGCTTCACAGGTTTAGCTCCGCGCTTAATGGGTATCATGTGCTCTGCAATCTCTTTGTCGATCCCAGGCATGTCTTTGTAGAACCATGCGAATACGTCTTTGTATTCGTGCAAGAGATTGATGAATTATTGTCTTTCCGAGGGGTCAAGGGTAGTCCCTATCCTAATTTCTTGAGGTGCACTGTCGGTCCCTACGTTGATGGGTTTAGTTTTCTCAATGATGAGTGTTCTATGTTCGCGTTTGTCGAGTTCTTTGGCTAGGTGAGGTATTGCAGTTAAATTAAGACGAGTCGTAAGTAAACTTAGCATTCATTAAGTTGATCTCAGCGAAAAGCTCGGATAGGACACACATCTCATGGAGAATCAGAGGCCACACAGTATAGGAGGTGGCCCCTGGGACAAGCTCCAGGTTGCTACTTTCTGCGGGAATTGGGGTGACTTTAGTTGACTCAGCCTCTGAGACATCCCCTAGATTGTGATAGAATAGTGGAAAAGGGACTTTGCCAGGGATGTCGGGAGTGTTAGGACCTAAGACAGACTCTGACTCAGACTTGTCATCAAACTTATACTTATACTCGGTCTCGTCTTCACTTCCCTCCTTGAATATGGGCCTTCTCCAGCTGTGATCTTGAGAAAGCGGCCTTGACGATCGGTCCACTTGAAGGTCTTCCTCCAGCCTTGGGTAGCTTTCTTTAGGTTAGCATCAGAGATCAAGGCAGTAGGGTCGACCAGGTTGTCTTTGAGAGCAATGTTTATGATGTCCTTGTAGTTGAGGTGCTTGATGATCTCTTTTCCAAAATGGAGGCTCACAGCTTGCCCGTCTAGGCAAGGGGTCGATTCAGACTTGATCGATGCAGCACTGGTGTTGTTGTCAGGGATGAAGTAGAAGTCTTGAAAGACTTCTATACCCGGATGCTTGACCTTTATTATAGGGTCATAGATTGGCTCAAGAAAACTGTCGTAAAGATCAGATTCTCCTTCGAGGACAAAATATCCGTTGATGATTAAGTGACATGGGCGGAGGATGACTTCTTGCTTTTTGCACTTCTTCACGAGGAGACCCATCTCCCGGATGTCTTCATCAGTCGGCTCGTAACCTAGTCCGAAAGGGATGTTGAGGACCTTGACTTGTTTCAGGGGAGGCAAGGTGCTTTTCAGTGGGTTAAGAGGCATGCCCAGGAAATACCCCTGGCGCATCAAGATACGGTTGATCGTGAGGTTTGAGAACGGATCACAATCAAAAGGTGTCGGTTCGTCGTTATTCACGGCTTGGAATCCCCACATTTCGTTGTCGATCTCCTCAGTGACTTGAGAGGCTATCCCCTTTTTTATGATAGCTTTGATTGGGGATGCAGGAATTGTGACTGTTTTCCCGTTGAAGGGGACCCTAATTTTCTGGTTAAGGGTAGATGTGACAGCTTTGTCAGCATGGATTCAAGGGCGCCGTATAAGCATGTTGAATGACGCGTCGATGTCCACTACTTGTAAACTGGCTTGTCTCTCCAAGGGTCCTGTTGCGATGGTTAGGGTGGTAAGACCTGCGACCTTTCGGCGGGTACCGTCGTAGGCGCGAACTCCTTGATTGTTTGGGACTAGGTCAACTTCCTTGATCCCTAGTTTATGAGCTGTTTTGAGAGGAATGACGTTGACTGCAGATCCGTCATCCACCAAGACCATGGGTATGCTCTTTTTCAAGCACTGCATGGTGATGTATAGGGCCAAGTTCTGGTTGGCTCCAAAGCGAGAGATATCCTCGTCGGCACTACGCTAAATAAGACATCCAATAACGGTCAAATAATGCAATTACCGTTATTAAATAGAAACAAGGAGCCGTTATTGAAACGACTGTTGTTAAATATATACCACGGTTGTATGACCGTTATATAACATCAATAACGGATCTATAATACCGTTATCACTACTTAAGAACCGTTATAAAACTGTTGTTAATTATGTTTACGGCAACGGGTATACTTTTAAGAAACCGTTATTAGATATTAATAACGGTTTCAAACCCGTTGTCCTAGTTTACTATTGACAACGGTTTAGTGGTTCCAAAACCGTTGTTAAATATTGTCTATGATAATGGTTCATTTCGTTATCTTATTAAATTAAATGTCAATATTTAACAACGGTTTTATTGCGTGATAAACCGTTGTTATATTTATCAGTTGATGAAACTTTGACAACGGTTCTTCTTAAATTAACTGTTGTTAACATTTTGAAGTCGACAACGGTTATCGTTCGTTATCTTATATTTTTGGCGGTTTGAATAGGGAGGGAAAAGATGTCAACGGTTATTTATCTAAATAAAACCGTTGTCAAATAATTGTTTGTAACGAGTTGTTTTTAACCGTTTTCGTTTTTAATTTTTTTTTTTTTATAAAAATGATTTTAGCTTATTCTAGCAAATTCTTTGAAATGCTATTTTCTCAAAGAAATTCTTTGAAATGCTATTTTCTCAAGAATTCTTTGAAATGCTATTTTTTTAAAGAATTTCTTTGAATGCTATTTTTCAAATTTTTTGCTAAAATTAGCATTCCAAAGAACTGCAATCGCAAAAATTCAATCCTGCATCAAAATATTACACCATGTGATCAATTAAACCCAGTTTCAAAACAGTACAAACAGGATGATCAAAAGCCAAAACATAACTTCCTCAAAAAAATAAAAGAAGCCAATACACAATGGCTCTATATATATACACAAACACACACACACACACACACACACACAAACACACACACACACACACACACACACACACACACACACACACACACACATACACACACACACACACACACACATGTACATAAAGCATGAACAAACTATTGAGACTCCGCTAATGAAACAACATAACTGGCCCGCATATTTCTCATCCGATTGTTGTCCTCTGGCGAATATTCTGGGGTTTTGTTGAGTAACTACAATTCAAAATATATATAATCAAAATAGATATAATACATGGAAGTATACGGAATTAAACTCAATTTACATTTTAAATAGTTTTTAAATCACACTAACCCGTATCAGAATGATAGAAAGTTTTCCGTCGATAACCTTCCACATGGAGTGACAAACGTAAAAGGCGCATTGTTTCTCGTCTGGTGCTTTAGAGGACTATTATATAAATCACACACAAATTAGCTGAATTAGATAATCAACCTCTCGCATAAACATTAATTCATTGGTACGAGTAATTATTAAGAATACACTTACTATTGGCGTGATAAAATTGAGATCAGTGTTGCTTTCATATTTCCCAAATGAACATAATCTTTTTTTTGCTTGAAAAACACTAATTCATAAATATACACACATGTCATTATTATTTGCATATATATGGCTCAAGTCATACAATAACAAATGACATTATTGAAGGTTGTAAACTTACTCAGTTATCATCCTTACACAACTGTCAGAGAGTTTGCCTTCTCGAGAGTCAATCCAGTACACTGTTTTTGTTTCCACTTGGATTGCCATGAGCACCCAATGCTTCCTATTCATTTTGAGACATTGAACTGTTAGTTCATTTACACGCATTTAAGCATGTTAATAATAAATTTATAGAATCGTGATTCATTACAATAATCATGTACTATACATACATATTCTCATTGTAGGGGGCAAGCCATAGTTTTTTGGACGACATTAACCGACGAGCGATACTATTGATTTGTTCTTCGTATGAAATTCTGTTAATTGTGAACGCCTTAGGACTCAAGAATCCGTAGGCGTGACTAGGGACCTTCCACTCAGCGAACTGATTATTGAGGTACCTATTACGCCACATGGAACGAATATTGTTATTGTAATTGATAATTTTAACAAACATCATTATTCATAAATGGAAATGACTAAATAGTTATATTAATAAAATTTACTTCATCCAAATCAAAATGTGAACCGTGATGGCTGTCGTTGTGTGCACCAAAAATAATATTTATAGTCCAAACTATTACTATAGCTAATGGCAGTCAGGGTCGAACCACAGAGAGGCGATGCAATTAAGTCTAAAGTAACAAATGTGAGGGGGATTTGATTTGAGTTGATCTATAACTAAAGGCAATAAATCAATAGTAAAATAAATAAACGGATGAAATCAAATATTAAAAGGGTGCTAAGATGGTCGGTTCACTATAGTTTCGGCGGCAGAATACTAGGTAGGTCTAAAACAATAACGTGAGACGGGAAAATAAGAAGTCCTCTCGGTCCATTCTTAACAGGTAGCATCTTTCGATCTCGCTACAGGTCCCTAATATCACTAATGCTAACTTTCGTCCTGAAATGTGACTTAAATGTCTAAATTAACTTATCTCTCGATCTTATTAATTTAGTCGTCTTAATTAGGTAGGCTATCTCCCTTCCCTATCTTTCGATCTTTATTGGGTCGGTCGATTCCTAAACATTCAACTAGTCGCGTGCACTCGATTCGTCAAATATAGCAATTAAATTAATTAAAACAAAGGTAAATCTCACGAGGCCAGTCGATCGACCAAGGAACCCAGTCGATCGACCATGGCGCGATTTTAGGTCATACTATTCTAATGCCGCCTACGCTACAGATTCCCTACATGATAAAAACAGCAATAAGATTATCAAATAAAGCAAACGAATTCATACTTAAATTAACTGAACAAATGATTAACATAAAACGATAATTTGGCTTCGGGAGATCTAACCTAGCAATCCTAAACTATCAGCAAATAAAAGCAATGAAACTGAATATAAGAACAGAAGAGTACCGTGAAGGAAATCGCAGAGGAAAGATCAAAACTGATTGCAAAAAGAACTTTATTAATGAAAGAATGAACTAAACTAATGATTATTGAATTGTATGTAAAGAACTAGATGATGAAAACTTGGTAATTAAAACTGAAACCTAAGCTTTGTTATATAGGAATACAACGTAGTTCTTATTTCCTAAAACCTAATTACGATGGGCTTCAAACTTCTCGTTCTTTTAATTTGCGTCAGAGTCACGGTCTGGTCGATCGACCACTAGGACCGGTCGATCGACTAACCCTCGCTATACAAAGAGCTTCGTATGTCGTGCTCTGGTCGATCGACCATGGAGGTCAGTCGATCGACTGGAGTAGCTGGTACTTGGCTTCAAAAACTTCGTGAATTAGTTTTTCGGGCCTCGATATGCGCACCAAGTTCGTTTCTTGAGTAGATACTTCACGTCAAATGCAATGCAAAGTACTCGAGGACGGATTTAGCTTGATTTCCGCTGGATTCTTCACATTCCTGCAATAATGTACAAAAACACGAAAGTGGACGGAAATAGGGAGAATAGTAGCATAAACTACATAAATGAGCTCTGAAACGCGTGTAAAATATGGTGTAAAACATCATATAAAAGACACACATCAAACTTCCCCAAACCAAACCCTTGCTTGTCCCCAAGAAAGAACAAGACTCGATTCTAAAACTTAATGGAACGAGTTCAATCTCAGAGCAAAATGCAAACCGAATAGCCTAAACCAATTTAATGCAATAACTAACAATCAATCAGCAATAAGAATCATGCAAACGAGTTATGAAGTCGTTAAAAACTGGTGAACCGTCAACTATAGAGACTTATCAAATCGGACTCTCACGGGTCGCTCATGTCACTCAATAAATACAGGTGAGTATATGTAAAGATAGAGAGAATTCATTTTGTAGTGACACTCACCTAACTACGACCTATAAGAACATGCCTGCAATCTAATATGAAAATAATCTCTAAAACCGTACATATGCATTCCAACCAAACAAATGACCATGACACATGCCGAGGTAAATATGGATATGTGAGGTATGGGTAAGAAGAGGCTAAAATAAATTTGGATAAAAACAGAGTTAAGAGCCAAGCTAGTAACTAAGGGAACCAAATTAACAACAACCAACTTGTATTTATAATAAATAATTCATTCTTATCTCAATTGTTTCATAAACAATAAATAAAGCTTAAGTAATAAAACAATTTAATTACTTATCACTAATCTTATTTAATCAAATTACAATATGATACGTATTATAACTCACAAAATCATTTGTTCAATTTCAAGGAATTAATTAACTTGTATCGTCATACAATTAATTAATTAGTCAATTAAGAATGTTTCCTTAGCGGTATGACCTTAAGGGATCAACTGATCACCACCGTCGCACGACAGTAATGTCAAACTCTAGTCAGCCAATCATTACCTATTAATGTGGATCAGTTGACAATAAAATGTTACATTCCTTTATGTATTCTTAATATGAGATTTAAACATGTGATCGCATTATTGTCGAGGACACATACTCCAACACACACCCCTCTGGACGATACCTATTAGATGTGTAATCCTTGTAAACTTTCATCAATCGTTCGAATTGGTACTGATATCTCAAATACACTGGCCCGAGATACAAAACCTCCCGGACTAGGTGGACAGTCAAATGAACCATGATAGTGAAAAATGAGGGAGGAAAATACATTTCAAACTGAAAAAGACTGGTGACGAGGATCTCCTGCAAAGTTTCCACTTCATCGGGATCAATGACTTTACTGTTGATTGATTTGAAGAAATAGCAAAATCTAATTATAGCATGTCGAACCTTTGGAGGTAGAATGGAACGAACGGCCACAGCTAGTAGTTGTTGCATCAATGTATTACAGTCATGTGACTTTAAACCAATAAGTTTTGGGTCCTGCAATGAAACAAGGCTTCTAATATTAGATGAATGGGATCACCAATTTTACCATCAATCATCCAAGTACGACCCATATATAAGCCAGTAGCTATGAAAATAAGATTACCTTTTTTAAGCTATAAAGATTAATGACATCGACGACGGCAAAGATGACTTCTTTAATTGGTTTTTCATTATAAATAACACCCTAAAAAAATAAATACTCTATATATACGCTAGTTGGTAAACTAAAATCACAAACTTTTCAATTTTCACAGTGGATCTATTTTTACAACGGTTTTAAGAAACACCGTTGTTAATTGTTGTAATAGGACAACGGATTTAAAATAACCGTTGTTGATATATGTAATATAATAACGGCCTAACAAAGAACCGTTATCATTTTGTCTTATTAATGACATAACAGTTCCAATTCTTATTATCTTATTATGTCGTTTCTATTTTTTATTATTATTATAAGTAGAAAGTTAGTCATTATAATATTTTATTTGGTGGATTGAATTTGAGTGTAAGGACTTGATTAAAACGTAGTAACAAATAATATAAAAAATTAACCTTTTATTCAAATAACCACCATAATCAAAATACAATTCATAGTGTCAGATAATAATTAAAGACTTAATTAGAATCTGATGAAGAATTAGGATAGTCTTCATGCCCAATTTCAGCATAGATCAAGTCGTAGATCGACTCTTCATCATCAGCGGGCAGCGCAGCCGGTGGAATGGCCTCTTTCTCCCATGACATAGGCACGGTTGTAGGAATGTGCTGCCTCCTGTAATGTGTCAGCAGATGATAATCAACATGAGTCGCAACCCATAGATAAGGACCCTTTTGTTTAGCATCCGAATAAAAGTCATCTTTCCCCGCATCTTTCTCCGCAAATCTAGCCCCTAATGTTCTTGCCTGACGAAAGCTATCATGGCAGTTGGCTTCGTCAAATTCGATAAAAGCGAAGCCTAAAAAACCTTGCTTGTTTGTAGACACAGGGTACACTTTTTTAACCGTATTGAAACCGGAGTCATGAAGCATTTGCGTCAACCACCCAAAATTAGGGTTTAAACCCTTTCCGTGAATGATCATAGATCCATATTAGACTCTCTAATAAAAATTAAATTATCTCATAATTTATCATTTTAATGATCTATGTAACATGCATGCAAATATAAAAGCATAAAAGGAAAGTTTAAGGAAAAACAATTTCCTTACATTGATTTTATGGTAATAAGGGCACAAACTAGATCACCTTTCTAGTTTGATCTTGAGCTTATAATAAATGGATGATCCTCCTAACAAATCTTCAAAGAGAAGATATCCTTCAAGATGCACCCAAGAACTTAACCCAAAACTAACAAGTATTTAACTAGAAACTTGTTAAAATTATACCCTTGATATTATTTGTAATATTACTAACACTTCTTAGTAATAAAATTGATTACTAACTTCTTAATAAAGATGTGTAATAATTTTTAGAGAGATAGACTAAATATTTGTTCACATGCAAAAGTGAAGTGAGCAAGTGTAACAAAATGAACAAACTTAGTCTATATGGAGGGAAGGGGGCCGGGTAGGTGAGGGTGAGGTAGAGTGTTCAAATTGTCTTATATTTTTTTTATATTACATCACATGCAAAATCTATAATAAGATAACTTATGGAAGTATATTGTAATACCCCGTATTTTATATAATCGATTAAACGGATATTATTATATATTAGTATTATACATTTTATATTGGTTGCATCGTAATATCGTGAATGTTATTAAGTCGGGTTTATATCGTATATGTTGAGTCGGGCTACATCACATTTTGTCTTTTGGGTCAAGAATTACCCATCTACATTTACCCAACGACCATACCCGTTTAACCCATTTGCCCTACCCGGAACATGTAACCACCATTTACCCTAAACCTAATCTAAGAGCCGCTCTCCCTCTCCCCTCTTTTCATTTTATCATTCATAAAACCATTTCTAAACCTAGAGAAAGGGAGAGAAAGAAGAATTGTCGAGCCTTTCATTTGATTGAAGATTTCTCATCGATTCCAACCTAATTCGATTTCCCTGTTTGTAAGACGATTTCATTCCATTGTTTATACTGTTTTAAAGTGTTCGTCTTCAAAAAGTTTGAAAAGAGAGTCCTGTTTATTTGATGTCTAGTTTATGAATATAAAATCTCGTAGTCAAATTCTTTATGGTTTGTCCTAGGTGATTTATTTATGAACATGTCGCTGAAAAGTCCGCGAATCTGATTTGGTTTTGGAAAATGATTTGAAACCCTAATTTTTATGTCGATTCAGTTATGAGGCTTCTTCATACATCATCTTTGTATAGTCTAGATGATAATAGGATTTGGAATTACTGCAAAATAATGTTTTAAACTCGTTTTATGAATCAATACTTTTTATGCGACGGTTTAAATCGGTTTTGGAAATCGATCAAAACTCTTGATAAGTTTGGAATTTGAGAAAACCACGTCAGATATAATTTGTAGCTAAGACTCATGGGGTTCCAATCCAATTAGCCTTGTATCAATGTGATTTTTCTGGAATTAGTTATGTATTTTATTCCAAGTCTCGTCATGTCTTTGGAAAATCGGAAAAATCGTGTTTGTTCTTTAAGTTGATATTCCTATTAACTTATGATGAGTCTAGGTTATGTGCATGATTATTTGATTGAGTAGGTGGTAATTATACATAATTATGTTATGTAGGTGATGGATATGTGAAGGATCATAATTGATTGCTTGTGTGCTTGGATTGCGAAAAGGTAGGGAAATACACTTGACTTATTATCGTTGTTGTTGAATTGTGTTGACTTGTTTGTGTTTCATATGACCAAACTGTGAATGTTGATGTGATTCGTGGTTGTTGATTCATGTTATGATTCATATCCTGGAATGTGCTTGACTGAATTGATCGTATTGAGTATATTATCACAACATTCGATGAACCATGATTCTATGATTTACCGGTTCAATGATATACATATTGTGTTGCATTAATTTCTTGAGCATTCATATGCATTGGAGATGGAGGATGTTGTGGTGACGTGGTGTGGTGATGATGATGTTGTGATAAGGCCCGGGCGGGTTCTCAGGACTTGCCCTGGTGTCCTCAACAAGCGGTGCGGATCGGCTACGGTCGATATATAGTCTACCGGGGATCGGTATGGCTGGGTTGTACGGGTTATGAGATATGAGTTGAGATGGAGGTGGAGGTGGAGGTGACGGAGGAGCATGCATATCATATTTTGTTGTTTCATTGTATTCCCTACTCAACCTCGTGGTTGATCCTGTGTATTCGTGAACACCTGTGATGACCCAAATATTGGCGAGCATACTTGACAGGTTTAAGAGATAGGACGGGAGCTTGATGGGCGTGAGACACTGGATCAGAAGACTTAGTAGCTAGATCATCATTTAGAAGACTTTCACTTTTATTTATGTTAGTTCTTTGCAATTTTATGTAAAAGAGGTTTTGTAAAAATTAAGTTAAAGAAATTATATAATTCGCCTTGGAATTTAATTTGTTATTCACTACCTCGGGAAACCGAGATGGTAACAGTTCGGTTTATTAGGGAATGTCTTGCTAAAGGCTCCTTCATAAATCGGGGTGTTACAAAGTGGTATCAGAGCGAACGATCCTCAGGCCTAAACCAATGAACCCAATGAACGTAGGATGTGTCTAAATAAAATGAACCCCAGGGAATAAATCGTTAGGAGCTCACAGTGCGGTTAAGAAGGCGCCCTTAATGCGTGCTCTTTTGCCCTCTCAGTTTTGAACCAGGTAACCCGAGAGAAATTGAGTGAATGGGGTAGTTAGAAGGAAAACCTTGGATATAATCGAGTGGATGTACACCTTGAGACCCATATATTCTAACCATGCTGCAGGATAACGTTGCGGTAAGTATTTTGTATGAATGATGACGTGATCATATGATGTTGTGGAGATGAGAAATAAATTTTCGTGTTCAGATTGATAATCAATGAAGTGTTGGATTGTGATAATCGTGAGTGTGAAAATAATTGCGAATTGATGATATTTATCTGGATGGATGTTGAATGACGTGTTGATAGTGCCATTATGTCTAGTGATATGCGGTTATGTGATCCCGAAGCCATGCTAGTATAGTATTGTGATAGTAATCAGAAACACTATTGAATTGCATGTTTCTAGTCATAACAATCGTGATTTAGATGTAAGGAGTAGAACGAGATGCGAAGGGATCCTATGGGATAGATGTTTACGTAAGTACAAAGTGTGAGATTTAAGTTGGGATGGGTTAGTATACATAGTATGTTCATAAGAGCTGGTAACATAGTAAAGAATGACCTAGTGCTGAAACTCGTTTTGTTTTATTTTACTCTTTAATTAACCTTACTGCCATTTCTTTTCTGTTTATTGCCTATGGATGAAAATTTTATGAGAGATAGCCTCGTGAGTTAGTGTTCATTTGGCGTTGGTTTCATACTTATAGGATATACGGATTAGGAGTAATGAATATTTTAGTGGGCTGTGGTCAGGAAGTTCCTGTGCAGTGATGTTTTGACCAACGATTTTGTAAAAAAATCCTCATTTAAATTGTATTAATAATTTTTGCATAATTCCAACTCCATCGATCAGAAGATTCGCATATGTTTTTAAATTGATAAGCCACGAAAATTCTTGATGTCTCTATATTAAATGGTAAGTTTTGCAAACTGACCCAAGTTTCGGACCAATCGTTGTCACCTACTTGTTTGGACCAACTGAGTTGTAAAATTTTTTTAAAAATGGAATTCTTGTGCTTTAGACCTAATTCTTTTTCCCCTGTGGTTTGAACTCTCCGTATGTTATAAAAAGTAATATAACTCAAGTTTTCGTTGAACAGATATTTATTCGTGATTTTTGGAAGTTACAACGTGAATCATAACTTTTAAAATGTGAATTCTATGTTGAGTTTTCATACAGTTGTTCGATTATTTCATGAGCCTTATTAATGTGAAATTATAGTGTCCTTATATGATGATAGTAGCACACATATTCATTGGTTATGTATCTTAACAAGTGATAAAAAAAATTAAAGTTTAGTTTATAACATTGTTGGCATGATAGTATGTGTGAAATTGAATAGCTTAATCTGATCCTTAATCGAGGGTGAAATATTTTATACGAGTCCAGTTGTTGCATATTATATATATGTTTTGCATGTTGTAATATCTCTGGTGTGTTCATCATATTTGTATAGTGGTCGGATATATATAAATATAAAACTATATTGTCATATCTTGGTAAAGTTGGTGGCGTTAAATGTTAACTTGATTGTTCTAATATACTCGCGTGAATATTTATAATAATTATGTTTAAATGTTTACACATGGATGGTAGTAATGAGTATGTCTAAATGTTCACACATGTAGGATGTCATCTGAGTTCTCATGTCTTTTATGTGAGTCTGTGTGCCTATAGTTATACTTATTACTTTCATTGCATTAATTTATTTCAGTTGAACCTAAACTTATGATATGATAATAAAATAGTGTTGTTGTTCCTTATTGGATATGTTCATAGTTGTATTGTCATGAAATGCTAAGGTGATTGTTGCAATTGTCACGATATTTGAAATATAGTTGATATAGTTACGATATAGTTACGATATTTGAAATATATTCTCGAACCGTCGAATTATAATGAGATAACCCTTTGATGATTCACATGTCATGCGTATGTTTAAATGATAGTCGTTATAGTTACGTTTAATTGAGCCGCGAGTTGCCTATTTGTTCAAACCGTGCAAACCAGAGAACTTGTTCACCTTACTAATCTTTTGTCATAGATAATGTTTTACAAGTTATATGATGGTATATGTACATGTTTAAGTTGTTTATGCGATATCTTTTATTCTTGCTGAAAATGAATTATATTGAGTTGATGGATACAATTGAATGGTATGGTTGCAAAAATGTTAAACATATGTGTGATATGGAAGTAATTTTGTTGTTATTGTGAATCATATAACTATTAATACTCAATTGTAAATTCAGTTGTTTGACTTCTACATTATTAAGTTAATTACTCATGACGCACAGTCGATGGTTCTGTAAGGAGTTTAACTGGGAATTTTATAATGTGCCTCCGATCTAAACTAATAATCTTCTTATATTAATTATATGGTTAGACTCTTGTCTAGTTCTTATGACGTGATAAATCGTTTTAAAATTTAACATGCGATTGCGTTGGTACTTATACTTTGTGTGACCATGCAACCTGTGATAAATAGATTTATAATAAAGAGGTAAAAATTTGATTGAACACAGTTAATTTGTAGTTACTTGCTTTACTTTATGGTACGAATCGTATGCTTTGATGAGACGTCACCAGGGAATGTGTACTATCTAAAAGGTCTCCGATTAAATGCTGTAGTCGTGTTAGCCGTGTATATAACTGAGTAAAGAAGTGTGACTAGAACCCTGATGTTGAGGTAATAGTCGTTCATTAGTAAAGATAGGACTGAAATGAATAAGATGAACCTGTAAATTATGAAATACGAGTCGACACCTAAGCTTGTATTGTTTGAAGGAATTGAATTAAGTTTATCTGATTTTGAGTTTCGTAGTAAGCTGTAAATGGATTCTATGGACGGCTCTGTTATAAGATTTATGTTAAGAAAGTTATTCACCATCCAAAGATGAAAGTAAAAGTTTTGAAAATGAAGTTAAATTTTGTCGTGTGAGTATAAATTCGGAATGAGATTTCCAGCTAGTGTCTGGTTGTATGGTTTCATGATATTTGCTAGTCTGGAGGAATGAAGCAAGAACGGAGTCACAAATTAGTGGGTTAATTTGGTCATGTTGTTCGTTCATGTAGTGAATTGGTGGGTTGTGGTTAGTTACGAATGTCAAAACGGGAAATGTAATGTGGTGATTTAAGTGAGTTATGTGTTAACATGGTATGTTGATATTAGCATAATATGTAATGAATATTTGTAAAATTGGTGTAGTTAAATACATTCAATCTTTTATGTCATTGTGTTGGGTGCAGTTTAAAAATATTTAACACCAAGAACGAAATTTTATGTATGATAGTCTTGTATGTTAACTTTCTAATATCGCTGTTTACTCGCTTGACTGACTCGACCAAGTTTGTAAAATTTGCCAATCAATGTGCGTTCGTCATTCGTGAATAAATCCCAAACCCTTTGTTATGAGGATTAAAAATATTTCTAGGATGATAAGTATCTTTAAACTGGTTGTCTTCATTTTATTGGTGATTCTGTGTCTTGACCTAAATCAGTCATTATGTAAAGGAAAGTCAGTTTGGACCTATTAGGTTACAAGTTTTCATAAATCGATTTATTAAGTTTTGACCCTAATTCTTTTCTTATGTTGATTGATTCCCTATGTTCCTAAGGTATGAGATTACAATGATTAGTGAAATGAATAATTACTAATGATTTTTACTGGTAACCTTGTAAAGCATTGTTCCATTCATAATTTGATTATTCACATGAATAAATGTTACCAATATTTCTTGGAAAATATCTTGCCACGAGAATACGCTGGATAGGATTATCGTGGTATGTTACGTTAGTGATCTTGCTTAGTAACCTTGATGAAACGATGTTATTTGACATGAACCATATGTGAGCACCTAGGCATCTTGAGAGAGCTTGTATATTGATTGTCTTTAGTAGGGATTAGTAACTTGAGCGTGAGTTGTGAATCTTTTATCCTCTTTCGATTGTTAGCGATAGTTTGAGAACTTTTGTTATAATAATGAAGGTTACGGGGACGTAACCATGTTTAAGGAGGGTAGGATTGTAAAATCTTTATACTTTCATGTGTGATTTCTCAGTTTGGCTATATTGGTTATGCGTTGTGTGGGTTATGTTGGAGTGTTACATGATGTGTTTCTGTTATGGTTAAACTTTGGGGACGAAGTTTATTTTAAGGAGGGTGGAATGTAATACTGCGTTTAATATTCAATTTGGTGGGTGCCTTACATACTTTTGTATATGCGTTTCATAATTCGTTTGCGTTGGTTGGTAGAGAGGGTAAACTTCGGGACGAAGTTTCTTTTAAGGAGGGTAGACTGTAATACCCCGTATTTTATATAATCGATTAAACGGATATTATTATATATTAGTATTATACATTTTATATTGGTTGCATCGTAATATCATGAATGTTATTAAGTCGGGTTTATATCGTATATGTTGAGTCGGGCTACATCACATTTTGTCTTTTGGGTCAAGAATTACCCATCTACATTTACCCAACGACCATACCCGTTTAACCCATTTGCCCTACCCGGAACATGTAACCACCATTTACCCTAAACCTAATCTAAGAGCCGCTCTCCCTCACCCCTCTTTTCATTTTATCATTCATAAAACCATTTCTAAACCTAGAGAAAGGGAGAGAAAGAAGAATTGTCGAGCCTTTCATTTGATTGAAGATTTCTCATCGATTCCAACCTAATTCGATTTCCCTGTTTGTAAGTCGATTTCATTCCATTGTTTATACTGTTTTAAATTGTTCTTCTTCAAAAAGTTTGAAAAGAGAGTCCTGTTTATTTGATGTTTAGTTTATGAATATAAAATCTCGTATTCAAATTCTTAATGGTTTGTCCTAGGAGATTTATTTATGAACATGTCGCTGAAAAGTCCGCGAATCTGATTTGGTTGTGGAAAATGATTTGAAACCCTAATTTTTATGTCGATTCAGTTATGAGGCTTCTTCATACATCATCTTTGTATAGTCTAGATGATAATAGGATTTGGAATTACTGCAAAATAATGTTTTAAACTCATTTTATGAATCAATACTTTTTATGCGACGGTTTCTGTCAGTTTTTGGAAATCAGTCTGAAAACTCTTGATAAGTTTGGAATTTGAGAAAAACACGTTAGATATAATTTGTAGCTAAGACTCATGGGGTTCCAATCCAATTGGCCTTGTATCAATTTGATTTTTCTGGAATTAGTTATGTATTTTATTCCGAGTCTGTCATGTGCTGGAAAATCAGGAAAAATCGTGTTTGTTCTTTAAGTTGATATTCCTATTAAGTTATGATGAGTCTAGGTTATGTGCATAATTATTTGATTGAGTAGGTGGTAATTATACATAATTATGTTATGTAGGTGATGGATATGTGAAGGATCATAATTGATTGCTTGTGTGCTTGGATTGCGAAAAGGTAGGGAAATACACTTGACTTATTATCGTTGTTGTTGAATTGTGTTGACTTGTTTGTGTTTCATATGACCAAACTGTGAACGTTGACATGATTCGTGGTTGTTGATTCATGTTATGATTCATATCCTGGAATGTGCTTGACTGAATTGATCGTATTGAGTATATTATCACAATATTCGGTAACCGGCATGATTCTATGATTTACCAGTTCAATGATATACATATTGTGTTGCATTAATTTCTTGAGCATTCATATGCATTGGAGATGGAGGATGTTGTGGTGACGTGGTGTGGTGATGATGATGTTGTGATAAGGCCCAGGCGGGTTCTGCAGGACTTGCCCTGGTGTCCTCAGCTGCAAGCTGGCAGATCGGCTACGATCGATATATAGTCTACCGGGGATCGGTATGGCTGGGTTGTACGGGTTATGAGATATGAGTTGAGATGGAGGTGGAGGTGACGGAGGAGCATGCATATCATATTTTGTTGTTTCATTGTATTCCCTACTCAACCTCGTGGTTGACCCTGTGTATTCGTGAACACCTGTGATGACCCAAATATTGGCGAGCAGACTTGACAGGTTTAAGAGATAGGACGGGAGCTTGATGGGCGTGAGACACTGGATCAGAAGACTTAGTAGCTAGATCATCATTTAGAAGACTTTCACTTTTATTTATGTTAGTTCTTATGTAAAAGAGGTTTTGTAAAAATTAAGTTAAAGAAATTATATAATTCGCCTTGGAGTTTAATTTGTTATTCACTACTTCGGGAAACCGAGATGGTAACAGTTCGGTTTATTAGGGAATGTCTTGCTAAAGGCTCCTTCATAAATCGGGGTGTTACATATATAAAGTAAGGTGAAATGATTATGTTCCTAATCATGCACTACTCTATTTTACACGGTCCACTTGCCCATTTACGGGTCTATATTGGTTCTTATATTTGTCGCACAAATACGTGTAATTTTATTTTAAACATCGTTTCATGTTTAAATACTTCCATAATTAATTCTTCCAAATCACTCCATAAATATACGTGTACCCTACACATATTATTTACGTACTAATATTAATCACATTAATCAATTAGTACAATTTTAGTGAATTAACAATTAATTAACTAAAACCCGTCTCCTAATATTTATTATTCAATTATCACATAATTAAATAATAACTGTCGTGCCTCGAGTTCGCAACTCGAAATATCTCTAAAAATAATCGACTAACCTCTTAGTCTATAAATCAAGGGACTAAATAAATTGTATCTCATACAATTAATTAGTTGTCAATTGGGGTTCGTTCCTTTAGATGTGACCGAAAGGGGTCAGTTGATCACCGCCGTCTCACGACAATAACGTCAAACTCTAGTCAGCCAACCGTTATCGATTTACGTTAATCAACTGACGAGGATCAAATAATTAAATATCTGATGATATTCCATTAATGAGATTTATTATGTAAACGCACTATTGTGGAGGACACTAACTTCAACAATCTCCTACTTGTCCGACACAAGGTGTGCGCTACCAATTCTCTTGTCCGTTTTAATCTCCCACTCAATGCAAGGTGTCTTTCAGGTCGCACTTTCACACGAACATATCGCGAGTGGTTTTCTCGATCGGGAGTATGACTACCTGACCGGAAAAATATCTCACAGATTACTTCCGAGCGTGGCCACGCATTTGTAGTCATTAACTCCTCGAGTGGCCTTGAGATATAGATACCCAACATGGGTGGACAATTGCTGTATGCCCTATCTATCCTATTGCACAATACATATCACCATGACCTAGTAAATGCCCTTTTGGCCTCCTTTCACGGCACGACCTAGGACAAAAACCAGAGCCACTCGGAAACTGCAATTGCTCAGATAATAGTCTCCGGCCAGTCAAAAGAATCGACTCATAGGAACGTCTTAGAGATCCCTGCCACGACCAGGCGTCTATAATAGAACTTAAGGACTCTCTAAATGGTCACTGTCCGACAAAGTGTCACACACTCTGCCTATGTAATCGACTAGTCATCACGTATGACCTCATGGTGTTCAACAACCATCAATCGACATACAATCTAGTCACTCCGAGACGTCACCTCATTAAGTGACTAGGGACAAAATAAAATGTTCATCTTATTCACTTGAATAGTGTTCAACATTGTCTCCACAACTTATTCAGATAAACAAGGTATTCAATGTTTCAGTCAAACTGAATAATTGAGTTCTTAAAGAAACTCTAACAATGAATGCGATCATCACTTATGTAAATATCAATACTCTATCCAATATTTACATAACGATCTTTAGCAATTAAGGTATACTCCTCAATTCACATTGAGATGACATAACCATCATGTCTATGGCTTTGGTTAGAGGATAAGCAACAGTTGCATCACTCTAATTTCCATTGCAATTTTCCTTTGTTCTATGCAATCTTCTCATCACATAGAGCATTTCTAAGTACACGTCTAAACAAGTTTTTAGACTCTGGTTCAAAAGCCAGTCAAACACTCCCACTGTTTTCACAGTCTCTTGGGATACGATATTCGGCTAACAGAACAACTCTAGTCCCATTAAATTCCGGTTATCAACTATCTCTCTTACAACATCGGATGTTATAATGTACTTAGCTTTCGTTCATGATTTGTACGTATAACATTTATATATACACATCCTTCATATGACATCTTGTATGTATGACTCCTCATACATGTTAGCTTTATACATGTATAACTTCTTATACACATATGTATAACTTCTTATACATATTATTCTTTATGCACATAGCACTCTTACATGCTAACCATTCCTTAACGAGGCCCATAACATCTTATAAGCATAGGAATGTTTCCGTGTAATCCTTTTACACAAAATTCATAAATTCCTCCAAACTACAAGAGTAAATCCTCAGTGCTTCTCAAGTACTCAAGGATGCTCTTGATAATCATCTAGTGACACTCACTAGGAAATGATTGGTAATGACTTCTCATATTCTCAAATTGATAAGTCCCGACGAGAGAAGCTTTTAGCATATTTAATAGATCCTGCAGCGGAAGCACAAGAGATCATATTAATTGTTCAACAACTTGAACGAGTCAAGAATCTTATCACATAAGTCTCTTGACTATAATGCTAATATCCATAGAGATCTATCTCATTAGATCCGGATATTTAATATGCGCCATGCTACTCTCAAGTATTCACCCGAGAATATTTATAGTCACTAATATGTCAAACACATATTTTAGACTAAGAAATATCACCTTAGCTACATTTCTAGTCAATAATATGTCAAGCACATATTGTTGACTAAGAAACTCACTTTAACTCCCACTAAACTCCATGTATCATCATGTTATCCTGACACTCGAGTAATACCGTTTTGATAGACTACATGATTGAACCCAAAGTTCCAACTCTTTGACGTATATAGATCACAAAAGGGATCTTTCAAGCATGCTAGGCTTCTTAGCATTGACAACATCAACAAAACCTCTCCCTTCATAAGATACATTCAAGGAGAAAGTTTCGTTATCCTTTTGCCTAAACTCATCCTCATGAGAGGCTATATTGCTAAGACCATACGAATTGATAAAGGCATTTGGGTTATCACAAACTCTCTATAACAAGCCCAAATTTTAAACATCTTATGTAACCTTTACGACAAGATCAAGGTAACCAACCAAATTATTCACCTTAAATCAAGTCTCGAAAACATCTCGTGTTTCCTTCCTTATTGCATCGTGTGCAAGGAGATCAATTCAAATTGCATGGTGACACGCCATCACATAGAGTTCATACTATAGAAAAGCCTTTGATGAGGGTTAAGATTCGTCACTTTTGAAAAGAAACGCAATATTATCACAAAATTATCTCCTTATAACCACTGAGCCACAATAAAGAACGTCTTCTTGCATTGTACTCACCACTGAGCCTCAATAAAGAACATCGTCTTGCATTGTACTCAGTTTGTGGGACTTGGACTTCCGTAAGTTCAAAATTTCTCCCACTCTGTCATCCAGAAAATGAAAATCTTTCTGGAAAGACAGTATTATGAGCCATAAACTCTTTGTTCTCGTTTTGGAGGAGTAAAAACCAAGTGATTCAATTTTGGATAACCCTCACAAATACACAAATTGGTTGTGAACATAAACATTTATGATCCCAAATGAATAAAAAGACAAGTTAGGGACTCTCCCTATCCATATCTCATATGGAGTCATTTAGGCTATTATAGTCGGGTTTTAAACTTTTAGTGAGAAAATAGCTTACAAAAATTGCGAAAAACTTCAAACTATATCTCATAAAGTTCGGTTTATATAATTGACTACACCATCCTCTATGGTGTCCCAAGGAGAAGGTATTATGTGAACTGGTTCACAACCTTCTTAGTGATTATCAAGGTCATTACTTGATATTACCCATTTGATCTTCAAAGTCAATACTTTGAACCTTCCGATCAACATCTTGATCTTGATGTGCTTTTGGTTTACTACTTCATTTTGAAAATATTCCACGTTTTAAAAATCACGTTTATGTCTTATTAAATAGATATGAGGTTTTCATATCTACTTAACATTACGGTAAAAGTAACAAAGTATATATATATATAACCAACTATCTGCCTTAAGCATCCGTATTTATATGGTCAATCACCTCACTATTGTGTTTCTTTTCTGCAAAAGAAAAACATAATACATGCACACATACCATAAAACTCACAATCAAATGGTTGTTCAATGTGCTTTTCGTTTTACTCGTTTGAAACGAATTTACTTAAGGTTTGATCAATTGGGTTCACCAGATTAGAGACTTTAAAATCTACAAGATAGTATAACATTTAGTTTTCGTGAAGAATGTAAAATTCCTCTAACTTAAGTGGTCTAAACCAACCACAAAGCTATCATAGGAGTAGGTACAACATTTTGTTTTAAATCACATAAGTGATGCCTTCTATGTATAAACATAGATAATTACATTCTTTTAAAACCAAATTTAGGTACATTTGTCCCTATCGAAATCATTGCTACTCGAGCACCATTTCGATACAAAAATATCTTATGCTAGATGTCTTACGTTTTATCAATTCATGTAAACTTCTTTACAAAGAAATGACCCGTACTTGGTATCTCATACCAAGATAGTGGAACTAGCATATCCTTTGAGTAGATGTCTCTTTCAACTTTGTTCTATCGCATACATCTAGGGTTGATACTTCTTCTTAACTCCCACTCACTTTCACATTCCTCTTTGCTTCAACAAACAAAAATAAATCTTATGAAGACCTCTCTTCAAGTCATTCGTGATATTTTATACACTTAGTAAGAGTGAATTACTATAAAGTGAGTGCAACATGTGGCAAATCTGAACTTCTTGCGAATTGGACTACCTAACCGTTCAATTGTCATCATATGCCTAAACTCTTTAGCGCATAAACAATCGATTTGGCCTTTCTCGAATTGAGCCATTTGACAGTATCATATTGGAGTATTATAAGTGTTTTTGAAAACTCTTTTCGCAAACTATTGAATTACACTTCAGTAATTAAAACTAATATGTCATCATCATGACGGAGGTGTCACTTCCGAAATCAAGACTCTCTTAATAAAATGTGACTTCCTTTTGAACTCGTAATATGAGTTTGCAACATGAAATCCCTTTTTAATATGTATGGACGTTAATTAAGTTGTATAATAACCGCAAAACTCGTTGTAAGCTTATGTAGGTGAATTGGTAAATCATGTTACCAATCATTAATTCCTTCAAAGAACCGCTTCCTATGAAAGAACGAAACGAGTATAATAAATAGAGGATGAAAGGAGGATGAAGTGCGTGATGTCATACATTTATGAGAATGAACGAAAAATAGGAAAAATTAACATTCAATGTTTTAAAAATACTTGTGAAAACATGTTCAAAAAGTTTTAACATTTATATAATAATCTCCCACTACATTATATAAATGATTCCACGACCCAAATATTAAACAAAAATGAGCATCGCTTGGGCGAAACATCCCATAATTGTGTAAATTCGGTAAGTCACGTTGAATAATTCTACCTCTAGAACTCTTTGTCGACGAATTTCCTTAAATCCATCTACTAGCCCCGGAACTCAAGACCGTCTTATATCCCGTTGAGTCCAACCAATTTTAGCATGTGATAACCGTTTACCACCCTACTTACCCAAGGTAAAAAGAGAACACCCCGCTTGGGCGAGCGTGGCTCTAATGAACAAGAGATTCATAGGTGTTACTAATTGGTAAGGCTAATCTCAATTTTAGTTATGTGAGAGATCTTGTCAATTTAGTCATAAATTCCCTATAAGTGAACTAAGTCGGTGAATGTAAATGACGTGAATTGACAACCGCGAAAATAAAAATGCATGTGAATGGCGATTTTGGCATGCGCGAAAATTAAAACAAGCAAACAAGTAAGCATATGAATAAATCCTAGTATGGCCACCTAGTTAATAAAAAACTATACTATTACATATCGGAAACCAACTCCTTGGTCCCTTGCCTCTTCATTCCAAAAGTGGTTCCTTCTTGTGGGATTTGGAACACCTTCCAAAAATAGACTCCGTCTCGATGTAATCCGTCTTTTGGAAACGCCGGTAAGAATAACTATTACAATTTAAATTACATAGCTATTCCTATTATACATTAATTAATAAAATAAATAAAATATTAAGAAATTACAAACCGACGATACGAGATCGTATTTAATTACAAACAAATCGATATTCCCATTCATTTCGGGTAATAACGATTAAAATAAACTAGGCCATACTAGGTACAACAAGATAAATACTTTAAATAAATGACAATCATTCATTCAACTTAAATAAATATGCTTAAAATGCAGTAAAATTATGCCAAAATCGCCCTATCCATCAATCGTTGGTATCCATCTCGGTGTTTGTGGATTTAATCGATTTTTAACATGTAAAAATCAATAATCAACTCTTAAATCTCATTTAAGTCCAAAATAATTGTCCAAACTATTTTGGACCTCAAAATTAGTCCTTACGAATTTTATGATGAATAATTAGTTTGATTTGGTGATATTTTGTTAATTTAATCGGTAAAATCATAATTTTTAATTAAAAATCCAAAATAATTGAAACATTACCCAAACAATTGAAACAAAAATTTTGAGTATTCTGTAAAAATCCCAAGAACACCAAAATGTCAGAAAAATTGCCCCAAAAATCCGGATAAAATTTATGAAGAAAAAGATCGATATTTATCGGTTTTTAACCACTAAAACGAATAAACATCAAAACAAGGTGAAAACACATTTTAAAATTCACTTTTAACATTTAAATAATATTTTTAAATGTACATAAATTTATCAAGGGCATAAACAATTGTTTCGAAATTATGATTAAATTATTTCAATTTTATCGACTTTTATCTCATAAAATCAATAAACATGCAAAAAATTCGAACCAACCTTCAATATTTTGCATACAATCAGTAGACAACATGCATGAAATACAATAAACATTCCATGGACCGAATCAACTTTTAACTATTTTTAGTCAATTTTTAACTAAAATACGGCATTTTGACTCGGTTTTCTACCAAAAAACATTAAAAATAGCGAAATAACTTCATAAATCACCACACTTTACCACAAATATTTTGAGATCAGTAGGTATGCATGTCTCAAAAATTTCGTGTTAAAACCTCTTCTAACACAATTTTTGAGTTTTTATAAATTACTCATAATTCATTAATATGCTTAAAATCAACATGCAAATTACAAGTCTAAGCTCTGATACCACTTGAATGATCATAGATCCATATTAGACTCTCTAATAAAAATTAAATTATCTCAAAATTTATCATTTTGATGATCTATGTAACATGCATGCAAATATAAAAGCATAAAAGGAAAGTTTAAGGAAAAACAATTTCCTTACATTGATTTTATGGTAATAAGGACACAAAATAGATCACCTTTCTAGTTTGATCTTGAGCTTATAACAAATAGATGATCCTCCTAACAAATCTTCAAAGAGAAGATCTCCTTCAAGATGCACCCAAGAACTTAACCCAAAACTAACAAGTATTTAACTAGAAACTTGTTAAAATTATACCCTTGATATTATTTGTAATATTACTAACACTTTTTAGTAATAAAATTGATTACTAACTTCTTAGTAAAGATGTGTAATAATTTTTAGAGAGATAGACTAAATATTTGTTCACATGCAAAAGTGAAGTGAGCAAGTGTAACAAAATGAACAAACTTAGTCTATATGGAGGGAAGGGGGCCGGGTAGGTGAGGGTGAGGTAGAGTGTTCAAATTGTCTTATATTTTTTTAATTATACATCACATGCAAAATCTATAATAAGATAACTTATGGAAGTATATAAAGTAAGGTGAAATGATTATGTTCCTAATCATCCACTACTCTATTTTACACGGTTCACTTGCCCATTTACGAATCCATATTGCTTCTTATATTTGTCGCACAAATACGTGTAATTTTATTTTAAACATCGTTTCATGTTTAAATACTTCCATAATTAATTCGTCCAAATCACTCCGTAAATATACGTGTACCACTACACATATTATTTACGTACTAATATTAATCACATTAATCAATTAGTACAATTTTAGTGAATTAACAATTAATTAACTAAAACCCGTCTCCCTAAATTTATTATTCAATTATCACATAATTAAATAATAACTGTCGTGCCTCGAGTTCGCAACTCGAAATCTCTCTAAAAAAAATTGACTAACCTCTTAGTGTATAAACCAATGGACTAAATAAATTGTATCTCATACAATTAATTAGTTGTCAATTGGGGTTCGTTCCTTTAGGTGTGACCGAAAGGGGTCAATTGATCACCGCCGTCTCACGACAATAACTTCAAACTCTAGTCAGCCAACCGTTATCGATTTACGTTAAACTGACGAGGATCAAATAGTTAAATATCTGATGATATTCCATTAATGAGAATTATTATGTAAACGCACTATTGTGGAGGACACTAACTCCAACATTCCGTAACCGGGAGATTATGGAGAATGCAAGTAAAAGGCTGTGCGTAAGATGACGTGATTGTAGCTCCGATACACCAGCCATATTTTTTTTTACAGAGAAATTAAAGAGTAAATGTTTGATAATTTAGATTTTGACCTAAAACATTATGAAGACATATTTATAGCATTATTTTGGTCAAATTGAATTTAATTGGTCAAACTGAATATTTATTAAAGTTCTGATAAAGTTTCGCATGCAGTGGTCAAACAGAGAAATCTAATCAAATAGTGACAATGCTTGAATTGAAAAACCGTTCTTTCATAATTAAAAATGATAACGGTTACAAGAAACTCGTATCTATAACATAACAACGGGTACCACAAACCGTTGCTGGTGCTAATTTAGTAACGGTTTTTGAAATGCCGTTTTCTTAAACTGGTAACGGTTGTCTAACAACCGTTGATAAGAGCGATTTTATAATGAGCTTTTGGAAATCGTTTAAACGTTTTTTTATAATGGTTTGTTAAACAACCATTGTCACATTATAATAAGAACGGTTTTCGACGGAAACTGTTATTCTTATTAGCGTGGTCTAGGTTTCCGCCAATATTTTGAAAACGGTAATCTAAGTGTCGTTATTAAATGCATTAAACCGTTGTGATACGCTCATTATTGATTGCCAGATTTGGCGTAGTGCGGAGAAGATGATTGGGTTGTTCAGGTCAGGGATGTCCCTGGTCATATGGGATATCACTTCTTCGGGTGAGGAGGTGGAAGGCACTGTCAGTTTCCCCACAGCTTGAAGCAAAGTGATACGGTCGTTATGTACCAAAAATAAATACCTAGATTACTACCAACAGAAGATAGCGGTAAGTAGGGTCGATCTCCACAGGGAGGCGGTTTACTATCTACTTGTCTATTCTATCTGTCTAATGTCACAATTGGGGGTTTGAAATGTTTTGACTAGACTAATTAAATTAAAGCAAGAGGGGAATGAATAAGAGAAAATAATGAAGAAATACAAGGGTAAATCAGATAAAAGAGGGAAATATGCTAGGAATCGGTCTACCGTGGCAGCTACACTATCGGGTCAACTGAGTCGATTAAATTATTGATAAGAAGAGCGAGGTCGTCACCTTTCGGTCCTTAAACCTACGATTATACCCTTTCGGTCTCTAATCGCCCTAGGGTCTCCCTAACTTAGCTTTTGCCCTAATTAGGTATCACCTATTGTAAATAAGCAAGCCTTCCCTTCCAATCTTTCGATCCAGGTCAGGGGTAACTAAATAAATCGGTCTCCTGCATGCATTCATTCAACCTAATCACAATTATATTGCTTAATAAAATTCTTATCGCAAAACTAATCTAATCAAGTCGATCCTAACATATTGCTACCACGGCTTCCCTAGTCCTAACATACCTAAGGAATTAGCTAGACATAATTAAATAAAGAACATAAGTAATAAAGAGAGGAAGAGAAATAAACATTAAATTAAAGAGGAAAAGAGAGAGAAATTTTACTGAAATAAATCCGGAATAGAGGAAGAACAAAGTAACTGGAACAATGTATTAAGTGTCGAAAAAGGGGAGAAGAGAAGAGAAGAGAAGAGAGAGAGGGGAGAGGAGGATACAACTGACGTCCTACCTTCCTATTTATAAGAAAATAGGAATTATTTAACCTAATGACGGAAATAAACTAAAAAGCCCAAGCCCGTAGGATAAACCACTCGATCGAGTGGTTTAGAACCACTCGATCGAGCAAACTAAGGCTCAGACCATTCGATCGACCAAATAAAGCACTCGATCGACTAAACACAAATAACCAACTGGTCGATCGACCATATAAAGTGCTCGATCGACTAATTATTGAATCTAAAACCACTCGATCGACTAGTAAAGTGCTCGATCGAGTGAATACAAACTTCAGCAGCTCATAATTCTCGTTAGTTTGACTTTGACTTGTCCTTTTAGCTCCCGAAACATCTTCACGCATCCCAAGACAGCAATAATTCCGCTCCAAATTCACTCTTCCTCCAAATGCATGCAAAACAGACGATAAATGGCTCGATTTCACTACTTTCTGGTTTATTCCTGCAAATAAGACAAAACAAACCAAAGTAGCATATTCGGGGCATTTCGTAGCATAAACTACGATAAAAGCATGGAAATACGTGCATAAAATAGGCTAAAAAGACTATATAAAATGCACGTATCACAAAGCATGTCGGTGCTCAAAGGATGTAGCGATTAGTTTCCAGATGGATATCTCGGCCTTAGCCTTCTGGAGTTTCTTGAGAATTGAGTTTTCTCGAGCCCTGGGTTAAATGTCAACGTCCTGGACGATTTGGTCAATGATTGCTGGCGGATTGTTTGTTGTGTTGTTTCGATTCTGGTAAGGGCTTCCAGATCGAGTAAGGTGATCAATCTCTTTGGCTTGCTTCCCCTTTCCCGAGACAATGTAGATGTCATCTACGTCATCTCTCCAAATGCCGTTGATTTCGGGATCGCGAGTGTACCTTGAAGGTGTATTCCTCAGAGGATAATTTTGTGAGGGAAATTTTTGTGCGGGTAGGTTTTGTGAAGATGATTACCGTGAGGTTTATTATTGTGGTTTATGTTGTGAGGTGTGTGCCAGAATAGGCGCGGAAGTAGTCCATTTTGGAATCAGGAGTTTTGGGTGTTCGGTGGACATTGTGCAGGTGTTGGTGGGCTGAATACTAGTCGGTGGTAAGCATCCTCAAGTCGGGTGATCCTCTCCGAGAGACTAGCTATGGTTTTCTCAATTTGCTGAAATCTGGCGACCATGAACGCGGGCCGAACATGCACATCCCGTCTGGGGTGTCCTTTCCCAAGGCATTGATCTCGTCCTCAATAGGCAAGATGAGATACGAGCAATCCAGAGTTAGTTCATCATCTGAAATGGCGTGAATTCCCAAAGGGTTTGTTTTGTTATTTTGTTTTTCTGGCGAAGGTAGGGGTAGTTCTCCTTTCTCGATCATGTCCTGGATAGCGTGCTTCAGCTTGAAGCAAGTTTCTATGTTGTGGCCTTTGCCTTGGTGATATTGGCAATAGGCGTTAGGGATCAAAAAGCGGGATTTCTTTGCTTTAAGCAGGTCCGGAGTGGGCCCGATTGGTTGCCGTTTTCCTTGTTCCACGAGCCTCTACAAGGCGCTAGCGTAGGTCGACCCTAAGTTGGTGAATGTCCATTGAGGACGTTCGACTTTCTTTGCAGTTGGCTCGAGGAGGTTGACCTCGTCAATTTTGTTTGCTTGACCGCAGGGACGAGATCCAGTTGATGTAGACCCCTGATATCCTCTACCCGTGGCTTTGGCCAAGACGCCCTTATGTAGGTCATCCTCTATACGGGTCCCGAGTATCTGCAAATCCAAAAAGTTTTTTATATTCTAGTACCTTAGTAGGTTAGCATAAACCGGACGGAGATTGTTGACGAATTTCTACAACAAGGTTGATTCGCTTAGTTTGCTGACCAATTGGGTGCTCACCCTTCTCTAGTAGGTTAGGAATTCGGCGAATCCCTCTTTGTCTTTTTGGGTTAGGACGTCAAGGGTATGGGTGTTGGCCTGAATTTTGACATTGTCGGCGTATTGCTTAGCGAACTCAACGGAGACTTTGTCCCAAGTGGTAATGCTCTTTGGACGTGTAATCCTTGAAGGCCCGGATGTGATTTAGTGGGTGCTCCACTCCTTTGAACTTAGGTACATCAGTCAAGGTGAAGTTGTCAGGTAGTTGATCACCAACGGGCTCGAACCTTCGATTGTTTTCTAGGTGAATGTTGTTCCCACGGGCCAATAGTTGCTTTTCCAAGAGCTTAAGCCTTTTCTCAATTTTGCTTAATGGCGGAGTGTTATGCTCTCCAGTTTCCTTGTTTTCAAGATTGTCGATACGGGTCTCGACACGGTCCAGAGTGACCTTTAGGGCTGTGAGCAGGCTGGCTAGCTGAGCAGTTGTGAGATCTCTATTGTTGTCATCGTTGTTGTTATTGGACGAAGCTGAAGATGGGGCCATGGTTCTGAGGCAGAAAAACGGCTCATGTTACATCCCAATCCGACAAAGTTTAACGACTAAATGCGGACATCACAAAGGACGGAAAGATACTTTGGACACGATGAGACGAGGGCAACCGTGTGTGGTGCTTCGGTGCTAACTTTATTGATAGTGCGATGGTGTTGACTAGACTTTGACTCGCGTTCAGCGTGATGACGTGACATCGTTGAACGAGTCTCCAGGTGAGACGACTCATAAATAAAGACCCATAAGTACGTTCGCTTTGACTCGGTAGACACGAGGCGGAATTGGAGTGATGGACTGAAATTTTCGAAAATAGAATTTTTCAAAAAGATATATTTGTTGCTTTATGGACGGCTTTCGATTAGTAGAGATCTTCAAAGAGTCGGCTAGTTGAAAAGGGTCGTCTTAGGTTTGTTTTCAAAAGACAGTTTGAGTTAAAGTTGCGACGGCTTTGAAAACGATGCGTTGTTTACGAAGACGGCTTTTTTGAAATTCAAAATCGTGTGTTTTGAAAATCGAGATTTGAAAAGAGTTGAAATTGTTGTGGTTTCGAGAACGGTGTGTTGTCCTCGGGATTTGGAAAGTCCTCGAAAATGGTGTGTCTTTTTCGAGTTTTGAAAGGGCCATTATGTCGATGCAAAAGTCCAATATGTCGGTGCAAAACGGTTTAAAATCCGTGTTTCAAAATTGCCATTTCGACGGCATGAAAAGTGCTTTTGTTGAAACGGTTGTAAAAACCGGGTTTGAAAATTGTCATTAAGACGGCGTAAAAGGTGTTTTTGTTGAAACGGTTATGAAAATCGGGTTTAAAAATAGTTATTACGACGGTGTAAAAGGTGTTTTTGTTGAAACGGTTGCGAAAACCGGGTTTGAAAATCGTCATTACGACGGTATGAAAGGTGTTTTTTGTTGAAATGGTTGTGAAAACCGGGTTTAAAAATCGTCATTACGACGGCGTAAAAGGTGTTTTTGTTGAAACGGTTGTGAAAACCGGTTTTGAAAATCGTCATTACAACAGTGTATAAGGTGTTTTTGTTGAAATGGTTGTGAAAACCGGATTTGAAAATCGTCATTACCACGACATGAAAGTTGTTTTTGTTGAAACGGTTATGAAAACCGGGTTTCAAAATCGTCATTACAACGGCGTAAAAGGTGTTTATGTTGAAACGGTTGTGAAAACCGGGTTTGAAAATCGTCATTACGATGGAGTAAAAGGTGTTTTTGTTGAAACGGTTGTGAAAACCGGGTTTAAAAATCGTCATTAAGACTGCATAAACGAGGTTTACAACGGTCGGCGAAAGACCGAGGTTTGAAATGGCCATTATGACGGCGCATAAAAGGTGTTTTGAGAGTTTGGAAATGACACGGAAGGGCTTATGATCACATAGCACATCAGCACTCACAGTTCATTATATTATGCATAATGCTAATATGGGTTTTGGCTTAATAAGGGTGGTTATACACCAAGCGATCAATCCCCAATTTTCAAGAAGGATGCTAATCCAAACAAACTGTGTAAGGTTGGTGCCCTAGCCTCTTGCAAGTGGGAAGTGAATGCTCTTTGGCGAAGCAAATATTAGAGTAGATGTCCTCCACAATAGTGCGTCTACATTATAAATCTCGTAAAAGGAATATCAGGGATTTATTTTATATTTGTCAGTTAATCAACATTCATCGGTAACACTCGGCTGACTAGAGTTTGACGTTACTGTCGTGTGACGGCGGTGTTCAACTCATCCCTTTCGGTCACACCTATAGGATGATACCCAAATGGAAAAATTAATTATTTATATAAGATATATTTAATTAGTCCCTTGAATAGTTTGACTAAAGAATTAGTCATGTGAGCATGTATTTTGAGACGATTTCGGAACTCGAGTCAAGTTAATTTATTATTCGATTATTCGATAATTGACAAATAAATTTTACGTCTTATATTTATAAGATGGAATTTAGTAGTTAATAGTTGACGTACTAAATTGTCAAATGAGTATATATATATATATATATATATATATATATATATATATATATATATATATATATATATATATATATATATATATATATATATATATATAATATATATATATATTATGATACGGAGGTTATTAGTTAATTAAAGTTACAAAGAGTTGTAACAATAATTGGGTTTTATAAGACACTTTATATATTGATATATTTGTCAAATGTCACATAAAAAATAAGTGTACTTTACTTATTAATTTGTATTATTAAAGTGTTAAAAAATTAAATTAATATTTAATTATATAAGATAATTAAATATAGGACTTATAAGCATTTGTGGGACAAATGTCGAAAGTCGAAATAAGACCCAAAAAAAGACAATGTAAATTGTGTAAAAGGGGGTTTATAAGTCAAGTTTGGTTGAATATTTTTGCCAAACCTCGCATGGGATATTCCCATCAATTGTTTACATTTCATCTACTACAAATACCCCTCTCATTCACATCATTTGATGATGAAAATTTTGAGAAAAAAATTGTTCTACTTAGCTCCATTTGGCCGGTCCACTTTAGAGGGCTAAGAGATCAAAATTTTCATCTTAAATCATCTAATAAAACTCACAAATTATTACACATCAAATAATATTAGAGTAATAATATTTGTAGTAACATTTAAGTAACATTACTAATATTATCTAGTTAATAATTTTAGTAATCTTTGGGTTAGTCTTGGGTGCCACTTAGAGGAGATCACCTAGGTTGGTGATTTGGGTTAGGAGGTTCATCCAACACATCTTAGCTCAAGAACAACAAATAGTAGGAGACCTTTGTTATGCCCCTATTATTACCAACATCTCAATGTGAGGATTTCTTTTCCTTCTAATGCTTCTTATAATTAGCCTTTTATTTTGCATGCATGTGTTTTAAGACCATCTTATAAAACTAACTAGTAATTTTAGTTGTCATTAGAAGAGACTAATGAGGGTCTTAAACTAACAACAAAATGGTGTAATGCCAATGGTATGCTTGATGCAATCGGGATTCGAAACGCGGGGATGAGAAAACTCACGCCGACGGGATGAGCCAATTGGTCGATAAAGGTTAGGTTATGGGCCCGGACAAGGAACCCGACTTATGACCATAATATCAATTAATGCACTTTAACCAAGACCTCGTTCGAGTTTCACAATCTAGGGATCGCAAAAACACAAGTTTCCTAGTTTTCCCCAGCGGAGTTGCCAATCAGTGGACATGGGGCCACCTACACGCCAAGCCAATCTGTGGAGTATAGCGGTCTTGGAGCCACGCTCGGTGATGTATAAATGCTTTCGACCGGATCGCTTTAGATCGGTCGGTTTCGTCTCGGTGAAGGTCTCGAAATGATGCAGAGATGTTTGGAGTCGCCACCAAGCAATTATGCGATGCCTGGAAATCGTTCGAATCCACTTTGTACCTCGGTCAAATGAAGCAAAAAGCGGTGCTTGACATAGGTGCTAAATATAAGGAATCGTCCTTCTTTAGCATCTTATCGCTAGAATGACTCTCGTTCACCCTGGATAAGGTCGTCCACTATCCAAAGTTCCTGAGTAAGAGGTGAGGGTACGTATTGGGAAGCTCTTTAATCGAACACTAATCTCGCTCGCGGTAGCGGTCTCTACTGATCGATCTTGGTTGGTTAAGTGCAGGAGTTGATCAAACAGGTTAAATGCATAAATACGCATCTACAAGTTTAAACATAACATGTGAGATATGTTATGTCAGTTGTTTACCCAAATATCAAATAATTGAGGTCGAGTTGGATTTAATGTTGATTTGCATGCAAGACGGAAATTAAACATCCATTTACCAAGTTAGGTTTATGGTGCTTAACATGATCCATTTGTCTTAAAAAAAAGTGCTTTAGAATGCAAAGTGTAAAATGCAAACTCGTCAATCTAATCCGTCCTGTTTGGGTTACCCAAAGTCGGGATCGTCCTAGACGAGTGCTGGAAATAGGACAGGAGCAGTGTCAGGCAGCCATTGACGCGCGAGCCGTCAGGCGATGCAAGAGGCCTGTCCAGACTTGAAATGTAGAAAGCAAGAGCTGCCTTGGGGTGCGAGCCATCAGGCGACCTATAGAGCCTCTCCTGGTTGTTTAAAATGTTTGTGAAATTGTTTTTAAAAGGGCGTTAAAACCCGTTTTTTGTTGAAAAGGTCATTAAGACAATATTTGCGCTAATATGAAGAACGGAACTCGGAATAATTACCATTATCTTGATAATATTCGATATCGGGTTTGGTTTTGCAAGCTTGACATGAATAGTTTTCTCAAAAAGGATGTAAAAATGCTTGATATGAACTAATTATATTAAGTTCATTGCTTTGTATAAAAAGTGTAAAAAAATGCTTGATATGAACTAGTTATATTAAGTTCATTGCTTTGTAATTAGTCAAAGTTTATCATTGTACTCGGGTTAAACCGTCATAGTATGTAGAACCAATGATGATTATTTATGTATGGCTAATATGGTTTTTTTTTTTCTGCAAATGTAAACAAATGAAAAGAGGGCTTTAAAATACCCTTTAAAAATGTAATTAACCAAATATTATCACCGAGACACGGATTAAATAGTCATGCCATGAAGAGCCAAGGGTGAATATGATTCACGGTTAAAAATGCTTGTTATAAAAATGGCTTGAAACATTTGAAATGGTAAAAACCGATTGCAAATAAGAAATAAAAATAGAGGAAAGATGAACTCAAAAACGTTTGAGTTCTAACCTGGGATGCCATAAGAGGCACGAGGTACCTAGTTGTGACTAGGAGCTTCTACCTCAGGTCAAAACTCGGTTTTGGCTCGATCAATCCAAATTTTGGATCATGTTATGTATGTTTTATCATGTTAAAGTCATAAAAACTGATAAAAAGAACACGAAAGAAGAGGATTAATTATACCCTCATACTTACATGCTAGGTTGCTTGACAAGAAATCGACAAATTGTAAAAACTCGTGAGTCGAAAAACTCGATTTAAAATCGTTTTTTGTAAAATATGGAGTGTTCCTTTGCTTTAGTGATGGTCCAGTTGGTGGAAGTGGTAGGTCAAGTGATTTAATGCACGATGACGGTACCAAACAATGTGTAAGGCTAGTATTTTCAATCGGTAGGTCAAAAATACGTCTTGTTTGTTGACTCGGGAAGTCAAGGTCTAGAATTTTAAAGGAGAAAAGAAGGGGCGGACTCTCGCGTGCCTTGGAATGGTAGCATTTGAGGGGTATTTATAGAGGATTGTGTGGTTGTGTGAATTTTGGGCGATTTGGCCATATAGGCTGCTTGAAGAGGCGAGAGCATGTCTGTGGGTCTTCGAGTGGTCTTGTCACTATCACGCATTGGATTTGTGGTTTGTTCTATCCTAGGTTTTGTAGGACATGATTGTTGTACTTGACCATCAAGTATACCGTGTATACTTAGCATGAATGCATTGTGAGGTTTGTTTTTTAGTGTTTGACTCAGTTTGAGTCGTTGTTGGAGTCGGGATTTGAATTTTGAGTCGGTTTTTGGTCCGGTGTCGGTTTTGACTCCAATTAGTGTCATTGCCACCACGTCGTTGTGCATAAAACACTCCAGGTATTTTTGAAATGTTTTGAAAATGTTTTCATTTTCGAAATCGTTTTTGAGTTTTTCGAGGCGTAGTTATATAAACTCTCGATCAAACATAGCGATTCCTATGCATGTTGTAGTCAGATAATCATCGGGTGTTTATTGGGGATTCAATAGATATCGGGTATCTATAGGCCGTCTCCTCTCGCGACTGCTCCAGCTCACGCTCTCTCTGAAAAAGAAAAAAGTTGGTAAATGACAAACGCCCCGAAAGTACCTCAAAACGCCCATGCATATCAAGAGAGAAAGGAAGGGAGGTTCATACGTGCTGTCTCGGGCCACCTGAAAGCGCCTCAACAACCGTCTTGCTCCTAGCCGGTTAGCCATCCTCCACAGCTTCGCGTGCCTCGGTTGCGCCACCTGCATTTTCATTTTCAAAAACAAGTTTATTATTGTGTTCTTACACGATCATCAAAAGAGGTAAGACATCCTAAACTGGTGGGCTTACCCTCCTCACGACATGATGCCACTCCTTGAGTCCAACCTCTGTCACCGCTTCAGAGAAGGATGGGATCTCCATGGACAATGTCGTACCAGCTGGGCCCGCGTACTCCAGCATCTCAGGGAAAGTTGGGGCTCGACGCCCGCCACATCGATCTCCTGCCAAATCAAATTTGTCATTTATAAGCTACTTTCGAGGAATTTATCATTTCAAGCAGCCAAATAAGAAGTATACTCACCACGATCGGCCAGTACGCCTGTCTTATCTGCATGAACTCCGAGTACTCAAGGTCGGGATGAAAGAGAGTGGCATCACTCGCTCCTGCCAAGTCAGCCGCCCTCTCAGCCTCCGAATGCTCCATAAACATCGTCTGTGGAGGATTGATGGGAACCATGAAGGAGTCATGGAGATAGTGTCGAGCCAACCGCTCACCCAGGAACCACATATGTCCCACGGGCGTCGTAAGAAGTAGTCTGCTCGAACTCCTAAGCTGGAGAACATCGGCCACGAAGGCTGGAGCGCCAGAGTAGTCCTCCCAGGGTCTAGGCACCCACTAAATTGGTTATCAGGAGTCATTCATATAATCGTTATCAATCAAGAAAAAGCAAATAAAAGTGAATACAAGGCAAATTACTTACACTGTCTAGCTCCACATCGTTGACACCTCTCCTAGAGGTGTCTTAAGAAGACCGCTGGCTCTTCTGCCGGTAAACGATCCAGTCTCTCACCACGGGGTACTCTCTCGCCACGTCTGTAGCCCTTGTAGGAGCAAAGCTGGGGAAGTACAAGTACATCCATGCCTAGAAAGAAGGGGTTATTTCATATCAAAATGATCATTCATTTCATATTTTATTCCCAAATGATCTTTCATTTCATATTTTATTTTCAAATGATCTTTCATTTCATATTTTATTTCAAAATTATTTTTCATTTCATTCATTTCATATTTATTTCTAAATGATACTTCATTTATAAATAATTTGTCATTTTTGCCATTTCTAATTTCATAAAAATAAAGAAATATAAAGGAAGGTTCATAGCTCCAAAATGAGAACTTGACCGACAATAGCAGGAGAAGTCCCCTTCTCCATCAACTCAGGACGAACCATGGCCCTCATATACCGAGTGAGGACCGCAAAGCTAGGAGTAACCAAGTTCAGGCGGCCTAGGCTACTCAAGTCATCATGAAAGGGAAGAAGCTTCGTCAACAGCCTGTCCCCCTTGTGTCAGAAGTAAATAAAAGACAGAAACCACCAGAGCCACAAACGAGCCCGCTGCTCAGCTGTTGGAGGAAGCACCATGCCACCATCCGCGGTCATCTTCACTCTCGCCAGAACCTTACCAACAAAATATTCTTTGATGTAAGAACTCGGAACTAGGCCAAGTATCCTAGCCGCGACCCTAGCAAGGTTCCAGCCGATCAAACCCCTAGCCTTAGTCGAGTCCACTCTCATGGTCGTCGCAGGCCACACTATCGACTCCTCTCCGCAAGACAAGCCAGAGATCATGCCTTAGTCCTCCAAGGTGACCCTGATCTGTCCAAAAGGCATATACAAAGTCGAGGTCATGTTCCAAAAGCGATCCAAGAAAGCTCGAATCAAGCACATGTTATCCTGAATCTTCTTCCTCTTGATCTCGCGCCAGCCCCTCACTAAAGCTCTGAAGGCCCTAAGCTCGATGATTGCCTTCTTCTTCTCCGAAAAAGCCTCCATCATGGTCGTATATCCGGAGAATGACCTCATGTTGCGATCCTCTTGCATTTTGAAAGGTTTTTTAGCTTTTAAGTTAAGTAAAGTAGATGAAATAAAAACAAATGACGCAATACAAGGCCAGTTTGAAATTTTACCATACTCCTTGCCATACGATACAACAAGTGGCTCTCCGCTGCCCAAATGAGATGACGGCCATCCCATTTCTCAGTCCACTCAGGCGCCTGCACAAGCTGACGCCCCTCCTCCTCACAGTGGACCTCCTGGGCGCCGCTTCTTCTTCCTCCAACTCCTCTAAAACTCCCGTGTGAACCATTAGAGCCAAGTGAGGGTCAAAGTCCACCTCCATAGGGTCTCGTCCCGAAGTAGAACGTATATCCTCTGCAAAAGAAGCAAAAAAAGGCATTTAAAGGTCATTTTAGGGCGTTTTCTAAGCTACTCTTTCACTATTCTCAAGCAAGGAATATGAGAAAGCAACAAATATGATAAGTCACGTTCCCACGTGTCTAAGTTAAGCTTAGTCACGGCTACGAGTCGAAATTTCGGCAGCATTTCTTTACTATAGCTAAATCCCATGCAAAAAAGTGTCCCGAAAGACCAGTCACAAACTGAAATTCGGACATGATAGCAAGTTTACCCATCATCCAAGGGTTCCAAAACATCAAGTTTTATTGAAAACCGACTAGTATAAGGTCATGTTCGAGCCTTTTGAAGCGGTTTAGAAAGATCGTCTTATTTTGGTCACATTTCGTCAATACTCGACGAAATTCGAAATGGACACATGGTTATGCTCCTAGCATGTTCAATTACGCATTTTTAATGTCAATTTAAAGGGGCAAAATCATTGGGATGAAAACCCCAAATTTTCGACTATTTTGGGTATAAAACCATTTCAATCCCTAATTCAAGCTACATATGCAAATAAATCAAAGAGGAGATGCATACCTAGATTGCTCATGATTTTTGGTGAGTTTTGATCAACTTTTGATGATGTTTGGTTGAGATTTTCGGGTGATTTCGAGTTTAGAAGAAGAAAATAATATGTTTTGAATAAATGAGAAACTCGCGTTGAATTTCTGTGTTACTCAGATATAGACGAGCTCAGGAGAAAATGCAACATATGTTGCGCCCTTTTCCCAAGTCATAAACCTGTTGCGCCTCTTCCCCAGCATGGTTCACAGCAGCTCTTGCTCTTAAATCATTGCAAATTCGATATTTGTGGGACCTTGCCCCTTACTTCACCTTTCTTATGATACTTTGCTGGTATTTTTACTCCGTATATTTCCTTCTGGTGTATTTCTTCACCCAGTTATCTATATTTTCCCAAGCAAGTTGTAATATTTTATTCCCCAGCTAGAGTTCATTGTCGCTATCCAGCCCATAAATTTCTCGACCCAAAGTAAAATTCTCTTGAGACGACGCAAGCAGATTCTTTAGGCGATGCCCATAACGTTCCTGCCTTCTTCTCCAGCAGTGCCCATAACGTCATGCTATTTACAAAGTTGATTGTTATTTTTCGGCGGTTCCACATAAAGTCCTGCTGTAGCTTTTTCAATCAAGTTGTTCTCCCGGCGGTGCCCATAACGTTCCTGCCATATTTTTTGTTGTTCTCCAGCAGTTTCTACCAACATTCTGCTACCCACAAGATTATTATTTCCGAGAAGTTTCTACCAACGTTCTGCTACCTACAAGCCTCTTTTTCCCGGCGGTTCTCAGAAAGTCCTGCCTTTATCCCTGCGATTTCTTCTAACGTTCTGCTGTCGAGATCAGATGTTGCGTCCCTATGAAATTACAATTCGCCTACACCTCAGGTATGGTTTCTTCTTATGGCTGGCGAGCTTTCCCGCGTAGTCTAATGGATTTTAAACGACCCTCCCCGATAGTCGACAGACTCTAAAATGTTCCCGATGAAAGGTCTTTGGCTCAGTCCCTAGTCAAAGTGGGGGCTCTCTCGTTACCTCATTTCTACACCTTCCGCCAACCACCCAGTGATGATTGGACCGCATGTTTAGCACGCTGAGCGATTTATGACATTTCGTAAGTTCATCGATAAGTGATAGCTCAAACAGACGAGTAATCTCGGGGTCGTCATCTACACGCCAATACGGTCGTTTTGACAGTAATTTGAGTACATTTGGAGTCCAGGTCAAAAATCGTTTCCATTTTCTAAAACCATCTTAAGCCGAGTCGGAATGTTCTATAATATTTTAGAGTTTTATACGTAAATATTTATTGTTTATGATTAAATCTTGGAAAATATCTTCTTTACGGAATAAAGAAGTATACATCTTCTCTAATTCCTAATTTAAACCGCAAAAATGTTTCTTGCTGAGGAGGAAACTACCCAAGAGAAAACGCAGCATGAGTTGCGCCTCTTGGAAAGCTCGCAGTTCCTGCTGCGCCTCTTCCTGGGATGTTTTTTCCCAGTTTCTAGAATCTTTCCGGATTTCTTTCCTAATCCGACTTTTTCCTAAATTCCTCCTTGTGATTAGTATAAATAGAGGCCTTCGCCTCACATATTTCTCACGCGAGTGTCCGCCCTTCTCTTCTCCGTTTGCTTTCTAAGACCGCGCTCTTACTTTTAGACGCCTACGTGCTTGCTCTACGCGACCACGTAAGCTCAGATCATTCTGAGTACCAGTCACATTGAATAGACTGACCCACTTGACCAACTCCACTTAATCAACTTAATCAATTGTTTTAAATCCTTTTTTAAGGGCACTTTCATATTTGCATACATCGAGTCCAGGAATCACTAAACGACAACTTAGTCAATCTCATTTCGTCAACATGTACGTCTGAGGGTGTAAAATTCATTTAATCTTTTATTTTATTTTCTGTATTAAAATAATGTACAAACTTATATCAAAGATATGCTCAAACCATTTTCAAAAGTTAAGCTTTAAACCGCTTTGATGAAAACAGCAGCGATACGACATCAAGAAGAAACGCATCAACTGATGCACCTTTTGAAATAGTCGCAGCATCTGATGCGCCTCTTCCAGGGGCTGCTTATCAGTTGCTGCTCTTCTTCTTCTTCCTCGGGTCTCTTTTGTTTCGTCTTTTCCTTTTTTCTTCTTTATTTCTCCAAACCTTTTCAAGTTTGTTTCTTTTTAGTTATAAAATCTTTTTTAATCACTTGCGACTTAAATCCCTTATAACTAATATTTGCGGGTTTTCGTCATCTTATTCAAACCCAGATTTTAAAGGTTCTATTCTCCCATATAGAGTCCTTAGAATTCGTCTTTTGTACATGATTTTCTTTATTTTCATCAATCTAACTCCGTTTTCGTTCGTTCTAATGTTCCAAGTTTCAATCTTTGTAAACCCGACATCGTGTAATTGTAACCATATTAACCATTATAATATCTTGTTTAACTCGTTCTTTAATCAAACTTATGAGGATCTTTAGTACATAAATATGCTAAATCACTTCTATTCGATTCGTATATCAATAATCAATGTAAATTAACCAACGAACAATAACTAATTCGCGGGTCTAACTTTCACAATCAGAACCCAGCTCAAGAGCAAACACAAGGTCTGATGCGCCTATTCCAGAGGTCGCACTTGTTGCTGCGTATGTTCTGGGTGGGTTTCTGTCTCTGAACTCTTTCTCGTCTTAACATAGGCGTTTTAATTAGGATTCTAATCAATTATTATCTTTATTATCACCCTTAATTCGACATATTTCATATTTATTCCGATTTCTTTTTTTCTTCTTTTTTTTCTTTTCTTTTCAAATGCTTCTTTTTTAGCGTATTTATGATGTAAATTCAAGTCAATCATTATAATTTATTGTAATTCTTTATTTTATATCTTTCTTGCATGATTTACTTACTTGGTATTCATATGTAATCAACCTAAATTCCAACTTCGACCCAATTGAGTGCTAAATTATTTGTCCACCGACATAGTCTAATTTCACATGCTAGGATTAATCCATGTTTGTTGCATTGCATGCATACAATTGACAACATATCAAGTATAAATAACTTCCCTGATCATTAGTAGAATCCGCTATCAAGGAAGGCAGGATTAGGTGTTCAAATAAAGAGCTTCCTAATACGTACCCTCGCCCCTTACTCAGATATCTGTGAGCATCCGTGTTCATTGGCATCGCGAGAGTCATTCTAGACATAGAATGCTAAGGGTATCAAATTTCTTACTGTTCATGTCACAACTTTGTGTCTTGACATGACATGAGTTATTCGAATGGTTCCAATTTTCCATAAAAATTGGTGGCGCCTCCACAAATGCAGGCTTGTCAAACCTTTAACCGGTTTCAATGCCTCACAAATCGGTAACGGCCCATAACGGGCTTTGCCTTTTCGCCAAGGTTCCATGGGAGAAGTGTCGCCGCCTCAATTCTAACACGCGGGATGCTGCGCGGCGCGGGTGGTTGTGGCCACAAGCGGCGACTGGTACTGCTGGCCTCGGACGAGTCGTCGAGCGTATTTTGTTACTTTGTCGAAGATCTACTACTCGAAGATTTCTGCCGGAGTCGTATCTTTAGCTTTTCTTTTGGTTTTTGCCTTGTACTGTTGGTTGTTGTAATTTTGTAATACCTGGATTTGTATTAATAAAATAACGGTTTTGTTATCTTATCCCGTTCTCCAATTTTGAATTGTTTGGATTTTATGGCGCCTAATCCAATCATTTGGACAGTACTTCGTGGGTTCTCGCCTCATTATTACCTAGGGTAGTTCGGCACCGTGTTGATTGTTTTGCAATTAATGGACCCTTATGTGCCCTTTCTATAAATGGTGGGTTTTTCAGGTTTGATCATGTCATTCCTTTCCCTGCTCTTCCGCTTTCTCTCTTGCATATCTCATGCCTAATTTCTGTCTTAGGTGTCTTCTAAGGCTTCGGAAAATGCGAATTAGTTCAACTTTGCCCCTGCGAGACAGGCATCGGCGTACCAGGATCTGTCTTATAGCTATACTACATCAGTTTGCCATGTTTGACGTGGACAAGGCGAGGGCCGAGGTAGCTGATCGTGCGAGGGCCTTGCTTCCTTGTCCTTTGTCTCCTGCCCCCAGCTCTTCTGGTTAGGGGAGGGTGTAATACCACGGTTTTCCGAGTCTAGCTTACTCGGCCGAACAGGGCTAACTCGGATGAGTAAGGTGTCGGGTGTTTTCTGGCCAGGCTACTGTCTAGGAACACTCGGCCGATTAGTGTAATACTTGGCCGAGTAAGGGGTAATCGGCCGATTACTCTAGGTACTCGACCGAGTAATCGGTCTGATTCGATTAATTTTTGCGGTTTGATTAAGGATGATTAAAGATTATATAAACCTCGTTTAACAGTTTCTAATTCATTTCACCAAAACCTAAACTACGTTCATTACTCCTCTAATAACCCTTAATCACTCTCAAGGCAATTGATCGTTCGTGAGTCTTTCGTTCATCTCTTTCGCATCAGTTTCGTCAGTAAGTGACTAGTATTGTGTCTTTGATTAGAATTATCTATTAGGGTTTTGCCCTAATGATTAGATTTGGGGGAAAGGTTGATTGTCATGTTTGTGATTAGTATTGTTGTGATTGTTATTAAGTGAAGGATTCGTAGAGGAACAATTCTAGCTTCTGTTGTCGGCGTGTGATTCAGATCAGTTACAAGATAGGGTTTCCCTACTCAGTTGCCTGTTTAATTGATTTAAGCTGGTTTATTGTGGTATTGGCATGATTAGTATCATTGTTGGCATTATATTTCTTGGTTGTTGGAATTGTTGTTGTTGGTCAATGTTTGCAAGGTACGTCCTCAGCTGAGTGGAGTCATTTTCGGGAATGGCTTTACGCCCTTGATTCGCCCCTTATGGTTCCCATCACAAAGGGGGATGTTCACATTAATAGACATGGGTTGTTGCTCGTTGCGATGAGCGGGGCTTAATGGGCAAGGCTGCGGTCCCCCACTGGCGGTATGGATTACCTGTTGCGACGGGTAATCTGCCAGGGCTACACACTTAAGTGTGTAGCCGGATATGAGTTATGATTGGAGTTGGAGAATGGTTGTACAGTTGTTGCCTTGGTTGTTTCTTGTGATTATCTTATCTTGATTATTCAGTGAACTGACCCCGTTGTGTTTTATAAAACTGTGGTGATCCATTCGGGGGATGGTGAGCAGATTGTGACAGGTGATGATTACATTTAGCTGCGGGGACGAGGATGGGATGTCATCACTTTGAGTCTAGCTTCCGCTGTCACGAGTTTAGATACTTTGTTTTGATGTATTGAGATTTATATACTTTTACTTTGGTTTTCAGTTGAGACAATGTATTCATTATACTTTATACTTTAATAATTGTCCATGAATGGTTACTTTTGATATACTTACCTCGGGCAACCGAGATGGTAGCATCTTCATATGCCAGGCTGGTCCCTGGTAAGGCACCTTGGTATGTGGGGGTGTTACAGGGGGGAGGGTTGGCTCTTTCGTTCCTTAATTGGACTTGTCATCCTCACAGGACTCTTTTGATAGAAAATGTCATAATTACTGCTCAGATGGTTCCTTCGGTGCGTCTCTCCTAGGATATCCTTTTAGAGACCTCTCGGACTAGTTCCTTTATATTTTGCTTTAAGCTATGTAAGCTTAACTGCTGGTGTAAATGGTGATATCGCTTTTTGAATGAAAATGGCTCGACGTGGTTTTCGTATGTTCGCATTCTTGTTTCATCATTTGTTTTCTTCCTCTACGCGCTTTGCAATTTTTATCTGCATATTTTTGAAGGAGAACTATTATTCTTGTAACAGTCGTAATCAGTCCTCTTCTCCTTTCCTGCAGATATCTGACACGTGACACTTTGTATGTGGACCTTTATTTGGACCTTTGTTTGCCCCCACGTGTCGTATATGTAACATCCCCTTCTTACCCGACCAAGGTAATTAGGAAATGTTATCGTCTCGGTTTCCCGAGGCAGTGAAATCAGAATTACAATTTAGAAACTTCTTTAAATAAATAACAAGTTTAGTGACTACATAAATGTAAATAAATGATAAACGTGAACTATACAATTTACAATTCGACTACCATCTATGTCATCTATGCTATGCTATTCGACTCCGAGTCCAAGACGCGGCCCAAATCCTAATCACGTCAACAAGAAAAACCTATACTCAACCTCCTCCCCATATGATCGGAAATATCATATGGATCGACACAAGCCACCCCGGAAATAGGTGACAATTACACAGACATATAACCCGTCAGTTTCAATAAATAAATAAATTGAGACACGACACAAGTGTGTGAATATGCAACATGACTATGACATGAATGAAATGCTATTAAATAACCACCACGCCGGTACCGGGACACGCCCAGACGTACCCACAACCACCGGTGCCAGGGACACACCCACGACACCCTAACTCATAAATAGGTACCGGGACACGTCCAGACGTACCGGGCCCGGAAGCCAACCGGGTCCCCTGCCAGACGTCGTGTCTAAACTACACGAGTCCCTCCAAACTCAAGTTATTAATGTTCACATCCCTCTTTGAGTGGGAAGCTCCAAGAGGCGACTCAAGCGGAAGATGGTCTCCCAACCGCCTTCCGTCTCCTCAACAACAACCAAACTATCACAACTGTCATATCCTCCAATACACATGAATGCAATAAATGCAAGATACCATACAATATACCAATTATCAACTCATCAAGTCATCTTAACCAATACCATGTCATAATGCATTTCTGTAACATGAATTCACGACAACATGTTATAATGCACTAACTACTAAAACAACGACTCACATGACCATGCAAATATATTAAAACTGGGTAGGATTAACCAACCTTTTAGCATACTCCGTAAGCAATCCAAATAATAATAATTTACCACAAAAACCGTCACCTAAATAATAATTGATTATAATTTATTACTAACTAATATAATTAAATTAAATATGTAGGAATTCAATTAATTAAATAAAAACCCGTCTTAAGCAATTTAAATCCCGACTTATACTCACACCCGAACTCCATCCTAGCCTTGACAACCACCACCTCCGCTGCCACCATGGACCACCACCACCGGCCATGGTGGTCCACGGCCAGTCCTAAAACCGTAGCAACCACAACAACAAGGTACGACAACAACAACACCAACACAAACACACACGACACAATTTCCGCTCTTAGCCATCGCCGACCACCACGGCCGACACCAGCCACCACCATGGTCTCCTCTGACCACGGTGTACCCAGCCACCACCTCAAAACATGGCAACCACAACAGTAGCAGCCGGTAACAACAACAACAACAACAACAACACGTTTCCTCACTCAACCTATCACCCTCTTTTACAGCCCATTTCCGACCACCTAACACCACTTAATCCACCACCTATGACCACCAATACAACCCCCACTCAACCCTTGACACAAGCCCCCCAAGGTCAGCCCAAGATAGCCACGAAAGGTGGGTCAAAACTCGTCTTAAGACGGTTTCATAATCAACAAAGAAACTAAGATCTACTCCGTCAAACCCGATTATGGGTGGTCAACGGTGGTCAAATGACGATCAAAGATGAGTCGAGGTCAAGGCGAGTCAATGTTATAAATTAAATAATATATAAAGTAGTGTAAGATGGTATTACCTTACGGTCTCGAGGCGGAGTGACGGAATCCTTCCTTTCTTCTGATCTCTCTCTTTTCTCTCTTTTCCTCTCTTAATTTGTGTGGATTTTGTGAGATATTGAATGGATAAGATGGGTGGATAAGGTGAGGGAGAATATATATAATGGTAGGTGGATGTGTATACATATGTATACGTATTATTAACATTATTATTTTATCATTTTGTCTCATATATAACTCGTAGAAACAATATAATATAATTTTATAAAAAATTTTACCCATTTACCATTGACTAGCCTTTGACCAAGGTAATAAAATATGAGGTATTACAGTATATCTGCTGGATCTGGGGTTTCATTTCCGCCCATTAAAATGCCTCTTCCCCTATCATTATCCCACTTTTTCAAACCTTTTCAATTATTTCGAGCGATTTGAGTGAAATTTTCCCCTACTCATTCCTCTGTTGTCCATCGTCTTTTGCATTTCTAGGTTAGTTCTTTCTCCCCTTTACTTCTCCTTTCTTAGTGGACAGTGGAGGTGTCGGTGAGGTTGACCTATTTGGTGTTGACCGTGGGGATGCTTTTGACGTCTCAGGTTCTATGGGTGACACTCGTGTTGGTCACTCCGTCGCCCGTCAAGGTTATCCAAGTCAATTTCCCGGCTTCTGTGGTTATAATACGGGTATGGCATTCGATGTTGGGGATTCGGACGATGAACTCTTAAATATTGTGTCGATCAGTTCAGCGGAACCCTCTTGAATTGGGGGTCTTGACGTTGTCACGTCGGTTCGCCGTGTCTTGGATAAGGCTATGTATTCTCTTGCCTTGCGCGCTAACAATGATTATACCTTCGTGAGTTGGGTTCGGCTTCAGTCTGGCCAAGAGTTCATTTGCCGGCACTTTTACATTCCGGTTGAATACCATCTGAAGTTTCCAGCGCCTACCGATACAGTGTGTGAACCGCCTGAGGGTTACTCGGTGGTTTACTTGCATCATTTGGAGCATGGTCTCTGATTTCCTCTAAATCCCTTTATATAGGAGTTCTTCTTTAAGGCGAATATGCCCTTTATAAAGTGACTCCTCAGTCTATTCGGAACCTGGTCTCCTTTCCCTGGCATTGTTATTATCCAGGGCTTCGGCCCTCACTTGAGGGTTTCAAGAAGTGTGTATCCTTGAAGAACATGATCCCTCATTCTACCAAGTATTTGTATTCTTAAGCCGAGGAACATGACTATATAACCGTTCATCCTGCCCTTGATAGCTTCAAAGACCGGAAGTCGAGGTTCCTTTACATCAAGTGCCCTCCGGGTTAGAGGATTCCTAAGCACTTTCGAAATTGCGTTCAGCTAGGGATGGATTACAGGAAGCCTAACTCTTTGATGCGTGCATTTTATATAGACTTTTTGTACCGTATTTGCACGCATCTCTATGCATTTTATGTAGTGGTTAGCTACAAATGTCCCCCGAATAGTCTACTTTGATTTGTCTTGTATTATTTGCAGGTATGAACCGGAGAGGAGCATAATCAAGCTTAATACATGTCCCTATACATGCATTTAGTAGATGAGTTGAGTCGGAGCTTGGAGACTCCTATTTTGAGATGCGCATAGAAGTAAGGAAGCTTAGCGGACAAAGGAAGTGCTTCGTATTACTAGTGCCTACTTTGAAGAGCCATTTCTCTAGTTCTACAAATGATAATCAGGTGATTCTAACTTTATATGAAAGCTTATCCTCTTAGCTTTCTAACGCCACCGAAAATGGTCTATTTTCTCAAGTAACGAAGAAACGGCGGCCGTTTGAAGTTCAGTGCGCGAAGCAGGAATTGCGCCCTGGAAACCACTCGATCGAGTACTAAAGTGCTCGATCGAGTACTTAATGTCCTCGATCGAGAGGTGCCTTTTTGATAGTGCTCAATCGAGAACTTAATGTCCTCGATCGAGAGGTTTTTACTAGGAGTTACTCGATCGAGGAGTTCTAATGTCCTCGATCGAGTACTTTTCTATCTGACGCAAGATTTTATTATCTTGTCATCGTATCTTAGGAAAATAAATATCTCTCCTATAAATAAGAGAAACATAATTAGGTTTTATCATCTGGGATATCACTTTTTCTGCTCTTTATACTGTTCGACGTTACACTGCTCTTTATTTTCCGGATCTCGTTCTATGTAATCTTTCTATTACTCTCCTTCTATTTAATCTATTTCTCTTTTGCACATCTCTTATTATTATGTTTGTTCTTGCTTTATTTTTCGCTATTGTTTTATTAGTTATTATGCGTAGCTAATTCTTTAATGCTAGGATTAGGGAAACCATAGTAGTATAACGATGATGCGATAATTTGGTTTAGGAGGTTTTGTTGTGAGAATTGTTTCATAGCAATATAACTGTAATTATTAGGTTGAATGCATGCAACTGAAGTAATTAATTGTTTAAATTCAGACCTAGATCGAGAGATTGGAATGAATAGACCTGTTATGAACAATAGACTACGCTAATGAGGGCGAGAGCTAAGTTAGTAGTATTCTAGGGCGGATAGCGCACAGAGAGGACCTTTCCTTTACCCTTCTCACATCAGACCGATTGACCTACCTTTAGCTGAATTGTGTAATATCATGGTGAACTGTCATCCTGGCATATTTCTCTCTATCTGATTAATCTCCTATTTCAATCCTTGCTATTTAATTTTAGTTTGTTAGTTTAGTTTAAATTACTCAAACCCCCCATTTTGTGACCATAGACAGACTAGAATAACGAGTAGATAGTGACCGCCTCCCTGTGGATACGATACCCGACTTGCCTCTGCTGCATTAGTTAGAGCCGGTTGGTTTTATTTTTGATAGGGTTGCGACAGCCGTGTTAAATTTTGGCGTCGTTGCCGGGGAGGCAACTATTTTATTTGCTTGTTTTATTTTTGTCTGTCTTTAGCCTCAAGGAATTTATTCCTTGAGGCATTTCTTATCTTTTTCCTTTAGTGTTATTTTGATAGGTCCTACAGGTCCTACCTAGACATGATTCTAGGAGAAAGATTATCAAAGGGAAGCCTTGACTACCTTTGATTCTTCTGCCATGATGTCTAGCGTCTCCAGAATTATAGCACAATTTGAAGCTCAGAATGCAAGTTCTGACAAGCTGGAGAATAGACAATCTTGGGGTAGTCCACCTCAGTTCCATACTATGGCGCAACAGGTGGTCTACTATGAGAGATGTGGTGCTGTAGGGCACAATGCTGTCATTTGTCTGGCAGGGAACGACGAAGTCTATGCGTTTAGGTAGTGTAGACAAGCTAGGCATTCCTTTGTACATGTGCCGCCACATCCATTTCAGCAACGAGGCTATCAAAAGCCTTCATTTATCTGGCCGCCGCAACAACAAACTCCTCCTCCTGATAAACAGAAAGAATAAATTGCTAAGTTGACGTCTATAGTGAAGGCACTTGCGCTGCAAGTGCAAGAGATTATGCAAACTAAAGACGCCATTATCAAGAGAAATGAGACTCAGTTGTCTCAAGTCATTGCCGAGCAAACTTCTTTAGATGTTGAAAATATTATTCAAGAGAAAGTGAACAATGTAGTCTCGCCTACCCTTGTTCAAACAATCGATCGAGAGCCCTACTTTGCTCGATCGAATGAAATTACTGAGGAAGTACTCGATCGAGAGGATAAAAGTTCTCGACCAAGCAATGAGGAAAACAAGATCCTCGATCGAGTGACACAAGTTGTTCGATCGAGTACAATTGCCGAAAAAACTTCTCGATCGAGTATCTTGAGTGCTCGATCGAGTAATTTTTATGATGAGAACAATAAATTTTCGTCTAAATTTAATTTGGACGATGATTTTGCAAATAAGGTTAATTCCTTTGTTACTTCTTCTACATGTCTTGACAGGTTGAAAGACCCATGAAGCGGGCACCATACGTTGAATTTAGAGACTAGAACAGTATCGATTGATGACCCAGGTGGAGGTTTGGATGAGGCTAGGCCGTATAAGAAGAAAGCGCGCGAGGAAGCCAAAGGTGGAGGCTATGTTGCTGCCAAGAGTCGCTGTTCTTCCAATGCTTTGCTTTGGCGACCGAAAGTAAAAATTATGGATGCCGAGGGGACTTCATTCAGTCAGAAACCTTGTTGTGTGCCATTAATTTTTGTTGGTGGATGAAGAGAAGAAGGTCGAGCTGGGACCTATCTGAAACGACCGCTGTCTGGGAGGCAACCCGGAGTTTAAAACTTTTTAGTTGGTTTCGAACATTTCAGTTTTTTTGTGTGCTTAATAATTAGTTTTCAGACTATAATATGTGAACAATTTAGACTTGATTTTTGGTCGCCATTTGTAGTCTGCAGGTACATCTCGACCGAGTCCTTTTGTTCCTGGATCGAACACTTTCGCGACCCATTGTACTCGATCGAGTACTATATCCTGTCGATTGAGTTCGCTGTTTTGATTCGTATCAAGTGATGCTGTTGTGAAGCTATTAGCGACCTCCCATGTTGCTGGCTGGTTTGGGGAGGTCCCTACTTCACGTTATCTTGTAAGTTTTCTGCAGCTTCTCTCTTCTTTTCAGTTTGCATTTCCTTTCCCTATTTTTGGGTACAATGAGGGCATTGTACAGTTTGGTTTGGGGAGGGTATATGCATCCATATCTGTGTCTGCATACTGTTTTTATTGCATTTCTGTTATCACGTTTACTTTTGCATATAGGTTGAGTCGGAACGGTAGATTTCAATGATGAAATTGCACTACTTTTAGTCCTTTAGCTTAAGCCTTGAAACAAATTGATATCTTATTAGCTTTGTCATTTGCATGATCTACGAGTTAATGTTGAAATTTAACTGAACGAATAGACTTGACCTGATAATTTGGCAAACTACTTATAATTTCTAAGATTTTAGAGCCTTAAAACTGGTGTCATTTATGACCAGTTCATGTAGGATTGTGAGTAGTTACTCCTTGCATAACATGTATCATTAATTTGCATAAGTATGAAATTCAATTGCTTTTTGCCTGCATACATTCGGGTTAGTGGTTGGTGTCACATGCAGGGAGGTGCTTACATTTTCCTTTTCTTTCATTTTACCCATTAACTCCACATTTAGCCAAATTTGCCTTTTGACCCTTAACTACATCCAAATTTCGCATGCCTTGTCAAGCTAGTTTAGATTAATTTTTGTGGTATTTTACTATTGATCCGAATTTGGTTTGTATTTGATTATCGGAGATGGTAATATATGGAGAAAGGAGAATGATGAAAAAAAAAGAAGTTGAGGAAAAAAAAAAAAGAGAAAGAATCAAGAAAAACCGAAAAAAAAAAGATAAAGATGAAAAAAAAGGAATTTGTTTGTTAACGGTTTTTGCTCGTATATTCTTATTCTATATCTTATGAGGAGTATGTTTTATACGGTTTAGTGAGTTTGTGTGCCGAAATAAGGGGCACTTGTGCTTAATTCTATTGGTTTAAGAATCGGATATTGGTTCACTTGGTTTTGTAATAAGGTAGCTAGCTTGACTACTAACCTCACATTCCCAAAAATATTTTGCCTTTTCTTACCATTTGCCTCACTTTCCCATATTCGTGTAAGCCCTCGGCTGTGACAGACATTGATTGGTTGGAATGTATGTGTACGATAGTTAGAATTGCCTATCATATTAGCTGCATGCATGTTTATGTAGGTTGTAGTTTAGGTGAGCGGCTATTTTTCTTATTCTCTTACATTCATATGCTTACCCTTTGCTTAATGAGAGGAAAGTGACCCGTGAGAGTCCATTTTTAAAGGTCTTGCAAGGTCGACGGTTCAACTTTGTTATACACATCTCATAACTCGTTTGCATTTGACTATTTTGCTATAAGTATTAGTGCTTGCATTAAAATGGTTTAAGTGGGCATTTGTAGCTAGCTTTGAGTTTTCTATTCCGTTCTATTAGTTAGTTTTGAATATAGTTTACTTGGGGACAAGCAAAGGTTTGGTTTGGGGAAGTTTGATGCTAGCATTTTATATAGATTTTTTGTACCGTATTTGCACGCTTCTCTAAGCATTTTGTGTAGTGTTTAGCTACAAATGTCCCCTGAATAGTCTACTTTGGTTTGTCTTGTATTATTTGCAGGTATGAACCGGAGAGGAGCATAATCAAGCTTAATACATGTCCCTATGCATGCATTTAGGAGATGAGTTGAGTCGGAGCATGGAGACTACTATTTTGAGATGCGCATAGAAGTAAGGAAGCTTAGCGGACAAAGGAAGAGCTTTATATTACTACTGCCTATTTTGAAGACCCATATCTTGAGTTCTACAAATTATAATCAAGTGATTCTAATTTGATATGAAATCTTATCCTCTTAGCTTTCTAACGCCACCAAAAACGCTCTATTTGCCCAAGTAACGAAGAAATGGAGGCCATTTGAAGTTCAGTGCGTGAAGCAGCAATTGTGCGCTGGAAACCACTCGATCGAGTACTATAGTGCTCGATCGAGTACTTAATGTCCTCGATCGAGAGGTGCCTTTTTGATAGTGCTCGATCGAGTACTTAATGTCCTCGATCGAGAGGTTTTTGCTAGGAGTTACTCGATCGAGGAATTCCAATGGCCTCGATCGAGTACTTTTCTATCTGATGTAAGATTTTAATATCTTGTCATCGTATCTTAGGAAATAAATATCTCTCCTATAAATAGGAGAAACTTAATTAGGTTTTATCATCTGGGATATCACTTTTTCTGCTCTTTATACTGTTCGACGTTACACTGCTTTTTATTTCCCGGATCTCGTTCTATGTAATCTTTCTCTTACTCTCCTTCTATTTAATATATTTCTCTTTTGCACATCTCTTATTATTATGTTTGATCTTGCTTTATTTTTCGTTATTATTTTATTAGGTATTATTCGTATCTAATTCTTTAATGCTAGGATTAGGGAAATCATGGTAGTATAACGATGATGCGATAATTTGGTTTAGGAGGTTTTGTTGTGAGAATTGTTTTATAGCAATATAACTGTAATTATTCGGTTGAATGCATGCAACTGAAGTAATTAAATTGGTTAAATTCAGACCCAGATCGAGATATTAGAATGAATAGACCTGTTATAACTTATGAACAATAGACTACGCTAATGAGGGCGAGAACTAAGTTAGTAGTATTCAAGGGCGGATAGCGGACCGAGAGGACCTTTCCTTTACCCTTCTCACATCAGACCGATTGACCTACCTTTAGCTGAATTGTGTAATATCATGGTGAATCGACATCTTGGCATATTTCTCTCTATCTGATTAATCTCCTATTTCAATCCTTGCTATTTAGTTTTAGTTTGTTAGTTTAGTTTAAACGACTCAAACCCCCCGTTTTGTGACCATAGACAGACTAGAATAACGAGTAGATAGTGACCGCCTCGCTGTGGATACGATACCCGACTTGCCTTTGCCGCATTAGTTAGAGCCGGTTTGTTTTATTTTTGATAGGGTTGCGACATCCGTGTCACTCTTCCTTCTCCAAGGCCTCTGTTTTATATAAGGAGGAAGCAATGCTCTCCCTGTTTACACAGAATCCCGACTCACGGGTTCCGGAATCGAAGGAGTGGTTGCCTCCTACCGACATCATTTTGAATGATGACTTGTTATGTCGGGTGGGATTGGTCCCAGACCATCGCTCAAGTACGGAGGGCATATTAGGTTCATATACCTCTTATTAGACTCCTCTAATAGTGAACTAATTAACTTCTTAATTATGTGTTCTTTAGATCTAGTGCATGCATAACAAAATAAGGAATAAAATGAGAAAACAATGATTCGTACATTGTTATTTTCGGATTTATGGGCACAAGTAAGGTCTCCTACCTTCACTTGTTCTTGAGCTATGATGAGTATTAGGATGATCCTCCAAAATCCTAATGTAGAGATTCTCCTCTTGATTGCACCCAAGATTAGCCCTTATCTCTACTAAATAATATTTGCTAGATATTTGTTTTGTAGTCTACCTTAAAATTGATTACTAATACTCATATATTACATTAATAATATTAATAATATCATTGAACAGTTTTAATCAAAACTTGTCAAGTTTTGGAGGAAGAGAGATGAATATATTAGAGAGATTTTTCATATGAATGAATGAGCAAAAATAAGAAAACAATTCTCTTCAAAAGAGAATGGGGAAAACCGGTGGGGGTGTGGGATAAGCCAATGCATGCATTTGCCTTTCTTATATTTTATCTTACTCAAAAATGTAGACTAGCTTTATAGGTTCTTAGGTTATGATGATGTTTTTATCAATTAAAACAATAAACCTCAAAACCCTAAAAACCTACCATAAAACCGGTTTTCATACCTTATGTGGACCTCCATTTTATTTTGTCAATTTGTCATTTGTCACACAATATATCACATGTAGTATGTTACATGTTATTAATTAATTTAATGCATATTTATCAAATAAATATCATTTTATACATTAATTAAATTACATACAACAAATTGACTAGTGATACTTGATCACATAAATAAAATGGGTCATATAATTATAATTCACAACATATTGTAATTATAATTAACCATTCATTCTTATCTCTATTGTTTCACAAACAATAATCAATTTTAGTAATAAAGTATTTCAATTAATAAAATAAATCTTATTTAATCCCATTACAATAAGATATCAATACTCTCTCTCACAAATAAATTGTTCAATTTTAAGGTATTAATTAACTTGTATCATCATACAATTAATCAACTTTACTGATAAGGGCATCATCCTTTAGGTTTAATGGATCAACGGATCACCACCGTCCTACGACAGTAACGTCAAACTCTAGCAAGCCAATCGTTACCGATTAATGTTGATCAGTTGACTATATAAATGAATCATCCCTTACGTATTCTTAATATGAGATTTAAACATGTGATCGCACTATTGTTGAGGACACATACTCCAACAATCTCCCACTTGTCCGAGACAAGTGTGCGTCACCAATTCTCTTGTCCTATTACAATATCCCACTCAATGCAAGGTGTCTCGCATGTCGTACTTGCATTTGATCATATCTTGAGTGGTTTTCTCGATCGGGAGTGTAACTGTCTGACCGGAATTATCTACCATAGATACCTTCCGAGCGTGGCCACGCATTTCCAGTTCATTACTCCTCGAGTGGCCTTGAGATTTCAAACAACCCTGATAAGGGGGTGGACAATTCCTATCGCACTATTCCCTTCGTTTAGCCACATTTCATCATAACCCAAAATATACCCATTTGACCTCATTTACGACAGTCGTAGAGTATAAATCAAAGCCAATCAGAAATTTCTGCCAACTTGGGTGAATAGTCTCTAGTTAATAGAATTGACTCATAAGAATACTATAGCAGCTCTTGCCACGACCAGGCTTTATGAATTACCAGAACTCTATAAGCGGTCACTGCCCGACAGAGTGTCCCATACAGTCTGCCTATGTGATCGACTAGTCATCCCGTATGACTCTATGGCACTTGAACTTGCCATCAATCGCATCACACTCTAGTTACTTCGAGACGTCACCTCATATAAGTAACTAGGGGCGAATACCATGTCAATCCAGTTTACTTTAATGGGGTTCAATTTGTCTCTACAACCCATTTGGAGTTTAATAAAACTCAAACGATAAATGCGATTATCACATATGAATAGTCAATACACCATTACTACTTCATATCTTATAATCTTCAGTGTACCTTTTACACTAGTCGAAATGCAATAAAAGCTTGGCAAGTGGATATACCCTATATCCATATATTCCAACTTTGTCAATTGCTACTTCCTTCTATTCAATGTTATTTCTAATAACTTGAATTTATCTCTAAGTATTTGTCTAGTCTTCTTACTAGACTTGGACTCTTTAACTTGAAAGATGCTCCCACTGTTATCGCATAACTTGTGATAGAGTCATTTGTAGCGGGATTTACCCTTAATCCCTATGTTGACCATTTTATAACAATTTACTTAGATTCCTTTTGTAGAATTTGCAATGCGCGAAACTAAAACACTTTTCTAGTCTCTTACTCCTAAGTCAATAAGACATCCTAGGATTTCAACAAATCCTTTTCGGTTTGGAAACTAAAGTTTGTCCTTCAACACATAACTTAGTTTATAATCCAAACATATGAACGAATTCTTAATTCTTCTCAAGAATCTCAAAGATGTTCTTTAAGGCTTTCACAAGACTATCTTATGAATTAACTTGTTATTGACTTATTATGATCTTAGCATATGCTTCATCACGGTGTGTGCATTTAATGGCATACATGATCATTCTAATGGCGGAAACATTATTAATCGATTTCATGTAATCAACAACTTAATAGGTTCAGTGAACGACTATGACTCCATCATAGTACTTCCACTTCCATCAACATGAATAACCCATTCAACCTTGTCGATGTTAAACAGATGCGAAAGATCTTATCCTCATAAGACTCTAAACTCTATGTCAATATTCTCTCACATAGATTCAAAAATCTAGAATACTTTGCATCCTTTTCCAAGTCTCCAATCACTCTTTCACAGAAGAGAGCATTGGTACATTATTCTCAATAAGTAATATGTCATCAACATATAAGACATGGAGAAACAATTCTAGCTCCCACTTAACTTCATGTACAATCATGATTCTTCAATCATGTGAATGAAACCATTCTCAATTATCACATGAACGAAAAGTATAATCCTTTAATGCTTGCTTAAGACCATTCTAGGGTCACTTAAGAAATCTACGCATAATATGTTAGGATTCTTAGATCTTTATCTAAGGTTTTGTGTTCCAAACACATCCTTCTCTAAATTCCCATTTTAGAAAAGTGAATTTTTAATTATCATTTGCCATTCTTCATCAAAATGAAATGTGGCAATTCTTAACATATTTTATCAACATCTTCATGTCAATCTATGCATTTAAGTACTCTACAGCTCTATTTAGTTTTAAGGAGACCCTCGCCTTAAAGTAAATCTACTCTTGAGTAACAATTTTTGGATTGTAATGGTATGGCTCGTATGCAACAAAGTCGATTTAGGGCAATACCATTACTTTCGCAAAGCAATATTTTAACAACAAGACATGTGTGCTAAACTCCCACTGAACTATACTCCCACTCTATCTTTATAGATTATAGTCCCATTACTTTCACAAAGTAACACATTAACTACAAGACATGTTTGTGACGATCCAATCTACTCCCGCTCTATCTCTTAGAAATACTTCTATCTTCTAAAGAGATAGCTTTTGTGAGTTACAAACATATATGGTGAGGTAATTGGAAGTTTGTTTAGACGTCTGTGTTAGCACATAAAAATACCATCTCTATCATGGCAGTTTGATTCATGCCATATGCGTGTCTGATCCATGTGATTTGTTAAATAGACTCTCTATTTCATGTATCTCATGGTTAACCATCCGTTTAGAATTACGTGTCTGTTTTGGATTGCAAATTCCCAAAATTGAGTTCGATAACTCAACCTGACTCATATTAGTTTGATCTTATGGGTAGTGACACTAGGTCATAATCCATATATTAATAAATCAAATTCATTACTTAGATCTTTACCACTACGATTGGATAGTAATGCTTTAATACTTTGTTCAATTGGTTCTCTACGTCATTTAAAAATTTCTCAAATTTCTAAAATGCTTTACTTTATATTTGATTAAGTAAATATACCCATATCTACTTAAATCATCGTTAAAAGTGACGAAGTAGTCATAAATTCCCCTTGCGGTGATGCTTATTGGAACACATACATCAGCATATATTAGTCCCAACAAATCACTTGCTCGTGTCCCTTTACCACTAAAGGAAGTACAAATCATTTCGCAAAGGAGATAAGATTCGCATATTCCAAATGATTGAAAATCAAATGGTCCAATAAATCTAGTCGACACTAGCCCTTTAATGTGTTTCTTATTTATGAGACCTAATCGAAAACGCCAAATGTACAAATCATTTCGATTACTAGTTATGAGTCTTTTGGATCGTATTATGAAGATATCATTGCTTGAGTTGGAAGTGTCTAAAACTTGTATATCATAAAGATAAGTGATATGGCTCACAGCCATGTCTATTTTTAACAAAATAAATCCTTATAAAAATGGAAATAATGTTTTAGACAAAGTGGGTACATAATAACTATTATGTAGATTACAACTCAAAGCTGTTAGCTAAAAGAAGTACATAAGTCCCTCTTGAAGTGGCGGCTACCCTAGCTCCATTTCCTTGTCGGTGATCTACATCACCCTTGTTTAGCTTTTCCATATTTCCAAGTCCCACTTGGAGTGATACGTCCAACATTGATATCTTCCAAATACTTGGGGCAATTACGCTTCCAATGGCCCATGACATTACAATAATGACATTCGTCGTAGGATTTGGCACCCTTCTTGGTTTTGGTTGTGGTAATCTCACTATCAACTTTCAATTCACAATCGGATTTGGGTTTCTTACCCTTCTTTGCCTTTCCTTTATTAATACTATTACCCTTTACGGTTTCAAGGACACTCTTGCTAGAACTCCCACTCAATTTGATGTTTCTCCTTGCTTCATCAAACAAGGATTCCTTGGAATTTGTTTGATTATCCTCATATGATTCTCTTACCAAGGATGTGGAGGGCTTGAGTATGGGAGTCGGAGGTGTAGAAGTGGTAAAATAGCAAAGATTTCCATCCTGACCAATGCCACAGCGTAATTCTGTAATCGTATCATTGTCATACTCGGAGCATTTTTTTTATCAAATGATTGGAGCCATGAATTAATGGTGATTGCTGTAAGATTATTAGATGAATCCATTGCGAATAAATAAATACAAAAACGGAAATGAAGGAAATAATAAACATCTATCGTTTTAATAATACTTGTAAACAAGTATTGCATTTATATAGTGACCTCTACCCAACTACTATAAATGATTCCGAGATCCAAATTCATATTAACTCGGGCACGGTGAGCCGATTCATCCCTTATTAATATAACTCGGTGGATTAACTCTTAATCGATTCTACTTCTAGAACTCTCGGTCGACAAAATTACATTAATATTTATCTTTAGCCCGGAACACATGCGACTACGGTCACGAATACTTCCGCTGAGCTCAATCCAAATTTCGATGTAATAACATTTTATTACCCAACGTAACAAGATTAGCACCCCGGTGAGCCGAGCCTACTTCCTGATGAAATTGAGACTCATGGTTTCTACTATTTGGTAAGGCTAATTCTCAATTATTAATTAGTGAGAGGTATTGTCAATTTATTATCTATCACGTTTTAAGTGAACTAAAGCGGTGAACTACGATAATTATAATTGACACGGTCGATGACTTGATATGAAATGCATGTGTTGTTATGACGATTTGGCAATGCATGCAACATATTAAAAGAAATGCAAAGCAATAATAAAATTCCTAGTATGGCCTTACTAAAATAGAAAATCAAATAATCTATTACATATTCGGAGATCAACTCCTTTGGTCCCTTGAATCTTCAAGTGGCACGCCTCCCAAGAACACCGTCTTCGTCGGAACACCTTTCCTAATGGCACCGTCTTGAAGAAATTCCATGATTACAAATAATAATAAAAATACAAAGCTATTCCTATTATACATTTGTAAAATGGAAAAACTAGTAAAAATAAAAGTGATACGAGATCACATTAAATTACAACGGAATCAATATTCCCTTTCATTACGGGTAATATCGATTAAAACTAAGGCCATACTAAGATAAAATTACGTAATTCAAAATTATATAAATAAAAGACATTCAACAATTGAAATATGCAGCATTATAATATGTATCTATCATGCCAAATTATGTGCCAAATCGCCCTATTTAATTTATATCAAATATATAACCCGGTTTTATGGAAATGCGTGATCGTAACTTCTTAAAATCACAAATTAACACTTAAATCACATTTAAGCTCAAGTTAATTATCCTAACACTCTTAGGGCTCAAAAGTTAGTCATCACTCAATTTTTGACAATAATTCAACTTGATTTAATTTTATGCTCATTTTTTACCTTAAAATCATAACATTTATGAAATAAATCCAAACTAAATTACAATAATTTCAAATTTTAAATTTTAAATTTTTGAACATTCTGTAATATTTCCATGACACTCATAATATCAAAAATCATGGTTAAAATTTTCGAATTAATTTTGAGAAAATATAGTTGCAATTTATCGGTTTTATCTCATAAAATATCTAAAGTACATAAAAATTAATCCAATAAATTTTACAACTTTATATCTGATAAGTGGGATATTTATGCAACCTAAAATAATTTTTTCATGCCATGTAATTCATTTTAGCTATTTATGCTAAAATAGTCACTATTTATGTCATTTTTACACTAAAAATTCATAAATCATGCTAAATGAGATAATTTCATCTCAAAATTCACATACACTGCTTAAATCATGCATGTGACAACATATTAATGTTTCATGGCCTGGTTCGAAGCTTAACTATTTTTAACCATTTTACTTGTTTTAATCCATTTTTATCTCATAAAAATCATAAATCATGCAATATTAATCAAATTAATACGACATTTTACACACAACTTTTAAAATATGCATGTGAGGTCATATAAAATTTTCAAGGTCAGAGAGTAAATTTAACCATTTTTAGTCATTTAACCTCCATTTATGCCATTTTTCCACTAAAAATTCATAAATCATGAAATATTAATCACATTAATATGATATTTTACATGCAATACATAAAATATTCATGTTAGGTCATACTAAAATATCACGGCCAGTAGTGATGGTTAACTTATTTTAGTGAATAAAAGTTCATTTTACTCATAAAAATGTAATTATTTCACTAAAAATCATAAAAATGAGCAATAAATTACCATAAATCATAAAAATGACCTAAAAACATTTTAGTACCGGAATATATAACATGCATTATGATTTCGTGACATACTCTTATAAATCACAAATTTTTAGTTTTATATGTTAACATTTTAACTCGGAAAAACAATGACCGATTATGCATGCAACATCCTATGCTCTGACACCACTTGTTAGGTTCATATAACTTTTATTAGACTCCTCTAATATTGAACTAATTAACTTCTTAATTATGTGTTCTTTAGATCTAGTGCATGCATAACAAAATAAGGAATAAAATGAGAAAACAATGATTCTTACATTGTTATTTTCGGATTTATGGGCACAAGTAAGGTCTCCTACCTTCACTTGTTCTTGAGCTATGATGAGTATTAGGATGATCCTCCAAAATCTCAATGTAGAGGTTCTCCTCTTGATTGCACCCAAGATTAGCCCTTATCTCTACTAAATAATATTTGCTAGATATTTGTTTAGTAGTCTACCTTAAAATTGATTACTAATACTCATATATTACATTAATAATATTAGTAATATCATTGAACAGTTTTAATCAAAACTTGTCAAGTTTTGGAGGAAGAGAGATGAATATATTAGAGAGATTTTTCATATGAATGAATAAGCAAAAATAAGAAAACAATTCTCTTCAAAAGAGAATGGGGAAAACCGGTAGGGGTGTTGGATAAGCCAAGCCAATGCATGCATTTGCCTTTCTTATGTTTTATGTTACCCAAAAATGTAGAGTAGCTTTATAGGTTCTTAGGTTATGATGATGTTTTTATCAATTAAACACAATAAACCTCAAAACCCTAGAAACTTACCATAAAACCGGTTTTCATACCTTATGTGGACCTCTATTTTATTTTGTCAATTTGTTATTTGTCACACAATATGTCACATGTAGTATGTTACAAGTTATTAATTAATTTAATGCATATTTATCAAATAAATATCATTTTATACATTGATTAAATTATATACAACAAATTGACTAGTGATACTTGATCACATAAATAAAATGGGTCATATAATTATAATTCACAACATCTTGTAATTATAATTAACCATTCATTCTTATCTCTATTGTTTCATAAACAATAATCAATTTTAGTAATAAAGTATTTCAATTACTAAAATAAATCTTATTTAATCCCATTACAATAAGATATCAATATTCTCTCTCACAAATGAATTGTTCAATTTTAATGAATTTATTAACTTATATCGTCATACAATTAATCAACTTTACTGATAAGGGCATCATCCTTTAGGTGTGACCTTAACGGATCAACTGATCACCACCGTCCTACGACAGTAACGACAAACTCTAGCAAGCCAATCGTTACCATTAATGTTGATCAGTTGACTATATAAATGAATCATCCCTTACGTATTCTTAATATGAAATTTAAACATGTGATCGCACTATTGTTGAGGACACATACTCCAACAGGTCCAGGGGCCGATCCTCTTTGTTTTATTGTAGATTTGTGTCTTTCTTTGACTTGTACAGTTTGCGCTCTTGTGTCGCAGATCCTTGTGTTTCAAAGTTCACAGTCTCGGAACTAGACTTCATTGGCTTAACGCTTAATCATAGCATTTCCCGTAGGCTACCTTACAACGATCAGGATCTCAAGAAGCCCAGTCTGGAGAGATGATAAAGCGCGAGGGCCTCGACAAGTAAGCGACCCTTGATAAGATTAGTCATAACGGGAGCCAAGAACGCAAGACTCAATTCCGAGTTCATAGCGCACCTCAAGTTCCGGCTCATGGTCATGGCAGGCCTTCCTCTGAGTCATGACCTATGAACCGATCTGGGTGGATTGTTGAACCAGTTGTTGATCCTGTGCCCGAACCTCTATATCTTTTTGGGGACTTAGTGGAGAAAACTTCTTCTTTGGGTCAGCGTTTCTCATCCCCCCTCTTGGGGAGGGAGGATCGGTCCCAGCCTCTGGTAGGGAGTTTTCTAGTCCTGCCCCTGAACAAGATTGCTCTATTGCAGATCTTAGCTCTTGTCCCGACTATGGCAAGCGGAGAGCTGAGTCTGAGCCTGAGGAACATTCGACCAATAAAGTATATTTTGCTGATGGGGGGATCCCAAGTTGTGAGATGCCTCCTCCCCAGTCCAGTGGTAACCAAGTAGGGTTGGAGTTTTCTAGGATCCCTTGTTCGTCCTTCAACCTTTCCCCTACTCGAGACAGGCAGGATCTTTCCGAGTCATGATCAGGCGGATTCCCCTTCTTCTAGGGAAATGCGCATGCCGGAGATGAGTGGTCCCTCCTCATGCTCTTATTTGAAGTACGTGGGACTTCCCGATCCTCTTCCTCCTTGCCCTCGGCCCGTTGTTGATATATTCAGGTCCGTAGGAGATCTGGGTGCCCTTATGCATAGGTCCATTGTAATACTCCACTAAACTAAATACGTTATTCGGGTGGGATAATCCCTTAAAGAGGTCCATTGATAGGCTTATATGACTAGTGCTTAAAGGGATTAAGAGTGCTACTCATATCAATAAAGTGCACTTTCTTTGTTCGTTATCCATTCAAAAGAACTCCACAGTTAAGTGTGCTTGGTTGAGAGTAGTCTTAGGATGGGTGATCTCTTGGGTAGGTTCTCGGTTTGCGCATGAGTAAGGACAAAATGCGCTTGAAAAGACTCGTGTTGATCCGTGGACCATGTACATAGTATGGCAAGTTACTGTGAATTATCTCTCTCGACCCAATGTTTGGGTCGGGGTGCTACATCCCTTATAGCTTGTGAGTATGTATCTTTGTAATACTCCACGGAACCGAATACGTTATTCAGGTGGGGTACCCCTTGAAGAGGTCCATTGATAGGCTTAAAATCTGACTAGTGCTTAATAGGTTTGAAATTACTACTCATATCAACAAAGTGCACTTTCTTTTCTGGTCATCCATGCGAAAGAAATCCATAGTTAAGCGTGCTTGGCTGGGAGTAGTCCTAGGATGGGTGACCTACTAGGAAGGTTCCTGGTATGCGCATGAGTGAGGACAAAATACGCTAGAAAGGACTCGTGTTGATCTATGGGTCATGTACGCAGCCTGACGAGCTACCTTGAGTGACCACTCCTGACCCAAGGTTTAGGCCGGTGATAGGATAAAACCGGTTGTCGCTAAATGCCCATATTAACACCAAATTAACAATTTATAGACCTAACTAGACTCTATTAACTTTCAATTAAAAGGTAGTTTAGTGGTAAGCTAGGGTCAAACCCAAGAGAAGGACTTTAAAACTAAAGGCTTGATTTTTGACTATTAAACAACTACTAACTAAGATGCTAATAACAAGTTAAGAACTAATGACCAAAACACTCACAACCTTCTTCTAATCACAAACTCTGATATTCACAATGAACAAACAAAGGTTGACATAAAAAGAGATTTTGAGAAAAAGAAGAAATATGACCAAAGATGCAAAACTTTTACAAGGAGGCAATTCAGCAAACAATTGGAGTGCAAGAAATTAATATGAGAAACAACATGGTGCAATTCCTTCTTAGCTAACAACAACAACAACAACAAAGTTCAACTCTCTTTTACTCTCTCTAATGTTATCTACCCAAAACCAAAATCTCAAGATAATGGTACATATAAATTAAACGATCTATATGTATACTTCAGACTTAGACAACAAATCATTAAACCGTGAAAAGAGACTAAGCATGAGCATAATTTTGCCAAGAGATTCAAGTTCGGACCTTTTCTCACAAGATTAAACCATACAAATAAGAAAACACATATACTTTTCTACCCATTATATGAATCCTTTAACCCAAATCAACATATAACAAGCTTGCTTCAAACAATCCTAGATAGATTAAACCATTTCTCTAGGATTTGCAAGAGTTGAACAAATAATAAGCATGGATGGCCAACTGTGGACATGGGCCACAAGCCGGTCTATGGGCAAGAGCCACGTACCGGTCCGTAGTCACGGGCCACCTGCACGCCAAGCCAATCTGTGGACATATAGCGGTCAGAAAGCCACGTTTAGAGGCGTAGAAATGCTTTCGACCGGATCGCTTTAGATCGGTCTGTTTCGTCTCGGTAAAGGTCTCGAAATGATGCAGAGATGTTCGGAGTCGCCACCAAGCATTTGTGGGATGCTTGGAACCCGTTCGAATCCACTTTATACCTAGGTCAATCAAGGCAAAAAGCGGTGTTTGACATAGGTACTAAAGATAAGGACTCGTCCTCCTTTTAGAGTTCTATGCCTAAAATGACTCTCGTACGCCCTGGATAAGGTCATCCACTATCCAAAGGTTCTGAGTAAAGGGTGAGGGTACGTATTGGGAAGCCCTTTAATCGGACACCCAATCCCGCCCGCGTTAGCGACCTATACTGATCGATCGTGGTTGTTTAAGTGCAAGAGTTGATAAAACGGTTTAAATGCATGAATGTGAATCCAAAAGCTTAACCTAACATGTAAGAATTTGTTAAGTCGGTGTGTTTATCCACATAGCATGAAATTGATGTCGAAGTTGGATTTAGATTGATTTGCATATGAAAACGGAAATTAAACATCCATTTACCAAATTCGGGTCATGATGCTTAACACGATCCATTTATTTGAAAAAGTGTGTTTCAAATGACAAAGTGTAAAAACGTGAGCTTGTCAATCTGATCCGTCATGTATTCGGATTAACCGTGATCGGGATAGTCCTAGACAAATGCTAAAAACGAGGGAGAATAGTGCCAGGCAGCCCATTAGGGCGCGAGCATATTGGCGAGGGAAGGGGCTCTGCCCAGGTTTTTAAATGTGGAAATAGGCAGGCTCTTGGGGCGCGAGCCATGGGGCGAGCCAAGAGGTGCCTCCAGGTTATGAAAAAGGTTGTTTAAAATGGTTTTTGTAATGAATGATTTGCAAGTATGATTTGCATGACTCGGAATAACTACTATTATATTAGTAATATTCGTTGTCGGATTTGCAATTTTGAAAAGTATAGTTTACAAATAAAAATGTAAAATGTGTGTGCTTAACCATTTTGCCACCGCACTCAAATTAAATCAACATGGCATATATATTAGCAAAGGATGACATATGATATGGTCAAGACAAAGATGAAAATAAAAATGAAAGGAAAATGTTTGATTTGAACTAATTATGTTAAGTTCATTTATTTTGTAATTAGTCAAGTTTATCATCGTACTCGGGTTAAGCCGACATGGTATAAGGAACCAAGGATGATTATGAATTATGACTAATATATTTAGAAGTGTAAATAAATGAGAAAAATGGTAAATAAAAGAAAAGAGTGTTAAAATACCCATTAAAATGTAATTAACCAATAGTATCATCGAGTCACGGAATAAGTCGTCATGGTATAAGGAACCGAGGAAGATTTTTATAATGGTCAAAATATTTGTCATAAAAATGAATTAAAATGGTTAAAACCGTAAAAGGAAGGAAGTAAAAATAAAAGAAAGTGTTGAAGGAAAGACGAACTCAAACACATTTGAGTCTGACCAGGAAACCTACAAGAGGCGTGAGCCTCCCTGCATAGCAAGGAGCTTCTGTCGTGTTTTGGCTCTTCTAACCTATGTTTGAATCGTGTTATGCATTGTTCATGCATATAAACTCATAAAAACAGTAAAGAGATGAAATAAATGAGTTGTTTACACCCTCAAACTTACGTATTTTGATGTTTGTGACGTAGACGACTTTAGAGACGGTTTTCTCGTAGCGACTACTCACGATCAAAGAAGTTTAAAAGAGTGCCTTAAAAAAGGATTTTGTTTTGAAAATGAGTTGAAAACATTGTGGTTTAAAAACATGTTTATTGATGTTGAGTTGGTCAAATGGGTCGATCGAATGCACGGCGGTACCAAACAAAATGTGTAAGGCTTGTGTTTTCGATCGGTAGGTCGAAAACACGTGTCGATTTTGTGACTTAGGAAGTCGAGTCTAGAAGTTTAAGGGAGAGGTGAGGGGGCGGACACTCGTGTAAGAATTATGGTGTATGATGGTGGGTATCTATAGAAAAATGTGGGGTGGTAGGTCGGTTGAGTTTGCTTAGAGGCTAAGCAGACACCCCAAAGAGGCGCGAGCCACCTAGTGATTGAAAGGGGTGTACTGTCCCTTTCAATTTGGATTTTCCATTTATTCTAACCAATGTTTTGTTGGTTGTGACTTGTGGTCTTTGATGGTTGCTTATCCGTGTAAGCTTGATCTTGGGTGATATTTGGGGTAGGTATTTTGTGTCTTTGACTCGGGTTTGACCCGTGTGAGTCGGGATTTGAATTTGGAGTTGGTTTTTGGCCCTGTGTCGGTTTTGGCTATAATTAGGGTCATTTTAATGGAAATTACATGATAAAAACATCCATGGCATTATTTCTGACATACGAGATTTGGGTTGACTCGGGTTGACTCGAGTTGCGGGTTTCTGAGTCGGTATTGGGTCCAAAGACGGTTTTAACTCTAAATAGTGTTATTTTAATGCAAATGAAGTTAGAAAACCATTTATGAAATCATTTTTTATATCCGAGTAGTGCATTAAACCGTCTCATGTATAGCCAATCCACGCACGCAATATCAAAAACACGTTATAGTCTGATCATCATCGGGTAGTTTTCGGACGGTGTAGATATTGGGTATCTACAGAGCCCCCACTTTGGCTGAGGCTTGGACGGGGTGAAAGTCAAAGTATAGCCTACAGGTCAATCGAAGATTACAACATGAAGACCAATGCGACGTCGAGGCGACTCAAAAGGGTTTGAGCCAAAGACCTGCCGTCGGGAAGGGCGACGTCGAGGCGACTCGGGAATTCGAGTCAAGGACCTGCCGTCGGGAACATTTTAAAGTCTGTCGACTTTCGATTCGGGTCGTTTAAAGTCCATTAGACTACATATAAAGGCTCGCCAGCCATAAGAAGGAGTCATACATGAGGCATTTTCGGGATATGTCCTTGAATCTTTTGCGCGCAAAGGCTCGCCAGCCGGTGTTGAAGGTGTTGCGTTTTGAGGCTCGCCAGCCATAGAAAGGAGTCATACCTGAGGCAACTTCGGGATATGTCCTTGAATTGCTTCTTATGTGCATGCAAAGGCTCGCCAGCTATGTTGAAGGTGTGTTTTGAGGCTCGTCAGCCATTGATGGTCGAATGATCGACTATGGGAAATAGCCTGAAACATCAAGCTTATTTTACGATATTGTCTTGTAATGACTTGCAACCAGGTTGACGTTGATAGATTCGGCTAGGGAGCGACGAACTCTAACTTGATGGGGGTCCTAAATGAACTCCGTGGGTATAAATCATATACGCAAAGGTCTATGGAAAACCATTAAGGGAGAGCGCTTCGTCGGGATCATGAATGATGTTGTGAGGATCTTTGAAAGACTTAGGTTAGATCCATTTGAAAATAGGCACTCGCTGGGGAGTTAGAAACTTCTCAGGACTCGCCGGGGATATGAGTTGTTGCTCGTTGGAAGGTAGCGTATGCCATGTAATTGATGTGGCTGAACCCCTTGGATTTGACGAGTCGTCGTTTGTTGGGAAGAGCCCGGTACTCAGTTAGAGTGAGTTGGTCTTCTCAAGATTATCTGCATGGTTAGTGACCACACAAATCCGCCGTCTCATAGACAAGCACGTAGCATGCAAGCATATAAGCACGTAAGCACATAAGCATGTGAGCAATTAGCATAAAAGCAACTAGCATGTAATATCTGATGCGAGGGGAGATAGATGTTTTGAAAGTTGTGAAGTTTGATATTGAGTCTTGTTGCTTGTAGATCCATGATTTGACATATTGGAGACACGTGACCGTTACGACATTGACTGATATAGACGTAGACTGACAGACTGACAAACAGACGGTCGTGAATGTGATGCAAATTGAGTATCGACACAACACATGGGTGACTCTAACAGACTTTGCACATGTAAGTGCAACTCCTAGCCAAGAAAGGGTGACAACGCGCATCAGATCCCTAGAGTGGAAGGTTTGCTTGGCTGGGGAACACGAATTGATTATCTTCTCTAGACATCTTTGCCCCCGATTGCTCATTTGAGATTCCTTCTCGAGGTATGATGATTCGGAGAGCGGAACCAAGACCTTGTCATCGCCCGAACCGAGCACTAGGCTATGGGCAGTTTTATTTTGGACTGGTAGTTGTGACTCAAAAGATGTTTGAGGATAAAGGACGGGCGGCGTCTCGAAAGAGAAGCCCCCTGAGTGAGAAGGTTGGAATTTGACAAAACAAGGAATGGGCGACGTCTTAAGAAAGAAGCCCCCATTAAAGAGGTATTAAATTCAAATTTGCAGCTGGGTGGGCTGCTTTTGAGGATTGATGCTGATGGTTGAGATTGAAATGGGTGTGCGGTTATGTCCTTGTTGGGGGACTGCCTACGTATTCGCGTGTTTGCGAAATCAAACCAGATCGTAGTTCTGCTGGGTGTGAAATGGGTTGAAAATTGAAGATGTGAAAATTGAATGTGTGTAGGGGTGTGGGGGTGTGGTTGTGTCCTCGTAATAGGACTGCCTACGTATTCGCGTGTTTGCGAAATCAAACCAGATCGTAGTTCAGGGCTGGTTATTGAGGATTGAAGATTGGAAATGTTGTGAAAGGAGTATGCGGTTGTGCCCTTGTAATAGGACTGCCTACGTATTCGCATGTTTACGAAATCAAACCAGATCGTAGTTCTGTGTGTGTTCTGATAATTGATTTTGAGGTGTATGGATGTGTCCTTGAAGGACTTCCTACGTATTCATGTGAAGTGAAATCAAACCAGATCGTAGTTCTGAATGTGTGTTGACAATTGATTTTGAGGTGTATGGTTGTATCCTTGGAGGACTGCCTACATATTCATGTGGTGTGAATTCAAACCAGGTCTTAGTTTTAATGTGTTTTGATAATTTATTTTGAGGTGTATGGTTGCGTCCTTGGAGGAATGCCTACGTATTCACGTGGTGTGAAATCAAACGAGATCGTAGTTCTGAATGTGTGTGCCTAAGCGAGTTGTTAGGACCTTAAAGTGTGAGGGTCACGACAGTAAATGCCGTTTGGTGACTCGAAGAATTGATTTGAGACAATCTTGTTGGAGTAGTGTCCTCCACAATAAGTGCGTTTACATATTAAATCTCGTTAAAGTAATATAAGGGATTTATTTATTTATTTATTTATTTGTCAGCTGGTCATCATTAATCGGTAATGATTGACTTACTAGAGTTTGACATTATTGTCGTGTGACGGCGGTGATCAGCTGATCCCTGTAGGTCACACCTATAGGATGATGCCCAAATGGAAAAACTAATTATTTGTATGAGATACAAATTAATTAAATCCTTGTAATTATTGACTTTTAATAAGTCATGTGAATATATATTATTTGATGACGGGTTACGAACTCGGGCCAAGAGGATTTATTATTTATTTATGTGATAATTAATTAATAAATATTTATTAGAATTTATTAATTAATAGTTAACTAATTAATTTTATACGGATTGTGTATATGTTTTGAGGCGGAGGTAATTAGCTATTTAAATTTACAAGAGGTTGTAAAATTATCTAATAAGGGTTCCATTGACACATTTTATATTGATAAAATGGTCTAATGATTCAGTGGTCATTAGTGGTTAAATTGTATTATTTAAGTGTTAAATAATCAAATTAATATTTAATTATGTAAGATAATTAAATATAAGACTTATAAGCATTTGTGGGACAAATGTCGAAAGTCAAAATGGACCGGAAAAACTTCACATGTGCAGCCTAATATGATGTGTTTTACAATCATGTAGTGACATCATTTTACACTAACTTTTGTTGGTGAATTGTTTACATTTTGTGACTTATAAATACCCCACATATACACACTTTAGATTAGTGAATTTTTAGAAAAAAACTCTACATCTTTTTCCTCTCTTATCACTTGATCAAATTGTTGATCATCATCAAAATAAATTCACATAAATAATAATATACATAAGTATTATTATAGTAATAATATTTATATTATTATATCAAGGTTTTCAACTAAAATTATCTAGTTAATAATTTAGTTGATTTTGGGCTTAATCTTGGATGCTACCAAAGGAGATTACCTAAGTTAGTAATTTGGGTTTTGGAGGATCATCCACCATTTATTAGCTCAAGAACAACATCAAGGAAGGAGTCCTTGAGTTGTGCCCTTTATATTTCCACCATCAATGTAAGGAAATTTCTCTTAAGATGGTTTTATACCATCTTTATGTTATTTATCTTTGCATGCATGTAGATTTAGACCACTACATAAAATTAGTTAGTAATTTTGACATCATAAGATGAGTCTAATTTGGTCTAAATAACTAATAAGTGGTATCAGAACATTGTTACATACATGCATGTAGTCTTAAGACTATTTTAGTAATTTATGAGATAAATCAATAACATTTGATATTTTGTTGTTAAAATTAGTTTAATCACAAAATATGGTCTTGCATGTAAATAATATGGTCTTAAAATGATATGGGACGAAAATTTGATTTTTGTAATATTTAATCACTTTTTATGACTTAAAATGGCATAACGTTGAATAAAAATGCACTAAAATTAATTAATAGTTAATTAAATTATGTTGCATGTTCATTTTATGCATATTTATTTAGAAATAAGCACATGCATATTATATATATGAGAAAAATAGAAACTTTAAATTAATGTGATTAATTTAGGTAGTTTATTGATTTTTATTTGATAAAAATTGGTAAATAATGGTTATTTTACAAATAAATATTGATTTAATTTTTGGGCTCAAAATTTTTGGATTTTTAGCTCCTGGAAATTGTTCCAAAATGTATAATTTTATTTTTAAGTTTTTTCAATTTTTATGATTTGATTTAGAATTAAATCGTAAAAATTGCCGTTTTACCGAGAACATTATAAAATTATTTTAAAACCAAAAATTTTCACTTGCATGTCATTTTGGTGAAAGACCAGAATGTAAAAAAACCTTAAAATTTAATTTTCCTTAAAAATTTTAATTAAATGGAATTTTTCAATATTAATTGTGAATTATTATGTCTTTTATTAAAATTTATGTTTTAATCCCATATAAATTCAAGATAATTGTGAGAATAATTATTTTGATATTAGACCTGATTAGTATGATTAGTAAATCTTAAAATTGTTTTAAGAATTGAATATGGATTTTTAATGGTAAAAACTCCGTCAAAGCAAGCTCAAATGATCGTTGTTGGTAAGTTAGACGATTTGGCATGACATTTTACATAATGCATTTTTTTTATTCATTTGGATGAATAGTTTATAGTATTTTACTTATGTAATTTTTCCTAATATGGCCATAGGTAGAAGTTGGTATTTCCCGTAATGTAAGGGAATATCGACTTGTTTTGTAATTAATTGCGATTTCGCATCGCCCAATTTGTAATTAATTAATAGTTTTTATTTTAATTTTATTACAAATTGTATAATAGAAAATTGTTATGTAATTTAATTATTAGTAGTTAAATGATGCATCTAAAGATGGAGTTTTCATGAAGGTGTTTTCGAAAAGGCATTCCGAAATCCTAAAGAAGGAGGTCAATTTTATAAAGACTCAATTGGCCAAGGAGTTGGTTTCCGAAGTGTAATAGTTTAAGTTAATTAGATTAACTAGGTGGCCATATTAGGACTTGTTTGTTTATATTTATGCATTCATACCAAATCGTTACTACATGTTTTATTTTGTTGTTATCGATTTAATTGTATAGCATTCACCAATTTTGTTCACTTAAAAGTGATAGACAATTAAATTGATAAGATCTCTCACTTTTATTTGAAAATTGAGATTAGCTTTACCAAATAATAGCACCTATGAATCCCTTCTTCATTAGAGGTAGGTTCGGATCACCAGGGTACACTCTTTTTAGGTTGGGTAAGTAGGGTAATAAAAGTAATTACGCGTGAAAATTGGTTGGACTCAATAGGATAATTATGGGTTGAATCGGTCTACCGTGCCCATAATTATTTCTGGGGCTAAAAGATAGATTTTAAGAAAATCCGTTGACAAAGAGTTCTAGTTTTAGAATCGGTCAAAATTGTTGACTCACCAAATTTATATAAATATGGGTTGAATCGGTCCACCATGCCCGTGTTTATATAAAATTGGATCTTGGAATCATTTATATAATTCAGTGGGAGATCATTATATAAATGGGAACTTGTTAAAATAATTTCACAAGTTAAAATGTTTAGACGATAAATGTTAATCTTTCCTTTTATTTCCTTTGTAGTAATCACGATGACTTCTACTAGTCAAACCGTCACTATAGCTAGAGATTCATGGCTTCGTTCTTTTATGGACAAATATGTATTAAAAGCCGACGGTAGTAATTTTAAAGATTGGGAGGAACAACTTCGATTAGCTGCCGCAGGTGATGGCAAATTACGCTACCTTGTCTATCTCTCTCCCCCTTCGCCTAGTTCTAGAGCCACTGCCGAAGTAAGGGAGGCTTATTCTGATTATCAAAAGGAATCTGTTGCAATAAAAAATATTTTGATTTTTTCAATGGATCCTGCTTTACAAAGGCAATGTGTCAAGTTCTGCAATGCACATGAAGTATTCTCGTGGCTTTCTAATATGTTTTCTCAAGCCCCGAGGATAATTCAGTATGACACCGCAGTTCGTTTCTTTGAGGCTAACCTTAAAGATGGTCAACCTGTGAGTTCACACGTACTTAAAATAATTGAGTACGTGGAAACTCTAGAGAGGTTGGGATGTATGATTCCCGACGAGCTTGTGGTGGACCGAGTGCTCCACTCTCTCTCTCTCATCAAAGGATTTACCCAATTTAGGGTAAATTATAATATGACGAACATGAGAAAAAGTTTACATGAGCTCCATTCTCTGATTGTGCAAGCAGAGAAGGATATGGGATTGAGTGGGAGTACGAGGAGGGATGTACTTGCGATAAACGTGAAGGGGAAGAAGCAGTTTAAGAGGAACGCATGTAAGAAGCCCGTACAGGTGGAGGGTAAAGGTAAAGAAATTGCGAGTTTCTCTATCAAGCCTAAGCCTAAGAAGGGTAATCCTCTTAAAGATGCTTGTAAATATTGTAATAACAAGGGACATTAGAGGCGTAATTGCACAAAATACTTGGATGACATTAAACCTAGCATTGTAAAGCCAACATGTAATTTCTCATCCGAATCTTTTATGATAGACATAAATTATACTTTAAATACAACTTTGGTATTAGATACTGGTTATGGTTCTCACTTGTGCAATCATTTGCAGGGCCTAAAATGCATAAGAAAGCTAAACAAGGGTGATGTTGATCTCCGAATGGGAAACGGATCTAAAGTAGCTGCCGTGTCAGTAGGAACCTATGTAATTAATTTAGCTTCGGGGTTGCAGTTGTTTCTTAATAATTGTTATTTTGTACTGACGTTATCTAAGAATATAATATCAGTATCTGTGTTAGACACATAAGGTTTTTCTTTTGTTATAAAAGACAAGTGTTGTACTTTTTCACTTAATGGGATTGTATATAGCCAAGCAATTTCAATCAATGGTATTTATATTCTAGACACTTGCAACGATGTTTACCATTTAGATAATAAAAGACTCAAAGCAGGTGATCCCGATCAATCTTATTTGTGGCATTGTCGATTAGGACACATTAACGAGAAACGCATTAAAAGACTAGTGTCGACTTGTATAATTAAACCTTTTGATTTCGAATCATTTGGTACATGGGAATCTTGTCTTCTTGGCAAGATGACTCGTGCACCTTTTCTAGGAAAAGGATCTCGAGTTAGTGAGTTGTTGAGTTTAATACACACTGATGTGTGTGGTCCAATGACAGTCACTGCTAGAGGTAGTTGATACCGTCGTAGCGTACCAAAGAAAATATTTATAGTCCAAACTACTACTATAGCTAGTGGTAGTCAGGGTCGAACCACAGAGAGGCGGTGCAATTAATAGTTGTCCGATTTTAGTCTTAAAGTAACAAAAGTGTGGGGGTTTATTTTGAATTGTTCTATAACTAATGGCAATTAAATTTAAAAGTAAACTAAAGCAAGTAAACGAGTAATTAAAGAAATAAGAGGAAAACAAATATTAAAAGAGTGCCAAGATGGTCGGTTCACTATAATTTCGGCGGCAGTGTCCTAGGTAAGTCTGAGTCAATCACGTGAGACGGGAAAATAAGAAGTCCTCTCGGTCCATTCTTAACAGGTAGCATCTTTCGATCTGGCTACGGGTTCCTAATATCACTAATGCTAACTTTCGTCCTGAAAAGTGACTTTAAAAGTCTAAATTAACTTATCTCTCGATCTCATTAATTTAGTCGTCTTAATTAGGTAGTCTATTTCCCTCCCCTCTCTTTCGATCTTATCGGGTCGGTCAATTTCTAAGCATTCAACTAGTCGTGTGCACTCGATTCGTCAAATATAGCAATTAAATTAATTAAAACGAAGTAAAACTCACGGAGCCGGTCGATCGACCAGGTAGACCAGTCGATAGACCTTGGCGTGATTTCAAGTCTACCAATTCTAATGCCGCCTACACTACAGATCCCCTACATCCTAGCACATGGGGTTTAGCTACTCATGATTATGACAAAAACAACAATAAGATTAATAATTAGAGCTATCGAATGCGTAATTGAATTAACTAAACAAGTAAACAACATGAAGCGATAATTTCGGCTTTGGGAAAACTACTCTAGCAATTTCTAATCTATGAACGAATAAAGTAAACTGAAATAGAGAACCAAAATTTACCAGTAGAAAGCAGGAAGAAGAATCCGAAAGTACGAACGGAAAATAAATTGTATTGAATGAATGTGAATACTAATGCCAAACTCAATATCGAACCCTAATTATTCGATCCCTAAAAAAAACTGATGATAAAAGACTTCATTCTATTCTCAAAACATCAGGTTACGTTATATAGGAATATAATGTAACACTTATTCCTAAAACCTAATTACAACGGGCTTTGGAATTCTCGAAATTTGCGTCAGATTCACGGTTTGGTCGATCGACCATACAGCTCAGTCGATCGACCAAGGCTCGATGTATAGTAGCTTCGGATCTTCGTGCTCTGGTCGATCGACCATGGACACCGGTCTATCGACTGCTTCATCAGGTAGTTGCTCCAAAAGCTTCGTAAATTTGTCTTTCGGGCCTCGATACGCGCACCAAGTTCGCTTCCCAAGTAAATACTTCATGTCAAATGCAACATTAGGTACTCGGGGACGGATTCGGCTCGATTTCCGCTGAATTCTTCACATTTCTGCAATATTAGACAAAAACACAAAAGTAGACGGAAATAAGGAAAATAGTAGTTTAAACTACACAAATGAGCTCTGAAATGCGTGTAAAATAGAATGTAAAACAACATATTTAGGACACGCATCAAACTTCCCCAAACCAAACCCTTGCTTGTCCCCAAGCGAGAACTAGACTCGATCCTAAAACCTAATGGAACGCTTTCAATCTCAGAGCGAAATGCAACCTGTAAAGCCTAAACCAATTTAATGCAACAACTAACAATCAATTAGTAATATGAATCATGCAAACGAGTTATGTAGTCGTCAAAAACTGCTGAACCGTCAACTATAGAGACTTATCATTATGGACTCTCACGGGTCGCTCATATCACACATAAGCGCAGGTGAAAATATGTAAAGATAGAAAGAAGTAATTTTGTACAGACTCTCACCTAACTACAACCTATAAGAACATGCCTGCAATCTAATATGAAAATAATCTCTACAACCATACATATGCATTCCAAACAAACAAATGACCATGACACATGCCGAGGTAAATGTGGATATGTGAGGTAATGGGTAAGAATAGGCAAAACATTTATGGGAATGTGGAGGTATAGGTGATCAAGCTAGTACCTAAACAAAACCATATGACAACAACCAACTTCTTGCTCAAGATTAAATCGATGAAACGGTGTTATAACTAGCACTAAACTCACAATCCCCAATAGATGTACCTCCCCAAATGATATAAACACAACATGGGAGTGTAAATCACCAACTCATAACAATTGTAGCATGTGATTTTTTCGAATTTTCTTTTCACTACTGCAGTACTCAGTCGATCGACCAGTGTGACATGTCGATAGACTCAAAATAATTTCGAATCTCTTTTTTTTCTCTTCGTATTCTGTTTTTTTTTTTCTTTTTTCAATTATTTTTCTTTCCTTCCCTTTTTCACCATTTCACCAACATCTCAATAAAGAGTAAAATAACCAAACCGCAATAAACATATTCCCAAAAACTAAGACTACTAGCTTGACAAAAGCAGGCTAAATATAGGATGTAGTTAAGGGACAAAAGGCTAAATTTGGCTATGAGGGGTTTATGGGTAAAATGAATAAAGGGAAACCTCTACCATATGTGTCAACGAACCACGAACCCGAATGCATACAGGTATTAAGCAGATTAAGTTCATATTTATGCATATTAATGTAACATGCCTCATGATGCGTGTCTTTTATATGATGTTTTACACCTCATTTTACACGCATTTCAGAGCTCATTTATGTAGTTTATGCTACTATTCTCTCTATTTCCGTCTACTTTCGTGTTTTTGTACATTATTGCAGAAATGTGAAGAATCCAGCAGAAATCAAGCTAAATCCGTCCCCGAGTACCTTGCATTGCATTTGACGTGAAGTATTTACTCAAGGAACGAGCTTGGTGCGCATTTCGAGGCCTGAAAGACAATTTTATGAAGAATTAGAAGCAACTACCTGCTATAGTGGTCGATCGACTGCCTCCTATAGTCGATCGACCAGAGCACGACATACAGAAGCTTATGTTCAGCACAGTTTAGTCGATCGACCGGTCACAGTGGTCGATCGACCAAGCCGTTATTTTGACGTGAATTAATAGAGCGAGGATTAGGAAGCCCATTGTGTTTTAGATTTTGAGAATAAAGTTACGTGATATTTCTATATAACGTAACCTGCTCATTCAGATACGATCATCCAGTTTCATTCAGTTTTTAGTTTATCATTAATAATTAGGGTTCTTAAGATTATTGTTCTTTCATTAATAAAGTTCTTTTTTCAATCGGTTTTGAACTCTCCTTTACAATTCCTTTACACGGTACTCTTCTGTTCTTATATTCAATTTTATTGCTTTCATTCGTAGTATAGAATTGCTAGGTTAGATCTCCCGAAGCCAAATTATCGTTTTATGTTAATTGTTCATTTAATTAATTTAAGTATGAATTCGAATGGTTTAATTGTTAAGTTTAATGTTGTTATTATTTCTAGTATGAGTAGCTAAATACCCTGTGATAGGATGTAGGGAATCTGTAGAAGTAGGCGGCATTAGAATAGCATGACCTGAAATCGCGCCATGGTCGATCGACTGGGTTCCCTGGTCGATCGACTGGCCACGTGAGTTTTACCTTCGTTTTAATTAATTTAATTGCTATGTTTGACGAATCGAGTGCACGCGACTAGTTGAATGTTTAGGAATTGACTGACCCAATAAAGATCGAAAGATAGGAAGGGAGATAGCCTACCTAATTAAGACGACTAGATTAATAAGATCGAGAGATGAGTTAATTTAGCCTTTTTTAGTCACTTTTCAGGACGAAAGTTAGCATTAGTGATATTAGGGACCTGTAGCGAGATCGAAAGATGCTACTTGTTGAGAATGGACCGAGAGGACTTCTTACTTTCCCGTCTTACGTGTTTGTTTTAGACCTACTTAGTATTCTGCCGCCGAAACTATAGTGAACCGACCATCTTAGCACCCTTTTAAATTTTATTTTATCCGTTTATTTAGTTTACTTTTCATTTACTCCCTCTAGTTATAGACCAAATCAAATCAAACCCCCACTCACTTGTTACTATAAAGACTTAAATCAGACAACTATTAATTGCATCACCTCCTTGTGGTTCGACCCTGACTGCCACTAGCTATAGTAGTAGTTTGGACTATAAATATTATTTTTGGTGCACACAACGACAGGCATAAAATTTTGGCGCCGTTGCCGGGGAGGCAATTGTTTAAAATTATTAGTTGTTTTATCTTTAGTCTTTCTCTTGGTTTAAGGGACATCTGTTCCTTAAACTATTCTCATATTTTACTTGTAGTTTTTTCTTATGCGCATGTCATAGGGTGGTGAATTACTACCGTTCAATCCTGAGATTGAGAAGACTTTGCGTGAGTTGAGACGATCATCTAGGATATTGCCGACAGAGGAAGAGTTGAGTACTCTGTCTAGTTACTACGAGAACGAGCTTTTTGAGGAGGATCCACCTTCATCACCTATTTCTACATCCTCAGCTGAGACCGTCACATCTCCAAACATGGCTGAAGAAGCGAGTATAGCCAGTCACTCTGAGCCGACAGCTTAGAATCTCTATAAGGGATTCGCATTACCAGGGACGGACAGAAAATTCGAGCCGAAACCGTCCTATATCAACTTGGTTGAGAGAAACCAATTTGGGGGGGCTGCAAATGAAGATGCAGCCAAACATATGGAGACATTCATTGATTATTGTTGTTCCATACCCCCACCAACCGGTGTGACCCAGGACCAGGTGAAGGAAACTATGTTCATATTCTCTCTTCGTGATGCTGCAAGGGAGTGGTACCGAGACCTGGATCGAGCTGCTAACGGGATCACTGATTGGAAGTCGCTGGCCCTGGCATTCTACAAGAAATATTTCTCTGCCTCAAAGACAAATGCCATGAGAGCTCAGATCACGAGCTTTAAACAGGGTCCTGATGAGAATTTTCATGAGGCATGGGTCCGTTTCAAGAAGCTGGTGCGAACTATTCCGCACCATGGGTTTGAGAAGTGGAGCCTATGCAATCAATTTTATAATGGGCTTTATGACGATCAGAGGGCTATCCTGGATGCGGCAGCCAATGGCAGATTCCAGGAGAATGTTGGAGAAACTAAGGGGTGGAAAATTATTGATGATTTGGCCACCCATAAAGCTGAGTATGGAAATTCCAGGGGTAATCAAAGGAGAAGTGTTGAATCCCCTTCTGTAGCTGCATTAGAGGCTATTACGGCGAGATTTGATAAGTATAAGTTGGGAGGAGCTCCAAAAGGAGGGATCTATCATGTTAATGTTATTTCAGACGGTCCTTTCGTCTGCAAGAGATGTGTAGGAGAAGGATATGTTTCAGACAACTGCAGCATTCCCTATGAGTCTTGTGCTGCCTTTCAACATTATAAGCAGACAAACACTTATTTTGAGCCGAATGTCCATCAAAATTTGAGGTGGAGTAGCCAAAATGTTCTAAATCCGACTCCACCTCCACAGCAGCAGCAGCAGCAGCAGAATTATGTGCCCCCTCATAAGCAGCAGCAGCCATATCAAAAGCCTCCGTATGTCCCTCAGCAGCAGCAGCAACAGTCCCAAGGCTCCGAATTTGCCGAGTTGAAAAATTTGTTGCTAAAGGAGTCTCAAGCTAGAGAGGCCGAGATGAAGATGTTGGAGAGCCAAATTGCTCAATTGGCTAGCAAGAGTGCAACTCGAGCTCCGGGACATTTACCGTCGCAGACGGATCAAAAGGAGACCCTTAATGCTATTACTTTGAGGAGTGGGTCTACCCTTGATGGGCCCGCTATGGTCGAGGAAGCTACTGGAAAAGATGAGGCGGAACCAAGTAAGAAGAAGGCAGTGACGAAGAATGTCAAGAAAAAGACGTCTACCAGGTATGTCAGTCGATTGACTGACATACCCAGTCGATCGACCAGTCCGCGAAGTGAAACAACTTTTGTTCCTGTAGAAGTCAGTCGATCGACTGACATGCATGGTCGATCGACTGGCTACGCTGCTGATGGTGAGTCTTTTCGTCCTCCAATGCCAAATAACTTGAGGGACCACTTATTTCGAGGTACGACTACTCCGAAAATATTGAGGCAAGACCCAAATGCTGATGGGCCAGCTCCGGTTCCAAAGCATGACCCGATGACGATTAATGGTTCATTTTTGAGACGGTCTGAAGAAGGTTCGAGCTTCAACAAAGAGAAGGTAATGGATTTTCAGCCTAAATCCACCGATGCCGGCATGAGAGACCAAGAGGAAAGGGCTAAGTTACTTCTTTCGGCCCCCTATCCGGAGAGATTGGTGCCGACGAAGGAACATGTATCGTTTAACAAATTTGAAAATGTTATTCGTAGCTTAAACGTACAAGTTCCTTTTCTTGAATTAGTTAATCAAGTGCCTGCTTACATGAAATTTATGAAGCAACTTTATTCTAAAAAGAAGTCACTTGAAACCGTGCAATCTGTCGCACTAACTGAGGAGTCATGTTCTTATTTGACCCATACTGCACCTCATAAGCTAGAAGACCCAGGTAGTTTTTCAGTCCCATGTAGTATTGGCACCTTTTCTATTGAGAAGGCCTTGTGTGACCTAGGAGCCAGTATTAGTATAATGCCTTTGAGTCTTGCTAGGAAGTTGAAATTGACTAGGTTTGCAGTCACAAACATGACAAAGATGATGGTGATCGTTACGTGGTCCAAATATAGGAGTCTTAGAGGACATTCCTGTGCAAATATGAAAGTTCTTTTTCCCTGTTGACTTCGTTTTACTAGATATGCCCGAGGATGCCCACATTCCTATCATATTGGGTAGACCATTTCTGCACACTGCTGGTGCAGTTATAGATGTTGGTTCAGGGACTCTGACCTTCAAAGTGGGGAAGAATTCCATTGTCTTTGCCAAGACAGCTAAGAAGAAAGACCCCATGTGGCCAGTCACTTGTAATACGGTTTCTGAAAAGAAATCCTATTTTATGCTATCTGACATGCCTGTTTCTTCTATAACACCTCCGCCCCAGATTGGGAGCAAATTAGAGGAAGATTCTTCTGTTTTGGATATTGCAGGAACTGGTTTGGGGAAGGAAGAGCCGCATGTTGCTCCAGTTGTGAAGGAGCCAATCGTTCAAAGAGGCGGCCTAGGATGTCTTAGCTATGGCACTGATGAGGAGCCTGATGAGGATCCAGTCAAAGTGACGGAGTCCGACTTAGACTTTGATGAGCCAGAAGAGGTCATTGATTGGGGAGATGCTGAAGCTGTTGATCCATTGAGTTCTCCAGATGTTGGAGTTGAGAAGAGTGCAGCTGAAGAGATGAGCACTATAGAGGCTACCTCTTGTAGCCAGAAGCCGAGCAAGTGGGCTATTCCGTGGCCGTTCTTGATCAACTATTAGTTGATCAAGGCTTTTTCAAACAACATTTTATTGCTTTTTAAGACTATTTATCGTTTTTCGTGTGCGCGAGACTTCGCAATTTTAATAAGTTTGCTTAGGATTTTAAACACTTTAGACTGTTACTTTGGGTTTTGCGCAATTTTGGGCGCGTTATTATGTGTATTTGCAGGTTCATAGACCTTGATAGCTCAATTTATTGAGCTAACTCGAAGAAATCAGAATTTACAAAGAGTTTTTCGATCGATCGATCGCCGATGATGGTCGATCGACCGAGCCGCGACTTCCAGAGCTTCATTCCTTCTGTTCACCCTGGTCGATCAACTGGGTGATGTGGTCGATCGACCATGCTCGCTGCTGTACCTGTTTTCGATCATTCGCCTGCTGTGTTTGGTCGATTTGCGGAGTTGAGGGAGTCTTTTCTCCACTTTATTCTCCGACTCATTTCTGTTTTCTTCCGTTTCTTTATTTTTCACATGATTTTGCGTTTCAATAATTGTTTCCTCGGATTTATACGTGGTACTTTTGCTTCTTTTCAGGTACTTTATGGTAGCACTGCTAGCTACTGAAACCTCCTAGCTCACGCTGGTTTGAGGAGGTTTCTTTTTGTTGCGCTTAAAGTCTTGTGAGTTTCCGAGTTCTTACTTCATGTCTTGTTTAGTTAATTTAACACAAATTCCCGTTTTCCTTTTATTTCATTACATAATTTTGTACAATGGGGACATTGTGCGATTTGGTTTGGGGAAGGGTTTTGCGTTGCTTTTCATTTGCTTGCATTCACGTTTACATTTTGTCTTGCATTGCTGTTTATTTTCTCTTATATATACAGAAAATTCAAAATAAATTCAAAAATTTATGCACATTTATTTTAGCATTTAGGTCGAGTCGGAACGGTAGTATTTCAATGATGACATTGCATTTTCAGCCGTTTATGCCTAAGCCTTGCCAATTGACATGTTATTAGTAGAATCATATGCATAGTCTACGAGTTTTCGTTAATTATTTGCTGGACTTTAAACTTGACTTAGATTTTTGGCAAACTACATCATTTTCTGAGATTTAGAGCCTATAACGGGTGTCATCTGTGACCAGTTTATTTAGAATGCGAGTAGTTACTCCTTATGAGACATGTTACATCAATATGCATAAATATGAACTCAATCTGCTTAATACTTGTATGCATTCGGTTCGTAGTTAGTTGACACATGTAGAAGAGGTTCCCTTTATTCATTTTGCCCATAAGCTCCACACTGCCAAAAATAGCCTTTTTGTCCCGTTAACTACATCCTACATTTAGCCTGCCCTTGTCAAGCTAGTAGTTTATGTTCTTGGGATTGTTACTTCATTTTTGGTTGCATATGCTCATTTTGAGGTGTTATTGGGAAAATGAAAGAGGAAGGAAAGGAAGGAAAAAATAGAACTGAAAAAGAAAAAAAAGAGAAGAAAAATGATTCGGAAAAGAGAAAAAACGCATGATGTACTGTAGAGGGCGGTCGATCGACTGCCCATCTTGGTCGATCGACCGAAGCCTGAGAAGAAAAAAAAAATCAAATCGCATAATTCAAAGTCTTTATTAAATGGCGATTTTTGCTCCCATGCTCTATTATCATCTTATGGGGAGTTGATTAATTATGGAGATTGTGAGTTTTATGCTTGCTATTAGCACCTTTTCGATTAAAATTTTGAGCAAGAAGTTGGAAGTTGTTATGATTTGGTTCCCTTAGTTACTAGCTTGGCTTTTAACTCTGTTTTTATCCAAATTTATCTTAGCCTCTTCTTACCCATACCTCACATATCCATATTTACCTCGGCATGTGTCATGGTCATTTGATTGGTTGGAATGCATAAGTATGGTTGTAGAGATTATTTTCATATTAGATTGCAGGCATGTTCTTATAGGTCGTAGTTAGATGAGTGTCATTACAAAATGAATTCTTTCTATCTTTACATTGTTCACCTGTGCTTATGTTTAATACGAGCAACCCGTGAGAGTCCGATTTGATAAATCTCTACAGTTGACGGATCAGCAGGTTTTTAACGACTTCATAACTCGTTTGCACGATTCTTATTGCTGATTGATTATTAGTTGTTGCATTAAATTGGTTTAGGCTATTCGGTTTGCATTTCGCTCTGAGATTGAACTCGTTCCATTAGGTTTTAGGATCGAGTCTAGTTCTTGCTTAGGGACAAGCAAGGGTTTGGTTTGGGGAAGTTTGATGCGTGTCTTTTATATGATGTTTTACACCTCATTTTACACGCATTTCAGAGCTCATTTATGTAGTTTATGCTACTATTCTCCCTATTTCCGTCTACTTTCGTGTTTTTGTACATTATTGCAGAAATGTGAAGAATTAGCGGAAATCAAGCTAAATCCGTCCCCGAGTACCTTGCATTGCATTTGACGTGAAGTATTTACTCAAGGAACGTGCTTGGTGCCCATTTTGATGCCTGAAAGAGAATTTTATGAAGAATTAGAAGCAACTACCAGCTATAGTGGTCGATCGACTGCCTCCTATAGTCGATCGACCAGAACACGACATACAAAAGCTTCTGTTCAGCACAGTCCAGTCGATCGACCGGTCACAGTGGTCGATCGACCAAGCCGTTATTTTGACGTGAATTAATAGAGCGAGGATTAGGAAGCCTATTGTGTTTTAGGTTTTGAGAATAAAGTTACGTGATATTTCTATATAACGTAACCTGCTCATTCAGATACGATCATCCAGTTTCATTAAGTTTTTAGCTTATCATTAATAATTAGGGTTCTTAAGATTATTGTTCTTTCATTAATAAAGTTCTTTTTGCAATCGGTTTTGATCTCTCCTTTACAATTCCTTTACACGGTACTCTTCTGTTCTTATATTCAGTTTTATTGCTTTCATTCGTAGTATAGAATTGCTAGGTTAGATCTCCCGAAGCCAAATTATCGTTTTATGTTAATTGTTCGTTTAATTAATTTAAGTATGAATTCGAATGTTTTAATTGTTAAGTTTAATGTTGTTATTATTTCTAGTATGAGTAGCTAAATACCATGTGCTAGGATGTAGGGAATCTGTAGAAGTAGGCGGCATTAGAATAGCATGACCTGAAATCGCGCCATGGTCGATCGACTGGGTTCCCTGGTCGATCGTCTGGCCACGTGAGTTTTACCTTCGTTTTAATTAATTTAATTGCTATGTTTGACGAATCGAGTGCACGCAACTAGTTGAATGTTTAGGAATTGACTGACCCAATAAAGATCGAAAAATAGGGAAGGGAGATAGCCTACCTAATTAAGACGACTAGATTAATAAGATCGAGAGATGAGTTAATTTAGCCTTTTTAGTCACTTTTCAAGACGAAAGTTAGCATTAGTGATATTAGGGACCTGTAGCGAGATCGAAAGATGCTACTTGTTGAGAATGGACCGAGAGGACTTCTTACTTTCCCGTCTTTCGTGTTTGTTTTAGACCTACCTAGTATTCTGCCACCAAAACTATAGTGAACTGACCATCTTAGCACCCTTTTAAATTTGATTTTATCCGTATATTTAGTTTACTTTTCATTTACTGCCTTTAGTTATAGACCAAATCAAATCAAACCCCCACTCACTTGTTACTATAAAGACTGAAATCAGACAACTATTAATTGCATCGCCTCCTTGTGGTTCGACCCTGACTGCCACTAGCTATAGTAGTAGTTTGGACTATAAATATTATTTTTGGTGCACACAACGACAGGCATCACCTCATAAGGAGTAACTACTCATATTCCTAGATAAACCGGTCATGGACGACACCGGTTATAAGGCTCTAAATCTCAGAAAATGATGTAGTTTGCCATAAATCTAAGTCAAGTCTCAAGTCCAGCAAGTAAATTAACGAAAACTCGTATACTATGCAAATGATTCTACTAATAACATGTCAATTTAGCAAGGCTTAGGCATAAAACAGATGAAAATGCAATGTCATCATTGAAATACTACCGTTCCGACTCGACCTATATGCTAAAATAAACATGCATTTTTTAAAAATTTTGAATTTTGAATTCTTTTTTTTTTGAATTTTTGTATATTTAAGGGAAAATAAATAACAATGCAAGACATTGAATACAGTAAACGTGAATGCAAGAAAATGAAATGCAACGTAAAACTCTTCCCCAAACCAAATCACACAATGTCCCCATTGTGCAAAATCATGTAATGAAATAAAAACGGAAAACGGAAATTTGCGATAAATTAACTAAATAAGACATGAAGAGGACTTGGAAACTCACAAGACTTTAAGCGCAGAAGGAAACCTCCCCAAACCAGCGTGAGGTAGGAGGTTTCTGTAGCTAGCAGTGCTACCATAAGTACCTGAAAAGAAACAAAATACCGCGCGTAATTCCGATAAAACAATTTATTAAACGCAAAATTATGTGCAAATCAAGAAAACGGAAGAAAACAAAAATAAATTGGAGAATAAAGTGGAGAAAAGACTCCCTCAACTCCGCAAATCGACCAAACACAGCAGGGGAATGGTCGTGAACAAGTACAGCAGCAGGTATCGGTCGATCGACCACCTTACCCAGTCGATCGACCAGGGTGACAAGAACCGAAGCTCCTGGAACTGTAGCGGTCAGTCGATCGACCACTTGGTTCAGTCGATCGACTGAATAACTTGCTGTAAGTTTCTGATTTCGTCTAATTAGCTCAATAAATTGAACTAATGTGGTCTATGAACCTGCAAATGCACATAATAACGCTCCTAAAATTGCGCAAAACCCAAACGTAAAGCCTAAAGTCTTTAAATCCTAAGTAAACTATAAAAGAGCGAAGTCTCGCGGACACAAAAGCAATATAAAGAAAGTCTGACAAATGCAACAAAATGTGTCTTTCTAAAAAAATGTCTTAATCAACTAATAGTTGATCAAGAACGGCCACGGAATGGCCCACTTGCTCGGCTTCTGGCTACAAGAGGTAGCCTATACAGTGCTCATCTCCTCAGCTACACTCCTATCGATTCCAACATCCGTAGAACTCAACGGATCAGCGTCTCTAATATCTTCCCAATCAATGACCTCGTCTGGCTCATCAAAATCCAAATTGGACTCCGTCACCTTGATTGGCTCCTCATCAGTGCCATAGCTAAGACATCCTAGGCCGCGTCTTTGAACGATTGGCTCCTTCACAGCTGGAGCAACTTGCGGCTCTTCCTTCCCCAAACCATTTCCTGCAATATCTAAAACAGAAGAATCTTCCTCCAATTTATTCCCAATCTGGGGCGGAGGTGTTACAACAGGAGTAGGCATAAGGGCAGGCATATCAGAAAGCACAAAATAAGATTTCTTCTCAGAAATCGTATTACAGGTGACTAGCCACATAGGATCTTTCTTCTTAGTGGGCTGGGCAAAAATAATGGACTGTTTCCCTACTTTAAAGATCAATGTCCCTGAGCGAACATCTATAACTACACCAGCAGTGTGCAGAAAAGGTCTACCCAAAATGATAGGAATGTGAGCATCCTCGGGTATGTCTAGTACAACGAAGTCGACTGGGAAAAAGAACTTTCCTATTTGCAGAGGAATGTCCTCTAAGACTCCTATAGGCTGGACCGCAGAATGATCAGCCATCTGTACTGTCATGTTAGTAACTTCTAACCTAGTCAATTTCAATTTCTTAGCTAGACTCAAAGGCATAACGCTAATGCTGGCTCCTAGGTCACATAATGCCTTCTCAATTGAGAAGGTACCAATATTACAAGGAATAGAAAAGCTACAGGGGTCTGCTAGCTTATGAGGTGCAGTGTGTGTCAAATAAGAGCATGACTCCTCAGTTAGTGCGACAGAATGCACAGTATCAAGTGACTTCTTTTTAGACAAAAGTTGCTTCATAAATTTCGTGTAAGCAGGCACTTGATTAACTAATTCAAGGAAAGGAACTTGTACATTTAAACTACGAATAACATTTTCAAATTTGTTAAACGATACCTGTTCCTTTGTCGGCACCAATCTCTCTGGGTACGAGACTGTAAGAAGCAACTTAGCCCTCTTCTCTAGATCTCTCATACCAGCATCAGTGGACTTAGGCTGAAAATCCACTACCTTCTCCTTGTTGAAGCTCGAACCTTCTTTAGACCATCTCAAGAATGAGCCATTAATCGTCATTGGGTCATACTTTGGAACCGGATCAGACCCATCAGCATTTGGGTCTTGCCTCAATAATTTCGGAGTCGTCGTACCCCGAAACAAGTGGTCCCTCAAGTTATCTGGCATTGGGGGGCGAAAAGGTTAAAGATCAGCAGCGTTTTCAGTCGATCGACCGTGTAGGTCAGTCAATCGACTGACTTCCTCAGAACCAGAAGCTGTATTGTTGCGCGGACTGGTCGATCGACCGGGTATGTCAGTCGATCGACTGACATACCTACTGATCGTCTTTTTCTTACTACTGTTCGTTCCGGCCTTCTTCTTACTTGGTTCCGCCTCATCTTTTTCAGTGACATCCTCGACCATAGCGGGCCTATCAAGGGTAGACCCACTCCTCAAAGTGATAGCATTTAGGGTCTCTTTTTTATCCGGCTGCGACGGTAATTGCCCCGGAGCTCGAGTTGCACTTTTGCTTGCAAGTTGAGCAATTTGACTCTCCAACATTTTTGTAGAAGTCTCTCTAGCTTGAGACTCCTTTTGCAGCAAACCCGACAGATTTTGAACCATGTTTTCAACTCGTAAATGTCGAACTTTGAAATTGTCTTTGAGGCATATAGGGAGGCTTTTGAAACTGATGTTGCTTATGAGGGGGCACATAACTTTGCTGCTGCTGCTGCTATGGACCCGGATTAAGGACATTCTTGTTAGACCACCTCAAATTGGGGTGGACATTAGAGGAATCGGGATATGTACCAGTCTGTGTATAATGTTGAAAGGCAGCACATACTTCAGTCGAACTAGGTCAAAAATATGAAACATGTCCCTCAGCTCCACATCTTTTGCATGTAAAGGGACCGTCTGAAACAGCATTAACATGGTAAATACCTCCCTTTTGAGATCCTCTTCCAAGCTCATACTTATCAAATCTCACCGTAAGACCCTCTAATGCAAATGCTACGAAGGGGATTCAAAGCAGCTCTCCTTTGATTTCCCCTTGAATTTCCATGCTCGGCTTTATGGGTGGCCATATCATCAATGATTTTCCACCCCTTAGTTTCTCCAACATTCTTCCGGAATCGCCATTAGCTGCAAAGATCCAGGATAGCCCTCTGATCGTCATAAAGCCCATTATAAAACTGATTGCATAGGCTTCATTGCTTGAACCCATGGTGCGGAATAGTTCGCACTGACTTCTTGAAACGGACCCATGCCTCATGAAAATTCTCATCAGGACCTGTTTTAAAGCTCGTGATCTAAGCTCTAATGGTATTGGTCTTCGAGGCAGAGGAATATTTCTTGTTGAATGCTAGTGCCAAATAATTCCAATGATCTCGTTAGCGGCTGATCCGGATCTCTGGTACCATTCCTTTGCGGCATCACGAAGCGAGAATATGAACATCATCTCCTTCACCTGGTCTCCGGGTCACACCCGCTTTGGGGGTATAGAGCGGCAGATAGTCGATGAATGTCTCCATATGTTTAGCTGCATCTTCATTTGCAGCTCCCCCAAATTGGTTTCTCTCAACCAAGTTAATATAAGATGGTTTCGGTTCAATTTTCTCGTCTGTCCACTGGTAATGCGAATCCCTTATAGAGATTCTCACTGTTGGCTCGAGTGATGGCTATACTTGCTTCTTCACCATGTCCGGAGATGTGACGGTCTCAGCCGAGGAAGTAGAAATAGGTGACGAAGGTGGATCCTCCTCAAACAGCTCGTTCTCGTAGTAACTAGACAGAGTACTCAGCTCTTCCTCTGTCGGCAATACTCTAGATGATTGTCTTAACTCGTGCAAAGTCCTTTCGATCTCAGGATCTAATGGTCGCAATTCACCACCCTGTGACCTGCGCATAAGAGGAAACTACAAGTAGAATATGAGAATAGTTTAAGGAACAGATGTCCCTTAAACTAAGAGAAAGTCTAAAAATAGAACAACTAAAAATTTTAAACAATTGCCTCCCCGGCAACGGCGCCAAAATTTGATACCATTGTAGAGTACCAAAGATAATATTTATAGTCCAAACTACTACTATAGCTAGTGGCAGTCAGGGTCGAACCACAGAGAGGCAATGCAATTAATAGTTGTCCGATTTTAGTCTTAAAGTAACAAAAGTGTGGGGGTTTGTTTTGAATTGTTCTATAACTAATGGCAATTAAATTTAAAAGTAAACTAAAGCAAGTAAACGAGTAATTAAAGAAATAAAAGGAAAATAAATATTAAAAGAGTGCCAAGATGGTCGGTTCACTATAATTTTAGCGGCAGTGTCCTAGGTAAGTCTGAGTCAATCACGTGAGACGGGAAAATAAGAGGTCCTCTCGGTCCATTCTTAACAGGTAACATCTTTCGATCTGGCTACGGGTCCCTAATATCACTAATGCTAACTTTCGTCCTGAAAAGTGACTTTAAAAGTCTAAATTAACTTATCTCGCGATCTCATTAATTTAGTCGTCTTAATTAGGTAGTCTATTTCCCTCCCCTATCTTTCGATCTTATCGGGTCGGTCAATTTCTAAGCATACAACTAGTCGCGTGCACTCGATTCGTCAAATATAGAAATTAAATTAATTAAAACGAAGTAAAACTCACGGAGCCGGTCGATCGACCAGGTAGACCAGTCGATCGACCTTGGTGCGATTTCAGGTCTACCAATTCTAATGCCGCCTACACTACAGATGCCCTACATCCTAGCACATGGGGTTTAGCTACTCATGATTATGACAAAAACAACAATAAGATTAATAATTAGAGCTATCGAATGCATAATTGAATTAACTAAACAAGTAAACAACATGAAGCGATAAGTTCGGCTTTGGGAAAACTACTCTAGCAATTTCTAATCTATGAACGAATAAAGTAAACTGAAATAGAGAACCAAAATTTACCAAAAGAAAGCGGAAGAAGAATCCAAAGTAATGAACGGAAAATAAATTGTATTGAATGAATGTGAATACTAATGTCAAACTCAATATCGAACCCTAATTATTCGATCCCTAAAAAAAAACTGATGATAAAAGACTTCATTCTATTCTTAAAACATCAGGTTACATTATATAGAAATATAACGTAACACTTATTCCTAAAACCTAATTACAACGGGCTTTGGAATTCTCGAAATTTGCGTCAGATTCAGGGTTTGGTCGATCGACCATACAGCTCAGTCGATCGACCAAGGCTCGCCGTACGAGCCGATCTTCGTGCTCGGTCGATCGACCATGGACACCGGTCTATCGACCGCTTCATCGTGTAGTTGCTCCAAAAGCTTCAAATTGTCTTCTTTCAGCCTCGATAGGCGCACCAAGTTCGCTTCCCAAGTAAATACTCCATGTCAAATGCAACATTAGGTACTCGGGGACGGATTCGGCTCGATTTCCGCTGAATTCTTCACATTTCTGCAATATTACACAAAAACACAAAAGTAGACGGAAATAGGGAAAATAGTAGTTTAAACTACACAAATGAGCTCTGAAATGCGTGTAAAATAGGATGTAAAACAACATATTTAGGACACGCATCAATAGTTATGACTATTTCATTACTTTTACCGATGACATGAGTAGATATGGGTATATCTACTTAATGAAGTATAAAAGTGAATCTTTTGACAAGTTCAAAGAGTTTCAGAATAAAGTAGAAAACTAATTAAATAAGAAGATTAAAACATTACGATTAGATCGTGGTGGGGAGTATTTAAGTAATGACATTAGAGATCACCTTAAAAACTGCGGTATTGTATCTCAGTTATCTCCTCCTGGCACACCACAATTGAATGGTGTAGCTGAAAGAAGGAATCGAACTTTATTAGATATGGTCCGATCAATGATGAGTCAAACTGAGTTACCTAAGTCATTTTGGGGTTTTGCCATTTTATCTTCTATACGATCACTTAATAAAAGTCCCACTAAAGCAACTGACAAAACTCTATATGAGATATGGAAAGGGAAGGTCCCGAATTTGCGATACATGAAAGTATGGGGTTGTGATGCTTATGTCAAGAGCAAGTCTGATGATAAGCTTGTACCTCGTTCCGACAAATGTTTTTTTGTAGGCTACCCTAAGGAAACATGTGGATATTACTTCTACAACAATAACGAGAACCAAGTGTTTGTGGCTCGTGAAGCTGTCTTTCTAGAAAAAGTGTTTATTTCTAGAAGATAGAGTGGGAGAAAATTTAAACTTTACTCGGTCGAGTATTGGGAATACTCGGCCAAGTAGCCCTTACTCGGTCGAGTATTACTTTACTAGGTCGAGTACCAACACAGTTCTCAGCATCGTCCAGTTTTTGTAAAACAGTCATATCTCACTCGTTACTTGGTCATTTTAGGCGTGTGACCTATCGTTAGAATCGTAAGAAAACAAGCTATCACCTCCAATTGGATTTATGGCGATATCATTTCTAGAACTCGACTTATGACAGTTTTAAGACAGCCCTTCCATAATCGGTCTTCATATAAATCAAATTTTCTAAACCAGAACAACTTGAACATGCATAAGGCAACAACAATAACAACTCAATACTTCAAGAAACCAGTACATAGATGAACTTTTATCATACTCACTTGAAAATTAAACACGATATTCATGTATATAGACGCATGACCATAACCATATGCTACTACCAATAACCAAACATTAACATCATCTTGTTCATATGCACATGTACCACTACCATACTTTATGCTCAAGATCATATTAAACAGGTAACATGATCACATTCTTCATGCTCAAGATCTATCATGTACGAATTCACAATCCACCTCTCATATAATACCATGTTCTATTACTTTCACCATTTCATCCAACCATTACACAAAATTCAAGTTACAAGTACTACACATACATGACTCGACATACAACAGTTTCCAAGACTCCCCCATGTGACCGGTTAGAGATCGTAAGGGCCTCAATGCGACTTCTGGACGTTTCCCAAGTCTTTGCGGTAGCTCCAACCAACTCTCCCGGAATTCATTTTATTTAAACTCCCTAAGTTTATTGGGTTCATTAGTTTCAGGTGCCGGAATCGTCGGCTCTGATACCACTTTGTAACACCCCCTTATATCAAGGTACCTTACCAAGGACTACCCTAGCATGAAAGGCTGTTACCATCTCGGTTGCCCGAGGTTAGTATATCAAAGGTAACAATCCAAAACACATTTATTAAAGTGTAACTGAGTTTAACGATTACATGTTCCCAAAAATCAAAACCAAGGTACATCAGTGAAAGCTAAACAACTAGAAATGAAAGCTAAGTCTCTTGACGGCGGAAGCTAGACTCGAGTGGTGACTCCCCATGACTGCCCCATGGCTAAAGAACTGCATCACCTGTTACAATCTGCTCACCATCCCCGGATGGATCAGCACAGATTTTATAAAACAACAACGGGGTCAGTTACTGAATAATTAAAGTAAGACAGGTACAATAAGCAACCAGCTGATCATCCTCCTCCTCCGGTCTCCCGATCTCACATAGTAACCGACTACACACCGAAGTGTGTAGCCCTGCCAGATTACCCATCGCAACAGATAATCCTCGCCGCTAGTGGGGGACCGCAGCCAATCCCCACCTAAGTCCTGCTCATCAACGAGCGATATCCCTGTCCCTTAATGTGCACATCCCCTCCCGTGACGGGTTCCACGGAGGGCAAACTAGGGTGTGAAGCCACTCCCGCAAGTGACTCCACCATAATTATCACAACACCAACACCATCACCATACCAACACCATACCATCACTTCAATGATGATCAGCAGATAAACAAACGTACACAATACAACATAATCTCAAGTCAATTAAACAGGAACTGAGTAGGGAAACCCTACCTTTTCGCAATCCAAGCACACACAAGCAATGAATAGAAATTCCTCATGACACCGTCACCTACACACAATAATCACATAATTCCAATTAAAACATGCCAAAACCCCTTTTTCCTCAAATCACAATTTAGGGCAAAACCCTAAAAACAAATTAATGAAACTTACGAAATCAGAGGCTTACCGACATAATCGACGCAAGGAAAGGTGAACTAGACTCACGAACGATCCGCACAATAGGGGGAGATTTGGAGGGGATTAGAGCGTCGTTGAGTGTTTAGGTTTTGTAAAAATGTACTCCCTCCAATTTCCTATTATCTTCCCTCTTTCCTTTTTCACACAACTTTGATTATCTTCCCTCTTTCATTTTTTTGGTAAGTTTCATTCATTTTTTATTAATTTATCTCTCCTAAAAAATCAACAACTCACATTACTTTATCTATTCTTTATTCATTATTCATTCTTTATTATTTTCTCTCCCCTATAAATTTCACAACTTACAATACTTTATTCTACTTTATTCCTTCTTTCTTCCCCTTTTTTAAATTTTTGTGCCCAAAATAAAAGGGAAGATAAAAGAAAATTGGAGGGAGTAATTAGAAACTGATTACGCGTATTATATAATTCTAACCATCTCCAAATAAAACCGCGGAAAAACACTTGTCCGACCGGATACTCGGTCGAGTATGGAGTATACTCGGCCGAGTACCCTCTACTCGGTCGAGTATTCTACATACTCGGCCGAGTGTTCTTGGGCAGTAGCCAAACAAGATACACGACACACTTTACTCGACCAAGTAGGGCATACTCGGTCGAGTACCAGGCTTAGGAAAACCGTAGTATTACAGTCATGTGGTCATAGTGATGGCTGATCAATTACATAGGCAGATTGTGAGACGATTTATCGGACAGTGACCGTTTGTAGAGTCCTTTTGTTGCTGGGTCGTGGCAAGGATTTCTATTTATTCCTTCGAGTCAATTCTTTAGACTGGTGACTATTTGTCTGAGTTGGTATGGTTTTCCGGTGGCTTAGGTTTTTGTTCTAGGTCGCGCCATAAAAGGAGGCTGATGAGCATTTACTAGGTCATTGTGATCTGTATCGAACGAAGAAAATAGGTCAACGGGGTTGTCCATTTATGTCATATTTTATCTCAAGGCCACTCGAGAAGAGGTGACTGGAAATGCGTCGCCACGCTCGGATGAGATCTATAGTAGATTATCCGGTCAGACAGTCATTCTCCTGATCGAGGAAACCACTTTATGATATGATCACACGCAAGAACGACCTGAAAGACATCTAGCATTGAGTGGGAGATATTATTGGACAAGAGAATTGGTAACGCACACTTGTGTCGGACAAGTGGGAGATTGTTGGAGTAGTGTCCTCCACAATAAGTGCGTTTACATATTAAATCTCATTAAAGGAATATCAAGGATTTATTTATTTATTTGTCAGCTGGTCATCGTTAATCGGTAATGATTGGCTGACTAGAGTTTGACATTACTGTCGTGTGAAGGCGGTGATCAGCTGATCCCTTTAGGTCACACCTATAGGATGATGCCCAAATGTAAAAACTAATTATTTGTATGAGATACAAATTAATTAAATCCTTGTAATTATTGACTTTTAATAAGTCATGTGAATATATATTATTTGATCACGGGTTACGAACTCGGGCCAAGAGGATTTATTATTTAATTATGTGATAATTAATTAATAAAATTTTTATTAATTAATAGTTAATTAATTTATTTTATACGGATTGTGTATATGTTTTGAGGCGGAGGTAATTAGCTATTTAAATTTACAAGAGGTTGTAAAATTAGCTAATAAGGGTTCCATTGACACATTTTATATTGATAAAATGGTCTAATGATTACTTAATAGTTGAGTGGTCATTAGTGGTTAAATTGTATTATTTAAGTGTTAAATAATCAAATTAATATTTAATTATGTAAGATAATTAAATATAACACTTATAAGCATTTGTGGGACAAATGTCGAATGTCGAAATCGACCCGAAAAACTTCACATGTGCAGCCTCATATGATGTGTTTTACACTCATGTAGTGACATCATTTTACACTAACTTTTGTTGGTGAATTATTTACATTTTGTGGCTTATAAATACCCCACATATACACACTTTGGATGAGTGAAGTTTTTAGAAAAAAAAACTCTCCATCTTTTTCCTCTCTTACCACTTGATCAAATTGTTGATCATCATCAAAATAAATTCACATAAATAATAATATACATAAGTAGTTTTATAGTAATAATATTTGTATTATTATATCAAAGTTTTCAACTAAAATTATCTAGTTAATAATTTAGTTGATTTTGGACCTATTCTTGGCTGCTACCAAAGGAGATTACCTAAGTTGGTAATTTGGGTTTTGGAGGATCATCCACCATCTATTAGCTCAAGAACAACATCAAGGAAGGAGTCCTTGAGTTGTGCCCTTTATATTTCCACCATCAATGTAAGAAAATTTCTCTTAAGATGGTTTTATACCATCTTTATGTTATTTATCTTTGCATGCATGTAGATTTAGACCACTACATAAAAATAGTTAGTAATTTTGACATCATAAGATGAGTCTAATTTGGTCTAAATAACTAATAAATCCCTCCTTGTTCATGAATCGAAGAGGTGTAATTTGTGAAAATGTTCCTTATCATGTGAGCACACTAAAAAGTGGACCCTAAGGGTAGATTGGGTATATCCCGTTCTCGGTAGCAAAGCATTCGAGGAATCCATATCTGGGTCAGGGGGAAAATGGCTTCGACATTATGGAATGTGGAGCTTGGTAATAATAGGTTTGTTTGACAGATAAAAATCTGGACTTGAGGGTCACGACGGTAAATGTCGTTTGGTGACTCGAAAGCTGATTGGGGAGAATCACCTCTTAATCATGGATCGAAGAGGCATAGTTTGTGAAAATGTTTCTTGTTATGTGAGCACACTAAAAAGTGGACTCTAAGAATGAAATGGGCATGTCCCATTCCAGGGATCAATGTTTTTTGAAGACTCTGTATATGGATCAGGGTGAAAATGGCTTCGATATTATGGAATGTGGAGTCCTGGTAATAATAGGTTTGTTTGACAGATAAAAATCTATGGCTTGTATTTTTTGTGTTTAGGTCGATGGGTTACGGCTTGTAATGTGGTGCGGAATGGGGTCTCAGACTTGATGTGGCCTGAGCACGAAATGGTTGGTAAATAATTTGGGATCAGATTCACATGTCTGGACCTTAAAGGTTAAGGCGTGATATTTCGAGCTTGGGGAATCCTCAGAATCCTAGATAGGTCTCCCTGTAGCAGTCTCTAGAAGGACTTAGGGGTGAAACGATATTGGTTATGATCTTGAGGGGAATCCCCAGGATCCTAGATAGGTTTTGGTGTTTGGTGTTTTGGACCAGTTGGTCCGGAATTTGGTGTGTTGGACTCATTGTTCCTGGGCTTTAGACTTGTTGGTCCGGGACTTGGTGTTTTGGACTCGTTGGTCCGAGGTTTTGGTGTTGGACTCGTTGGTCCGATGTTTTGGTGTTGGAATCATTGGTCCGAGGTTTGAAAAGTGACGGTTTTAATTCCGTCTTTTGGAATTGTGAAAATAGCGAATTTGAATTTCACTATTTTGTTTTTTGATTTGAAAATGACAGTTTTTATTTCCGTCGTTTGGAATTTGTAAAAATAGCGAATTTTGAATTTCACTATTTCGTTTTTTGAGTTGAAAATGACGGTTTTTATTTCCGTCGTTTGGAATTGTGAGAACATAACGAATTTTGAATTCCGTTATTTCATTTTCTGGAAAAGTGACGGTTTTTAATTCCGTCATTTGAAATTGTGGGAAAATAACGAATTTAAATTTCGCTATTTCATTTTTTGAAGAGTAACGGTTTTTAATTCCATCATTTGAAATTGTGAAAAAATAACGAATCTGAATTTCGCTATTTCATTTTTTGAAGAGTGACGGTTTTTAATTCCGTCATTTGAAATTGTGGTAAAATAACGAATTTGAATTTCGCTATTTCATTTTTGTTTGAAAAGGACAGTTTTAATTTTCGTCGTTTGGAATTGTGAGAAAATAACGAATTTTAAATTCTGCTATTTTATTTTCTTGAAAAGTGACGGTTTTTAATTCCGTCACTTGAAATTGTGGGAAAATAACGAGTTTTGAATTTCGCTATTTCATTTTTTAAAAAGTGACGGTTTTTAATTCCGTCATTTGAAATTGTGAAAAAATAACGAATTTTGAATTTCGTTATTTCATTTTCTTGAGAAGTGACGTTTTTCAATTCCGTCATTTGAGATTTGTGAAAATAGCGAATTTGGGACTTCACTATTTTCTTTTGAAAATGACAGTTTTTATTTCTGTCGTTTGAAATTTGTGAAAATAGCGAATTTGAATTTCACTTTTTTGTTTTTGAAAATGACGGTTTTTATTTCCGTCGTTTGAAATTTGTGAAAATAGCAAATTTGAATTTCGCTATTTTGTTTTTTTATTTGAAAATGACGGTTTTTATTTCCGTCGTTTGATATTTGTGAAAATAGCGAATTTGAATTTCACTATTTTGTTTTTGTTTTGGCATTGTGTTTGGAGATTGGGCGAATGACTTTTGGCCTTTTGGTTTTGGTTTTTGATTTTTGGCCTTTCGCTTTTGTTTTAGCTTGGATCTATTGGTCCTTTTGCCGTCCTTTGTTAGAGGAAGGTAAAGGTGCAGACGGGGATGTACCGGTTGGTGAGAGGTTGATATTTAGTGATGGGATATTTTTGTGGGGAATGGGCTTGCCTTCCGTCATTGATCATGAACAAGAAGATGTTCTGGTTTGTTTTCTAGGTTCATCGTAGAATCCCTTTGATAAAAGCTCGTTCGAAATTGGGTGCTAATAAAAGGTTTCTATTGCCAGACATGGAATAGGTAAAGAAATGGACGCGGAGTTTCGGGTCCTTTGGTTACTCGGAGCAGAATGTCACTCGAGTGTACTCACGTTGAATTGGAACATGTTTTTTTGTTTTAAATCAATTCTCAAATCAATTCTCGTTGTCAACGGGAAATGGTAAAGGGGAGAATAAATGATAGTTGGAAATTGTGCTTTTATTTAGATAAATAAGATGTTAGCACATACTCGACGAATATATGTGACTCAAGGGGACAGCCCCCAGTTTGTCACTTAGGAATAAAAGAACATACACTAGGATAGATATGAGAAAGCATAAGGCTCGGACTCGGACTCGGACTCAATCGTAGTTACGAACTCCTAATCATCACTTTTCTCTTCGAAGGTCTCCTTCGCAGCATCCAGCGACTTGAATGTCTGGTCTTGAGCATTGACCCACTTGAGCACTTCACTCTCATTGTTGGGGATGATATGAGGACAAAAGTCAATGAGGCTCTAATCTTCTTGCAGAAAGAGATGTTCATGAGGGTTGTTTTCATCAATTGGTTGGCCTAGGGATGAAGCTACCAGTTCAGGGTTGTCGATCATATTTTGAATAACATGTTTCAGTTTGAAGCATGTTCCAGTGTCATGACCTTTTCCTTGATGATATTGTCAATAGGCACTGCCATCCCAAAAATGGGTTTTCCTACATTCAGACGGGTCCGGAGTGGGGCCGATTGGTTTTAGCTTCCCTTCAGTCACAAGCTTTTGAAGAGCTGCGGCATAGGTTGTGTTGAGGTTGATGAATGTCCTTTAAGAACATTCAACCTTGCTGTTTGATTTGAGACATCCACGAGGATTGTCTTCACTGAGAGGTGCGACTATGATTTTGCCAGCTTCAATCATATCTTGAATGGCATGCTTGAGTTTGAAACAAGTTTCGGTGTCATGGCCCTTGCCTTAATGATATTGACAATAGGCATTATTGTTCCAGTAACGAGTTCTTTTGTGTTCAGGTTTATCCGGAGTCGGACCAATGGGTTGCATCATTCCTTCTGAAGCAAGTATCTCCACAGCGGTGCCATATGTTATTCCCAGATCTGTGAATACCCTTTAATGTTTTCCCATGGTTCCAACATTGGCGTTTTTTGGGGTGTTTTTGTGAGTTTTGTTTTTGTTTTTGTCAATCCTGGGCGGAAACAGGATTTGGTCATTTGATGTGACCATTATTTGAGCACATTTAGTCCCCGAATTAGCCTCGTTCCTATGCTTTTTAGTGCATATTTGGGTCATTTACTATCTTTAGTCCTTTTTTTGCATATTCTTTGAGGTTTTGTTTCCTTGGTAGGAGAGGAGTGCAAACCTTGCATTTTCATGGCAAAATAGAGCTAAATTGATCGAATCTAATGACCAAGCATCAAAGAGAAGACAAGACTAGAAGGCCTTTGTACATATTATAGTAGATGGGCAATGATGAAGAAATCCTTGCATCCCCGACTAAATCCCGGAGGATTATTGGAAGAAGAGAGGAAGAAAAGAAGAAAAGAAGGTTGGAACACAATCCGCCCGTCCAACCAAGAAGACGCCCGTCCAACACTTCAGGAATCCGAGCGTCTTTGCCAGAGGGACGCCCGTCCGGCCACCACGAAATCCGCTCGTCTAGCGTACCAATCCGCCCGTCCAGCCACCACGAAATCCTCCCGTCCCGACCCCTTGGACGCCTGGATTCTCTGACAGGCCCACACGTCCTCTTCTTCCTCCATGAAAGATGCGCATATTTATGAAAGACCGACAAAAAGGAGACTCGCATCTTTTCTGAGAGGAGCGATTCCTCTAGGACTTAATCGTCATATAATCCCTTAGTAAACCCTAATTTGTGTACCTAATCCCCACTATAAATACCCCATTAGTCCAATTAGAGAATCATGTTCTTCTTATCAATCTTTAGTGTAGTTTATATCATTCTAATCTCTTCTTAAATCTTGTAATCAACTTCTAATCAAGTCTTAATACAAATCTTATTTCCTTAATTTCTCTTTTGTTCATCTTTTATTTTGGGTAATTGAAGATTATTTGGGTTATTATTGGGAGATTGACAACCTTCCAATCATTCATCAAGTACTTCAATTATTCTTAGCTTTATTTTGGAATCATTAAGTAGGTATAATTTTCTTAATCCCTTCTTAATTGTTGTTAATCTTTCTTACTTGTTCATCATGTTTTGCTTTGTTAATGTGATTGACAACCTTGTTAACATGTTAAACTTGATAATGAGTGAGTAGTTTCCTTAACTAGGTTTAATGGGGAATTAGGGGAAACCAACATGGGGGATGATTCATGCTTAATCTAATATGTTCATATAATTTATTTGCTTGCTTGTTGTGATCTCAATTTATGCACATGTTATGTTTGATGAAATACGAGCCTATGAATCCTTGCATTTTTTACCCATCACTTACCTTTTCAATGAGACTTGTAAGACATAAACCAACTCGAGTCTCATTAGACCATGTATATAGTTGAGTAGGGAGGATTAAGTCGACTTGTAGGTTTTGTACAATCAAATCGATTCGGCTCCGGGACCCAAACCTTCCTAGGATTGTAAGATATAAACCAACTCGATCCATCACAACAATAATTGCTTGCTTATAATTTGAGAATATGTTTGTATGATCAATTCCCATGAATCCCCTATGACCCCATGACACCCTAGTGCTTTTTATCAATTGCTTACATCTCATTTTAATCATCTTGCTTGTTTACTTTTATTGCTATTTAGTTTAGTGATCTTCTCATCTCAACCCAAATCGTGACACCCCTAGACACCGCTACTTGCAATCGAAAATCCAACATCAATACCCGTCCCTTGGGATCCGACCTTTACTTGCCTCTTTACTAATAGTAGAGTTGTTTGCGAAGTTATAAATATTATTTTGGTCTAGCTGCTCCTAGCGACAAGTAACCGAAAATTAAGCTTCATGTGAGTCCGACCATCATTGTCAATGGGGAGTTTTTGGGATGTTGCTTGGTATTTCGAAGGAGATTTTGGTGAGGCAAATTCATGTCCTTTGTTGGTAGGTTCATGGATGTGGGAACCATCAGATGACTCCTCATTTTCAACAGTTGTGGGTTGGTGAATGGAGGGTTGGTTTTCTCCTTGGTGGCCAGGTTCATTTTTGGTACTACCAAACCTTTTCTCTAAATTAGCTACCCGGATGTTCAAGTCATCGATAGCAAGTTGCAGATTTAAGAACATGTTGTTGATGGAGACGGAGAGCATCATTATAGCGCTTTGTATGCCATCCTCATCAATTGCATGAACTTTCTCATCGCCAGCAGAGATGAGGTGAGAGGAATCCAGGGAAGATTCCTCGCTGTGTCCAATAGGGTTTTCCGGAGGGTTGTTCTTGCTGTTTGTTGAGGGAGGTTGTGGTAATTCTTCCTTTTCAATCATATCATTGATGACACCTTTTAGGGGGAGACATATTTCAGTGTCATGTCCGCGACCTTGGTGATATTGACAAAACAGTTCTCCGTCCCATCTACGTCCTCGCTTGTGTGGTGAAGGGTCTGGAGTTGGACCAATTGCTTTGAGCTTTCCTTTGAAGATTAGCCTTTCCAAGGCTATGACATAAGGCATACCCAGATCAGGGAAGGACCTATAAGGTCGCCTGGTTTTGGTTGACGGAGCACCTAAGGAATTGGCTTCAATGATTTTGGTTGCTTTCCAACTAGGGTTGGTTTTGTCATTGGCAAGTAGCCGGCTTTCAAGAAGCTTAACCCTTTGCTCAATATCAAAAGAGGGAAAATTCTTGGTTATCATCTTGTCCTCAACTTGGGAGAGACGAGTGCTCAAGTTTTCCATGGTAGCTAGGAGTCGAAGGACCACGTTGTTGGTTATGAAGGTTGATCAACTTCTTTAATTTCTTGTTGACGATCGACGACACCCAAGGGATTCCTATTTGACATAACGATAGGCGTTATAACTTATCTTGGCAAGGGATTGCACAAACGAAGACAAGTATGACACATATGTAAAAAAGGCAGTTATGTCGTGAAGACGCGACAGTGTGACTAGGTTATGAGTTCATTAAAGATCGTGAATGACCTCTTGTGTTTGAACCCTCGGTGCAAGACCTTGAAGTTAGACTCGAGTGTCGACTTTGGTATAGTGATGCCTAGACAGACGTCTTCTGACTTTGTTTGGAGGTTTATCGATGGAGTGACGCCGTTGGACGGGACATGTACACAAACTTGACCTTTGACCCGTAATGTAGGGGAAAGATGGGTTTAATGCCCGAGAGGTTTCGACTCTGCTAACACCATTGAAGATGTCTCGACAATTAGGCGACACGACCTAGACCAGAAGGTAGGTAATAAATTCGGCGGAGATTCGACGTTATCTAAACGACTTGACTTGAAATCGACTGGACTCTAATCGACTCGAGGCTGAAACGGAAAGGTGGACTGAAGTTTTCGAAAATAGAAATTTTTCAAAAAAAGATTCATTTATCGTTCTATGGACGGCTTTCTAAGAGTAAGGATCTTCAAAAGGTCGGCCAGTTGAAAGGGTTGTCTTAGGTTTGTTTTCAAAAGACGGTTTAAGTTGAAATTGCGGCGGCTCTGAAAACAATGTGTTGTCTCCAAAGACAGTTTTTGAAATTCCGAATCACGGATTTGAAAATCGAGAATTGAAGAATTTGGAATCGTCATCACAATGGCCATGAAAACGGTTAAATTTGTTTTCTAAGAATCAAAATTGGGTTGAAAATTTGAAAACGGTTAAATTTATTTTCAAAGATTTGATTTTGAATTGAAATTTGAAAAGGGTTAAGTTTGTTTTCAAAGATTTGATTTCGAATTGAAATTTGAAACGGTTAAATTTGTTTTAAAATGATTTGAAATTGAATTGAAATTTGAAAACGGTTAAATTTGTTTTCAAAGATTTGATTTTGAATTGAAATTTGAAAACGTCTACATTTGTTTTCAAAAATTTGATTTTGAATTGAAATTTGAAAACGGTTAAATTTCTTTTCAAATGATTTGATTTTGAATTGAAATTTGAAAATGGTTAAATTTGTTTTCAAATGATTTGAAATTGGAAATTATGAGGATTGAATTTGTCATTACGACGGGTTAGAAAATCGTTTTTGTTTGAAAATTGATTTCGAATTTTGAAAATTCAAGGTTAGAATTCGTCATTACGACGGCATAAAAAGGTGTATTTGAAATGGTTATAAAAACCGGGTTTTGAAATGGCCATTATAACGGCATAAAAACGTGCTTTGAAATGGTTGTAAAAACCGGGTTTGAAAATCGTCATTACGACGGCCTAAAAAGGTTTTCAACGGTCGGCGGAAGACCGAGGTTTGAAACGGCCATTATAACCGCGCGAAATGGTGTTTTTGAAAAATTGAAAATGACACGGAAGGACTTATGATCACAGAACACATAAGCACTCATAGTTCATTATATTATGCATAATGCTGACACGGGTTTTGGCTTAAAAGGGTGGGTTACACACCAAGTGATCAAACCTTGATTATCGAGAGGGATACCAATCCAAACAACATGTGTAAGGAGGGTGCCCTAGCCTCGTGCTCGAAGGTGATGAGAGCTCTTCGACGAAACAGAATTGTGTATCGTCAACGGTATGCTTGACTCAATCGGGATTCGAAACGCGGGGATGAGAAAACTCACGCCGACAAGACAAGCCAATTGGTCGAAAAGGGTTAGGTTATGGGCCCGGACAAGGAACCCGACTACGACCGTGATATCAATTAATGCATTTTAACCACGACCTCGTTCGAGTTTCACCTCTAAGGATCACAAAGACACAAGTGTCCTAGTTATCCCCAGCGGAGTCGCCAAATTGTGGACATGGGCTACAAGCCGGTCTGTGGGCAAGAGCCACCTACCGGTCCGTAGTCATGGGCTACCTGCACGCGAAGCCAATCTGTGGACGTATAGCAGTCGGAAAGCCACGTTTGGAGGCGTAGAAATGCTTTCGACCGGATCGCTTTAGATCGGTCGGTTTCGTCTCGGTAAAGGTCTGGAAACGATGCTGAGATGTTCGGAGTCGTCACCAAGCATTTGTAGGATGCTTGGAACCCGTTCGAATCAACTTTATACCTAGGTCAATCAAGGTAAAAAGCAGTGTTTGACATAGGTACTAAAGATAAGGACTCGTCCCCCTTTTAGTATTATATGCCTAAAATGACTCTCGTACGCCCTGGATAAGGCCATCCAATATCCAAAGGTTCTAAGTAAGGGGTGTAAAGGGTAATATCCGTATAATACCCTTAAATTATAGGACTATAACGTAAATTTAATATGCAATTTATTATCATAAACGAAAAACAACAATGAAACGATAAAGATTAAGAATCAACCTCGGGTCCATTGTAGTGCGGCGTAATGAACAGAAATCAAAGTAGATTTCCTCCTAATCGTTGCACCCAAGACCGTCTGAGACTATGCCCTTGTGCTAGAATTACTCTCTAATTGACTTGCAATATTGAGAGAGTTGTTATGTGAGTTTTTCCGATTTGAGATCTGAATTTTGAGAGGCAATGTTCTCAAAACCCTAATGATTTTTCAAATGAATGACAACTAGGTTACAAAAGAGAGAGAGCTCTCTTTTGTTTGCTTGGTTCGGCCAAACCGAGTGGAAGAGGAGGAAATGGGCTTTCATTTTCTCCTTATTTTAACTCGTGGTCCTATGCTAAAATGTATATGACGCGGTCTTTATTATAAATCGTCATCGGTTATCGGTTATTAAAACATCAACTAATGACACGCATTAGTTGAATTATTAATACATGTCCGACAAAGACAATATTGTATAATTAATTCAATATACATTAATTAAATATAATCGTTTATATTTAATTTACGAATTAACTGTTTAATTCGCCTTAGCCCATTTTATTTAATCCGTATTAAATAAAATATCTCAACATCGCATTTTTGACTAATAACTCGGACTAACTGCTTAGTCAATTTTCTGGCATCAACATGACTGTATTTTCATACCGTCACATCTCTCAAACGTATCCTATAGGTGTGACTTTTAGGGACCAGTTGATCACCGCCATCTGTATGACAATAACGTCAAACTTATCTAGCAAGCCAACCGTTATTGATAAACGTGGACCAACTGATTATAATACAAAAGTATACCCTTTGATCCTTTTAGAGATTTATAAGTCCTTGCACTAACTGTAAAGGACACCAGCCCCAACAGGGTGAGGGTACGTATTGGGAAGCCCTTTAATCGGACAACCAATCCCGCCCGCGTTAGCGGCCTCTACTGATCGATCGTGGTTGTTTAAGTGCAAGAGTTGATAAAACGGTTTAAATGCATGAATGCGCATCCAAACGCTTAACCTAACATGTGAGAATTTGCTAAGTCGGTTTGTTTCTCCACATAGCATGAAATTGATGTCGAAGTTGTATTTAGATTGATTTGCATGTGAAAATGGAAATTAAACATCCATTTACCAAATTCTAGTCATGATGATTAACACGATCCATTTATTTGAAAAAGTGTGTTTCAAATGACAAAGTGTAAAAACGTGAGCTTGTCAATCTGATCTGTCATGTATTCGGATTAACCATAATCGAGATCGTCCTAGAAAAATGCTAAAAATGAGGCAGAACAGTGCCAGGCAGCCCCATTAGGACGCGAGCCTATTGGTGAGGGAAGGGGCTCTGCCCAGGTTTTTAAATGTGGAAATAGGCTGGCTCTTGGGGCGCGAGCCATAGGGCGAGGGTGCCTCCTGGTTATTAAAAAGGTTGTTTAAAATGGTTTTTGTAATGAATGATTTGCAAGTATGGTTTGCATGACTCGGAATAATTACTATTATATTAGTAATATTCGTTGTCGGATTTGCAAGTTTGAAAAGTATAGTTTACAAATAAAAATGTAAAATGTGTGTGCTTAACCGTTTTGCCACCACACTCGAATTAAATCGACATGGCATATATATTAGTCAAGGATGACTGATGTGACCATAATTAGAGCATATTTAGTCCCCGAAGTAGCCTTGTTCCCATGCTTTTTAGTGCATATTTGGGTCATTTATTGTCTTTATTTCTTTGTTTAGCATATTCTTTGAGGTTTTGTGTCCTTGGTAGGAAAGGAGTGCAAACCTTGCATTTTCATGGCAAAACGAGACTAAATTGATTAAATTAAAATGACCAAGCATCAAGGAGAGACAAGATTAGAAGGCCTTTGTACATACTATAGTAGATGGGTAGTGATGAGAAAAGATCCTTACATCCCCAAGGAAGTTCCCAAGGATTTTATGAAGAAAAGGGAAGAAAAGAAGAAGAAATGAGACTGTCCAGCAATCCGTGCGGATTGTCCTGAAGACGCCCGTCCTCCACCTTCACAATCCGTGCGTCTTCACTGCAAGACGCCCGGGCAGCAACACCAGAAGACGCTCGTCTTCTCCCAAAGACGCCCGGGCAGAGACCCACGAATCCGGCCGTCCCGTGCTAGAGACGCACGGATTCCCAGGCAGACAATTTTGTTTCTTCAAGCTTCAAGAAAGATGCCCATCCTTCCAAAAATACCAGCGTTTCCTTAAGTAGGGACTTAATCGTCATTTAAGCCCTTAGTTAACCCTAATTCCTACACCTAATCCCCACTATAAATACCCCATTAGTCTAATTAGAAGAGCATGTTCTTCTTAGCAATCTTTAGTGTAGTTAATATCAATCAAATTTCTCTTTAATCTTGTAATTAACAATTAATCAAGTTTTAATACAAGTTTTATTTCCTTAATCTCTCTTTTGTTCATCCTTTATTTTGGGTAATTGAAAATTATTTGGGTTATTATTGGGAGATTGACAACCTCTCAATCAAGCATCAAGTACTTCTTTTATTCTTTGCTTTATTATTGGAATCATTAGTAGGTATAATACTTTTAATCCCTTTTTAATTATTGCTAATTACTTTCATTTATTCATCATGTTTCAGCTTGTTGGTATGATTGACAACCTTGCTAGCATGTTCAACATGATAATGAGTGAGTAGTTCCTTAGCTAGGGTTAATGGGTAATTAGGGGAAACCAACATGGGGAATGATTCATGCTTAAATTAATATGCTTTCATGGTTTATTTGCTTGCTTGTTTTGATCTCAACTTATGCACATGTTATGTTTGATGAAATGCGAGCCTATGAATCCTTGCATTTTTTACCCATCACCTATCTTTTCAATGAGACTTGTAAGACATAAACCAACTCTAGTCTCATTAAACCATGTATGTTGTTGAGTAGGGAAGACTAAGTCGACTTGTAGGTGTTGTACAATCTAATCGATTCGGCTGCGGGACCCAAACTTTCCTAGGATTGTAATATATAACCCAACTCAATCCATCACAACAATAATTGCTTGCTTATAATTTGAGAACATGTTTGTATGATCAATTCCCATGAATCCCCTATGACCCCATGATACCCTAGTGTCTTTTATCAATTGTTTACAACCCTTTTAATTCATCTTGCTTGTTTACTTTCATTGCTATTTAGTTTAGTGAGCTTCTACATCAACCCCAATTGTGACACCCCTAAGACACCGCTAGTTGCAATAGAAATCTCATCTCAATTCCTGTCCCTTGGGATCCGACCTTTACTTGCCTCTTTACTAATTTTAGAGTTGTTTGTGAAGCTATAAATTGTGTTTTGGTCTAGGTGCTCCTAACGACAAGTTACCGAAAAGATTTAGTCCGACCAAAAATGGCGCCGTTGCCGGGGACGGTGTTAACTTGATTTAGATTTTCTTATATTGTTATTAGTTGTGTCTTTCTTTGCCTTGGGGAAGTAAAACTGCTCAAGGTTTGTTCTAATTGTTTTCGAGTTGTTTGATATTTTGCATGTCTAGAAGGTCACAAGGTGACTTGTTACCTTTTGATCGTGAAATTGAAAGAACTTTGACAACCAATAGAAGACTTGCTAGGAGAAATTTAAAAGGTATTGGTGAGGTTGTAGATATTCAACCAACTATTGAGTTCATCAACCCTTTTGCAAGAGAAGGTGAGGAGAACCCAACACAAAATACAACACAAAATCAACCCACAATGCCTATGTTTTCATTACATTACGTACCCACCGAGGAGAACCTACCCAATGTTACTCCCACACCACAACATCTAACCGGAAATTTTATTGCCAAATCCGCATTTATCCAATTAGTCGAAAGAAGCCAATTTGGGGGGATGCCTAGTGAAGACCCTCACTCTCATATGGAGACCTTTTGTGACTATTGTGATGCGATTTCTCAAACCGGTGTAACTCAAGACCAAATTCGATGGGTCTTATTTTCTTTTTCTCTAATTGGCACCGCGAAACAATGGTTGAAGGGCCTTGATAAGGCTACTCTCGGAATTGATTCTTGGAAAAAGTTGGCTCTAGCTTTCTACAAAAAGTTCTATCCACCGGAAAAGACCAACATGCTAAGAGCTCAAATTACGGGTTTTAAGCAAAGGGATGAAGAATCTTTGTATGAAGCTTGGGAGCGGTTCAAAGGAATTTGTCGCTCATGTCCTCACCATGGACTTAGCGAGTGGTTCTTGGTACAACAATTTTGGAACGGTCTATATGAAGATTCAAGGAACATTCTCAAAATGGAATCAAATGGAATGTTAACCGAAGTTGATGACAATCAAACTTGGAACAAAATTGAGGAAATGGCGGTCCATAACTCACAATATAGTAGACCTCGCAAGGCTACTAGAGGAGGAAAGCATGAAGTGGACTCCGTTACTCAATTGGGTGCTCAACTTAGTGCTCATATTGATACCATTAATTTGAAGTTTGAAAAAGCTATGGCTAGACTTGAAGAAACCTCAAAATCACCAAAGCATCATGTTAATGCCATGACGGCATCTTCATCAATCCCAAGTGGGATATGTGAGAATTGTGGAACTTTGGGACATGACTCAAGTGAATGTAGGGGAACAAATGAACAAGTGAATGCTTTTCAAGCATACAAGAGTGGTACCCCTTATTCCAACTATTACAATGAAAACACCAAATTCCATCCAAATCTCTCATACAAAAGCCAAAATGTTCAAAACCCTCAAACAACATACACCCCACCTCCCATGAGAAACCAAAATCAAAGACCCTTTTACAACCAAAACCAAGGTTACCAAAATCAATCTCCATACAATCAACAAAATTACCAAGGTTTTGATGTTCAAAAAGCGGTCCTTCAAATGCAAAAGAATAAACAAGAGTTTTTCACTCAAATGCAAAAGGATAGTCAAGTAAAGGAAACCACCATCAACAACATCCTAGCTCACACCAAAATGTTGGAAACCCAATTGACTCAACTAGCATCTTCAAGCTCACAAAGACAAAAGGGGCAATTACCACCTCAAAGTAATCCCCCAAGACATGAAACGGTTAGTGCCATTCACTTGAGAAGTGGTACAAGGTATGAAGCACCGAAGAAGCAAGTTGAGGATGAAGTTGTGGAAGCTAGTGACAAAGAAGAAATTGTGCAAAACTCCAAGGATGGAGAACCATCAAAAGAAGAAATTTCAAAGAAAAATGAAGACAAGGTCAAGGAGAAGGAGCCCATTGTGATTAGACTTCCTTTTCCAAGTCGTCAAGCCAAGCCCAAATTTGATGACCAACTTGGAAAATTTATGGAAATTGTGAAGAATTTGGAAGTCTCAATTCCTTTCACGGAATTAATCAATCACGTGCCGGCCTATGCGAAATACATGAAAGACATCCTCACAAAGAAGAAGTCGATCCGGAAGCTTGAGACTATCGCCTTCACTAAGGTGAGTAGTACAATACTTCAAGGGAGTTCACCTCCAAAACTCAAGGATCCGGGAAGCTTATCAATACCGTGTACCATTGGCGACACCACGATCAACAAAGCCTTATGTGATCTAGGGGCTAGTGTGAGTGTTATGCCGTACTCGGTGAGTAAAAGGTTGGGGATGGGAGAGCTTAAATGCACCAATATCACACTCCAAATGGCCGATAGATCGACGAAGACACCATTAGGGATATGGGAAGATGTTTCCGTACGAATTGGGAAATTTTTCATCCCGGTGGACTTTGTCATTGTTGATATGGAAGAAGATTCCAACATTCCAATCATTCTAGGAAGACCTTTCTTACACACCGCGGGTGCGGTGATTGATGTAAAACATTGAGAGCTCACTCTAGAAGTGGGAGATAAGAGTATAACTTTCAATCTTGACAAGACCATGAGAGCTCCCCGTTTACATGAACCATGTTTTATGATTGATCATTATAGCCGGAAGGATAATAGGAAGAAGTCGGAACTCCAATGGAAGAAGAAAATTGAAGATGCTCCATTCAAAGAGCAAGTGAATTGTAACAAAGAGAGCTTGAAAAGCTCACCAAAGTCAAGCAATGAAGAAGATGGCCTCATTGGCCAAGAAAATAAAATGGGAGAGTTGTCTCTATCAACTCAAGAGATCTTTTGTGATCAAGTAGATGAAGTTTGTGGTCTTTGGGACTATGAGTTTGAAGGGATTTTCAATCCCTATATTGGTAATGCTATCGATCAAGACCGACAACAAGGGCAAAGATCTATTGAATATCTTTATCATGACAATGAACAAGCTTTTGATTACTTCTTCAAGGTGTTGAGCAACATCAACAACACCTTGGACATGCCCCCATGACATCTCACTAAGGATGAGAGTTTGGTGGAGTCCTCCCTAAACCACCATTTGTAAATATTTCTAACTCCCTAACTCGCATTTTAATTCTCGTATTGCATTTTTGTCATTTTTGGATATTTATGCCTTGATCAAGATAATTATCATTTTTGAGAGAAGTGATGGAGGGACTAATGATTTCAATTGATGTGTAGTGCTTTAGCTTAGTGTGGGGATAGCAATTGCCTAGGCTATCCATGCCTTAGTAGTGCCCCCACAATGAAGAACACGAGATTTTGAAGAATGAAAAATGACACGGGATATGCAAGTACACGGATGGAACTGAATCCGGGTAAAAGGGGTAGAATCCGAGCGTTTTCAAGAGAATCCGCCAGTCTTCAGGCAACCCGGGCGTATTTGTCACAAAACGCCCGTCCCTCTGAGCTGATTTTTTTAAAATTTTGGGACTGTTAGCAAATACGGGCGTTCTGCAAAAGAATCCGCCCGTCCTCAGAAAGACACCCGTCCTGGAAGAGAAGACGCCCGTCTTTTTGGTTGAGAAAAACAAGAAAATTCCCTGGAAAAGAATCCGCCCGTCTTCACTGAAAGACGCCCGTCCCGCAGCTGAACAATCCGAGCGTCTTTGCTCCAAGACGCCCATCTTTAGGCGAGAATTCTGAAGCCCAAAACAGACAGAATCCGGGCGTCCCGAAGGAAATCCGCCCGTCTTCCCCCTGCATTTCAAATTTTTCGGGTCTTTTATAAACCCCCTCCCACATTCATTTCTTCATTCCTTCATTCAAAACACTACCCATAAACCCCAAAACTCAAAACCCTCATCCTCTCCACAACCAAAACAATATTTCCTCAACCACATTCATCAAAATCAAATCAAAACATCCTTTCAACAAAAATTAATCACTCCTCTTTCAACAAAAAATCAAACCAAGCACCAAAATCTTCAACCTTTGAGTCGATTTTTGAATTTATAAAGGCAAAGCCTTTCATCTTAAAATCGATTTGGGTACACTTGGCAATTGAATATTTTCACTCTTTTCTTGGTTCAAGCATCAATGGCAAGGACAAAAGGATCAACAAAGGCACCAAAGGCAAAGGCACTCTCAACAAGACAAAAGAGCCTTCAAGCAAAGAAAGCCTTATTGGCTATGGTGGTAGCTAGTTCAAACTTGGAAGTGCAACAACAACAACCTCCCTTGGAAGCAACAACTTCTACTACTCCGGAAATTTCTCAACTTTCGAACTATCCGGAGGTAATTTTCATCTCTAACTCCCATAGGGAAACTTTTGCCAAGTATGCTAGAAAATCCTTTCTATCCACCAAGTTTATTTGTGAAGATGCCTTAGATAAGTTGGGTGTCCTTGAGCAAACTAGAGCCTTCTTTGAAGCCATGGGGTTGGGCAAATTGTTTACAACAAAAGAATTAACATACCCCTCCTTTACCTTAGAATTCTTGAGTTCTTTGAAAGTTACAAAGGTTGAGACTATGGAAAGCATCGAGTTCCACCTAGCTAATGTGAGTAGGCGCATCTCCTTAGAGGAAATGATTAAAGCTTTGGGTCTTAGTGATTCACCTAGTTATTTCAAGAATGTTGGCAAGTATGACCCCGCTCCTCTTTGGGAGGCGATTTCCGGAAGGAAATTTGAGAACTATCATGCTAGTCGCGCTCTATTAGTCCACCATCCGGGTATTAGAGTATGGCACAAGGTCATAGGGAATACCATCATTGCAAGAAAAGACACCAACCACTTTACCAAGCTCGATTTTGTTCTTCTTGAGTCGGCCTTAAACATTGGAAGGGAATTCACCAAGCCTTTCAACTCTCTAAGGCTTTTGGTGGATAGATGGCTAAATGTTGATTGTGGGAATCAAGGCACTACCGTTATTGTGAATAGAGGTCTAGTCACTCTTTTGGCTAAATACTTTGATCCGAACTTCAACAAGGATAGCAAGTATGTGGCGAAAAAGGGTGGTCATCTCATTGATATTGATGCTATGATAAACAAATACCAGTGGGTCTCTCATAACCCTCTTGACACCAAGTATGGATGGCTCACTAGTGAGGCTAGATCTTTTACTTTGCCTTCAAAGGTTTGTCGTTTAAGTGTCCATCGGACCAACTATATCCTTCCCCTCTCAAAAGAGGCCGAATACATTATCCGACAACAAAGGGATGAAATTGAAATGCCCTCCTCTTCCATTGTCACACCACCCTATCCTTTCAAGTACCAAAAGTTCACACCCGAAGGTGTTGAAGCAAGCAAAGATTATATGACTCTTTTTATGCAAGAGATGCAAAAACAAGCTTTTAAGGATCGGGAAGATGCTTACATACTTAGCCCAATATTCACCCCTCCTTCATTTAGCTAGGCAAGGACTACTTGATCCTTCATGTCCTTTGCCTAGTTGGGCGGATAGGGAAGTCTTCTTTCCGAGTGCATCTAGGGGTGAGATTCCGGGTGACGATGAGGTTGTCGGTGATGCGGTTGATGATAGCATTGATGAAGAGGCTAGTGAAGAAGAAGAAAAGGATGATGAACAAAGTGAACAAGAAAGTGAAGAGGGAAGTGATGATGAGTCCACTTCTATTGAGGAAGATGATGATAGTGATGATATGATGGAAGATTAGCAAGCTTTGGAGGCTCCTACCCTCTTGAGGTTTGTCTATTTCTCTCTTTGTTTTATTTATTTATCTTGATCATGATTGGAGTAGTCCTAGCAAAATAGAGGACTAACACCTCGGCCCCATTGAGGTGTTCTTATTTTATTGTTCCCACTTTCAAAAATCCAAAATGACAAATTTAGTTTCATGCATTGCATCGTGTGTGCATGAACTACACCCAACCTTAGGACATTAGAAATAATGTCTAACTCGGTTTGGGGAAGTACATACATACACAACGGGAGGTAATCTAAATTATCCTCTCCGTCATAAACAAAAACCATGCATCATGTAGTGTAGATTAGTGTAGCTTGCATTTAGTGTAGAATTCATGCATCATGCTTGGATGATTTCCTATCATTTTGGCCATTGAGGACAATGGCCATATTAGTGTGAGGATGGGGAATTCTAACTTAAATTTTATTCAAAAAATCCAAAAAAAATGAAAAATTTCGAAAAAACCATAAAAATTTGAAAAATTGAAAAACCAAAAACAAGTTCATTTCCTTTGTAGTGTAGTCATGTATATATTATTGTATATATTGTGTTTGTTTTATCATTGTTCACATTGATCAACTACGACACATCCGAGACATGAGGATATTGAAGACCGCATGGTATGATCTTTCCAATCTCCTTTTTCCTCCTTATGTTAATGACTATGTGGCTTTATTTTGATTGATGCGGTATAACAATGTGAACTTAGGACTTGCATTTAGTTTATATGTCATACTAGTTGGTAGAATCATTTGCATTAGGATGTTTATATGTTAGTTGCATCATGGCATGTAGTTGCATGTTAGAAAAATTTTGCGAAACCGTCTACTTGGGAAGCTTGACAAGTGTATATAGGCCCTAGTAGATGCTTTTTCTTCTTAAGACTTTGCTTGTTAGAATACTTGTAAAACACCCTAGGATGTGTCATGCTAGTATCTTTTGACCCATAGATTAAGGCCTAGTCAAGAATACCTTGTGGTGTGATAACTCCTTGGCTACCGTTTATTCCAAGGTGACCCTTGAAACCATGCATCTATCCATCCATCATCCATGTTCTACCATATTTTTGTCATCATAGGGAATGGGCACAAAAAGAAATCAATTTGAGTTCAATGAAATGAAAAGTGAAAGAAAGTTTGCAAAAAAAAAATGTATCAAATGAAAAGAGGAGCAAAAATAGAACTTCTAAAGCTTCAAATATAAGCCACCCTCACTACATATGGGGTGACTTTGAAAATGTTCAAAAGAAATGCAAAGAAAGTTGTCAAGTGTTGAAATGCCAAAAATCAAAAAGAAATGGCAAGAAAGTGTTCTCAAATGTTATATGCCACAAGAAATTGGGGGGAAAATCAAAAATGAAAGCAAACTCCCAAAGTGAAACTCAAATATCTATTGATCCCTTTATCCATCGTATCCATTTTTGTGCATGGTAGAGAGGGGACAACCCTTCTTCTTGTCTAGGCAAGAGGGGGAATTCCGCGATCCTCCAGTGTTTCTAACACCATAGGGAGTCTACTCTTGACAAAAGCATTTAACGATTGAGAACAAAGGTACCCTAGCTTGACACAATTTGGAGGTGATTTATTGGTATCCTTCTAGGCTTAGTAGTTTGAAGAAATTGCATCTATGAAAGAGTGTGCACCCTTGAATTGCTTCCCTTGTAGATAATTTCCGCCACTTAGATGAGAAAAGTGGCTATTCTTTTGTAGATGCATCCATTATTTGATTTTGTGTGCTTAATGTTTGGATGTGTCGCCATTTTGGCAAGACCCACCTTGCCTTGCAAGAAGGCATCCTACCTCATGGTTGTCTTGTTGTGAGTTGAAGGGGCGGAGTGAGACCCGCTAATTGTCTCATATCGACTATATTATTAGGTTAGTTTATATAATGGTCCTAGTCTTTGTCACCTCTTTACTCGGGACGAGCAAAGGTTCGGTTTGGGGATATTTAATGTGACCATAATTAGAGCATATTTAGTCCCCGAATTAGCCTTGTTCCCATGCTTTTTAGTGCATATTTGGGTCATTTATTGTCTTTAGTTCTTTGTTTTGCATATTCTTTGAGGTTTTGTGTCCTTGGTAGGAAAGGAGTGCAAACCTTGCATTTTCATGGCAAAACGAGACTAAATTGATTAAATTCAAATGACCAAGCATCAAGGAGAGACAAGATTAGAAGGCCTTTGTACATACTATAATAGATGGGCAATGATGAGAAAAGATCATTGCATCCCCGAGGAAATCCCCAAGGATTTTATGAAGAAAAGGGAAGAAAAGAAGAAGAAATGAGACTGTCCAGCAATCCGTGCGGATTGTCCTGAAGACGCCCGTCCTCCACCTTCACAATCCGTGCGTCTTCGCTCCAAGACGCCAGGGCAGCAACACCAGAAGACGCCCGTCTTCTCCCAAAGACGCCCGGGCAGAGACCCACGAATCCGGCCGACCCGTGCTAGAGACGCACGGATTCCCAGGCAGACAATTTCATTTCTTCAAGCTTCAAGAAAGATGCCCATCCTTCCAAAAATACCGGCGTTTCCTTAAGTAGGGACTTAATCATCATTTAAGCCCTTAGTTAACCCTAATTCCTACACCTAATCCCCACTATAAATACCCCATTAGTCTAATTAGAAGAACATGTTCTTCTTAGCAATATTTAGTGTAGTTAATATCAATCAAATCTCTCTTTAATCTTGTAATCAACAACTAATCAATTTTTAATACAAGTTTTATTTCCTTAATCTCTCTTTTGTTCATCCTTTATTTTGGGTAATTGAAGATTATTTGGGTTATTATTGGGAGATTGACAACCTCTCAATCAAGCATCAAGTACTTCTTTTATTCTTTGCTTTATTATTAGAATCATTAGTAGGTATAATTCTCTTAATCCCTTTTTAATTATTGCTAATTACTTTCAATTATTCATCATGTTTCACCTTGTTGGTATGATTGACAACCTTGCTAGCATGTTCAACATGATAATGAGTGAGTAGTTCCTTAGCTAGGGTTAATGGGTAATTAGGGGAAACCAACATGGGGAATGATTCATGCTTAAATTAATATGCTTTCATGGTTTATTTGCTTGCTTGTTTTGATCTCAACTCATGCACATGTTATGTTTGATGAAATGCGAGCCTATGAATCCTTGCATTTTTTACCCATCATCTATCTTTTCAATGAGACTTGTAAGACATAAACCAACTCGAGTCTCATTAGACCATGCATGTTGTTGAGTAGGGAAGACTAAGTCGACTTGTAGGTGTTGTACAATCTAATCGATTCGGCTGCGGGACCCAAACTTTCCTAGGATTGTAAGATATAACCCAACTCAATCCATCACAACAATAATTGCTTGCTTATAATTTGAGAACATGTTTGTATTATCAATTCCCATGAATCCCCTATGACCCCATGATACCCTAGTGTCTTTTATCAATTGTTTACAACCCTTTTAATTCATCTTGCTTGTTTACTTTCATTGCCATTTAGTTTAGTGACTTTGTACATCAACCCCAATTGTGACACCCCTAAGACACCGCTAGTTACAATAGAAATCTCATCTCAATTCCCGTCCCTTGGGATCCGACCTTTACTTGCCTCTTTACTAATTGTAGAGTTGTTTGTGAAGCTATAAATTGTGTTTTGGTCTAGGTGCTCCTAACGACAAGTTACCGAAAAGATTTAGTCCGACCAATGACATATGATATGGTCAAGACAAAGATGAAAATAAAATGAAAATAAAAATGAAAGGAAAATGTTTGATTTGAACTAATTATGTTAAGTTCATTTATTTTGTAATTAGTCAAGTTTGTCATCGTACTCGGGTGAAGCCGAGATAGTATAAGGAACCAAGGATGATTATGAATTGTGACTAATATATTTAGAAGTGTAAATAAATGAGAAAAATGGTAAATAAAAGAAAAGAGTGTTAAAATACCCATTAAAATGTAATTAACTAATAATATCATCGAGTCACGGAATAAGCCATCATGGTATAAGGAACCAAGGATGAGTTTTGTAATGGTCAAAATATTTGTCATAAAATTAATTAAAACGGTAAAAACCGTAAAAGGAAGAAGTAAAAATAAAAGAAAATGTTGCAGGAAAGACGAACTCAAACACATTTGAGTATGACCTGGACACCCACAAGAGGCGCGAGCCTCCCTGCATAGCAAGGAGCTTCTGTCTCAGGCCAAAACCCGGTTTTGGCTCGTCTAACCTATGTTTGAATCGTGTTATGCATTGTTCATGCATATACACTCACAAAAACAGTAAAGACATGAAATAAATGAGTTATTTACACCCTCAAACTTACGTATTTTGATGTTTGCGACGTAGAGGACTTTAGAGACGGTTTTCTCGTAGTGACTACTCACGATCAAAGAAGTTTAAAAAAGTGCCTTAAAAAAGGATTTTGTTTTGAAAATGAGTTGAAAACATGTGGTTGAAAAACATGTTGATTGATGTTGAGTTGGTCAAATGGGTCGGTCTAATGCACGGCGACGGTACCAAACAAAATGTGTAAGGCTTGTGTTTTCGATCGGTAGGTCGAAAACACGTGTCGATTTTGTGACTTAGGAAGTCGAGTCTAGAAGTTTAAGTGAGAGGTGAGGGGGCGGACACTCGCATAAGGATTATGGTGTGTGATGGTGGGTATTTATAGAGAAATGTGGGGTGGTAGGTCGGTTGAGTTTGCTTAGAGGCTAAGCAGACACCCTAAAGAGGCGCGAGCCACCTAGTGATTGAAAGGGGTGTACTGTCCCTTTCAATTTGGATTTTCCATTTGTTTCTAAACAATGTTTTGTTGGTTGTGACTTGTGGTCTTTGATGGTTGCTTAGCCATGTAAGCTTGATCTTGGGTGATATTTGGGGTAGGTATTTTGTGTCCTTGACTCGGGTTTGACCCCTGTGTGTCGGGATTTGAATTTGGAGTTGGTTTTTGGCCCGGTGTCGATTTTGACTCTAATTAGGGTCATTTTAATGGAAATGACATGATAAAAACATCAATGGCATTATTTTCGACATACAAGATTTGGGTTGACTCAGGTTGACTCGATTTGCGGGTTTCTGAGTCGGTTTTGGGTCCGAAAACGGTTTTAACTCTAAATGGCGTTATTTTAATGCAAATGAAGTTAGAAAACCATTTATGAAATCATTTTTCATATCCGAGTAGTGCATTAAACCGTCTCATATATAGCCAATCCATGCACGCATATCAAAAACACGTTATAGTCCGATCATCATCGGGTGGTTTTCGGAAGGTGCAGATACTGGGTATCTACACCAACCCAAACATAAACTCATTAAACATATGAAGATTAAGCACAAGGAAAGAGTATTAGATAAGAAAAGGAGATTTAAAGAGTCTTACAATGCTAAAGTTGGAAACTTTGGAAGAAATTACACCAAGAAATGGAAGATTAACCTTCCATAATCATCTTACAACCCAAGTTTTGTGGAAAGATCAACATAAACTATGAAAATGGTTAAGTCTAATTATTACAAGTTAGGGAAAATATTAGGTGATAGTTAGGAGGAGTTTTTAGATTTCCAAAGTCTGGTTATATATAGGGAGGCACAATAATCTAGATTAAGTTTCAAAGAAAGCCCAAAAAGCGGAAATAGAGCTGAAATTTCAAGAGAAAAGCGCAGCTGCGCATCAGCATGACAACAACATCTTCCGAAGGCCATATCTCCCTCGTTTCTTGGCCAAATGAGGCGTGTGACCTACCGTTGAAAAGCTAAGAACATAAGCTTTCACCTCCATTTAGCCTGGCAAAAATAGGAGTTCTAGAACTCGAGATATACCCTTTTTAAGTTGACTCTTGTGAAACCGAGATTTCTATTTTTCATTTTAGCTCTTGTTTGTGCATGACAGGGCTTCAATTCTTCCTTTTTCTTGTTTCTCTTGACTTTGCACTTATTCTCTTGGCTTACCCTTGGCTCTCCTTCTTCAACTTGTTTGACTGTGGCTCGTGTTTGACCCCTTGACTTTGACTTGTCTCCATCCCGGAATTTGATAATAAAAACATACTAAAGACACCTAATTGTGTGTGTTGTGTGGTGGTTAGTGTTGATATTTTAATCAAGGCTAATAATGGGGACGTAGGTGAGCATGGTACATACTGTTGGAATATTGGTAAACATAGTTTAGAAGGGTATAATGGAATTTAAGTGCTACTGAGACGACTTGTAGAGGCATAATTTATTACAAATAAAATCGAGTTTAATTGTGTGTGACATGTGTATATATTATGTAGGTTCGGACTCGGTAAAGGATCACTGTTACTTGTACTTTGCTAATTTGATCCGCGACCGTTCAGGTAGGGAATTCCCACTCAACTTGTATCTTTGTTATTATTTGCATACATGGTAGTAGTTATGACAGTTTGTTGAGTTATGTGGAATTCGAATTTATCCGTTATGTGGAATTTCTGAAAGGTTATGTGAGACGTAATGATTATAAGTGATGCATTGTATATTATTGACGTTATTACATGTGTCATGCTACATGTTGTCGTGGTTCTATTGAGATGCCGGTCTGCGGACCGAGAAGGTCGTTGCATCCCCAACAAAATCCCGAAGGATTGTTGGAAGAAGAAAAGAAGAAATGGCAAGCTGAACTAAGATCTGAGCGTCTCACCTATCGGGACGCTCGTCCAGAAGTTCCACAGGCCGCTCTTCCAAGCTGTCAGGCCGCTCGTCCAGAAGCTATACAATCCGCTCGTCCCGACCTTTTGGATGCTCGGATTGTCCTCCAGTGCAACACGTCCGCTTCTTTCTTCATTCGAGATGCGCATATTTTTGAAAGACTAGCTAAAAGGAGACCCGCATCTTTTCTTGAGAGGAGCGATTCCTCAAGAACTTAATCGTCATTTAAGCCCTTATTAACCCTAATTTGTGCACCTAATCTCCACTATAAATACCCCATTAGTCTAATTAGATTATCATGTTCTTCTTATTAATCTTTAGTAGAGTTTATATTATTCTAATCTCTCTTTAATCTTGTAATCAACTTCTAATCAAGTATTAATACAAATCTCATTTCCTTCATTTCCCTATTGTTCATCTTTTATTTTGGGTAATTGAAGATTATTTGGGTTTATTGGGAGATTGACAACCTTCCATCAATCATCAAGTACTTCTATTATTCTTTGCATTATTATTTTGGAATCATCATTAGGTATAGTTCTCTTAATCCATTTTTAATTATTGTTAATCATCTTCATTTATTCATCATGTTTTGCTTTGTTAATATGATTGACAACCTTGTTAACATGTTAAACTTGATAATGAGTGAGTAGTTTCCTTAACTAGGTTTAATGGGGAATTAGGGGAAACCAACATGGGGGATGATTCATGCTTAATCTAATATGTTCATATAATTTATTTGCTTGCTTGTTGTGATCTCAATTTATGCACATGTTATGTTTGATGAAATACGAGCCTATGAATCCTTGCATTTTTTACCCATCACTTACCTTTTCAATGAGACTTGTAAGACATAAACCAACTCGAGTCTCATTAGACCATGCATATAGTTGAGTAGGGAGGATTAAGTCGACTTGTAGGTGTTGTACAATCTAATCGATTCGGCTCCATGATGTGACCATTATTTGCGCATAATTAGTCCCCTAATTGAGCCTATTTTGCATACTATTATAGCATTTCATGGCCATTTTATCCGTCAAAACCTTCCTATTTGCTTTTCTATCGCATTTCATATGTTTTGTAGAAAAGGAGATAATAAGGCGGAAATTCCCGTCTTTCGTACATATTTGGAAGCTTATTGATGATATTAGATGGACTAGTATGAAGATAAGGCAAAAATAATGACCAAAGATGTAGTAATAAAGTGTATACAGAGGGATCAAAGGGTTAAAAGTAAGAATGACGAGAGGGAAGGCATTACAGGAAGAAATCGCTCGAAAACCGAACCAAGGGCTGCTCCTTTGTCTCTGAAAGTATGTTAGATGGAACGACGTCGAAAAAACAAGTGATCTAGACTTTTGAATCACTCCAATAGGAGTCCGGATGAGAAATGACGTCCGTTTTACAATCCGAGCTCAAGATACAGCTCAACCCGCTCGGGTCAAATTCAACCCGCTCGGGTTGAAGCCCAGGACGCCCATATTTCGCTCGGGGCGGGCGTATTCCTGGACAGGAAACTTTTCCTTTCTACGTGAACTACAATCCGTGCGTCTTCACCCAAATCCGCTCGGATTGCATTTTCAGAATCCGCCCGGATTCAACTGAATCCGCCCGTTTTCCCCAGTTAGAATCCGCCCGTCCTGACTCCAATACGCACGGATTCCTTTACAGCAATTTTCGTGTTCTTCAAGCTCCGTGAAAGACGCCCTTCCTTCAAAAAACACCGGAGTCTCCCTGCTCAAATCTCAAAAGTGTAATTACTAGTTTAGCCCTTAGTTAACCCTAATGCTTCCACCTAATTTCCACTATAAATACCCCATTTGTAATAATCCTTTGACACATATTTTTAGCTAGAAAAATCCTTCCTTAGATTAGATTAGGAGTAGATTAGAATAGATTACTCTTTAATCTTTCCACAAATTACACATTAATCTTTCCATAATTATTGTTCAAGTTTATTATTGAAGTTTATTATTGGGTAATTGAGGATTATTGGGTTATTATTGGGAGATTGACAACCTTCCATCAATCATCAAGTTCTTCTATTATTCTTTGCTTTATCATTTGGATCATCTTAAGTTTGGTATAATTCCTTTACTCTTTAATCTTTATTGTTCATTTCTTCATTCTATTATCATGTTTATACTTGTTGTGATGATTGACACCATTAATGACATGTTTCCCATGATAATGAGTGAGTAGTCTCTTAGCTAGGATTAGTGGGTAATTAAGGGAAACCAACATGGGATTGATTAATGCTTAATCTAATATGTTCACATAATCAAATTGCTTGCTTGTTGTGATGTCAACTTTATGCACATGTTATGTTTGATGAAATGCCAAGCCTATGAATCCTTGCATTTACAACCATCTCTTATCTACTCAACTTGACTTGTAAGATATAAAACAACTCGAGTCTTGTTAGACCATGCATAGAAGTTGAATAGGAGCAAAGTAAGTCGACTTGTAGGTGTTGTACAATCTAATCGATTCGGCTCCGGGACCCAACTCTTCCTATGAACCGTAAGACATAAACCGACTCGGTTCCTCCACAACATTAATTGCTTGCAACCTTGTAAACATGTTTGTATGATCAACACTAAGAATCCCCTATGACCCCATGATATCCTAGCACTTTTTATCATTTGTTTACATCTTTCCTTTTATTGCTTGTTTTACTTTATTGCTTTTATTAGTCTAGAACACAACTACAAACCCAAATCAATCGTGACACTAGCATAAATTGAGCTAGATGGACTTAGAACCCAAAGCACACCGTCCCATGGATCGACCTCGACTTACCGCTAACTAGTTGTTTGTTGAGTATTATAAATGTGTTTGATTGGATGAGTGACGACATCAACCGGATCAAAATGGCGCCGTTGCCGGGGATGGTGCTATGTGATTAACTTCTTACTTGTTTACCTATTTTGATTTTGCTTTCACCTTGAGGAACTTGTTCCTCAAGGATCGTTCTTACCATCTTTGTGTAGTTTTCATGTTTGTAGTTGTATCTTTATCTTAGCTATGATGATGACCCAAGACTTGTCATATGGAGTATGTAGTGGATATTTTGAGTATGACTATGGGTATGGGGAGTTTGAGGAGCAAGTCAACACAAACCTACCTTATTATTCATACAATGGAAATCCTAACTACTACCCCAATTTTTCCCACCAAAATCACCACACCCAATATCAACAACAATCATCCACCCAAAACTCACTTTACAAACAATTCCAAATGCCACAATATGAGCACTTTCACACCCACCCACAACAAAAAGATGAGCCCAACTTTGACATTCAAGACATGGTTCTCCAAATGATGGAAGACCAAGAAAACTTCTTCAAACAAGTGCTAGAGGAGAGCCAAAATAGAAACAATGTTCTCCAAAGCATTGTTACCCATGGTGAGGAGTTGGCAATTCAAATTGCCCAATTGAAAGCAACCCAAGAAACAACCCAAACAAACACTCCTCACCAATCCTTGAGCATTGAACATGAATGTGAATTTGAGGCAATGACCTTTGATGAAGAAGTTGTGAAGTGGGAAGAGCCAATCTCCTTGAGCTCTTGTGAGTATGAAAGTGTGGTATTTGATGATGAAGACATGAGGTTGAGTAAGCCAAATACTCTTAACCTTTGTGAGTATGAGGGTGTATCATTTGATGTGAACATTGAGGTGTTGGACAAAGAGTTAATGAAGAGGAGTGAAGCCCCTATTTATGATTCATATGGAGAAAGCGATGATGATGCATCTATGGAAGAAGATGATGAGGGAAATATGGACTCAAATGATGAATGGAGTTATGGGATTAGCTTTCTTGAGGAACCCATCCTTGAGAAGTTTGAAGATTGCTTCGATGAAGAGGAGGAATGCCTTCATGAGAACCTTTTCGCACCCACTATAGAGCCCATGATAGTTGGAGATGACATTATGGACCTTCTCACGAAAGTCAAATCATCATACAAGAATTACTTAGTGGGGAAGCTCAAAGAAAAGGTTAAGAAGGAGTCTATATGTGGAAATTTGGCATCCACTATCCCAACTCCTAAGACATCCCATCATCAATGCCACGAAAGTTCGCCTTCCATCCTTGGAGAATTGACTAATCCAAGCATTTGTGTCATCAACTTTGGAAGAAATAGGAGCAACCGGAAAAGCCTCCATGACAAGAATCTCAAGTTTGCTAGTTTTAAGAGCCGGGAAGGCCATCATCACAAAGCAAAAGAGAAGGGGAAGGAGTTTAAAGGGAGGTCCCTCATGGATTGGCCCTACTCCATTTTGAAATGGTTCAAGACTTATTCATGCTTATTTGAGGACCATTCACAAACCTTTGATCAACTATTGAGAGCATTGAGCTCCATGGATAATGGAAAATGAATGAGTTTGGTGGAGTCCTCCCTCAAACCACCATTTGTAAGATATCATTTCCTTTCACTTTGCATTACATTTCCACTTGCATTTAGTTATTTACATATACATTAAGCTTGCATTTGTATTATATTTCATATTGCATTTACATTATTTAGTTCATATAGTATAGTCGCATTCTAATATATCTCACATGATTCATGTAGATAGTTGCATATAGACTAGAATTCATGCATAGTCACTAATGGCCAAACCTATTCATTTCTACACTAGAAATAATGTTTAAATCGGTTTGGGGAGGTTTGATCATAAGTGACCATAGTTTAAATCATGCATCATATAGTATAGTTTAGATTGCATTCATTTGTTACATATGTCATATAGAAATTGCATTTAGCTAGAGCATGCATTCATTCATATCATATCATTGCATTTTTACTTTATTTCAAAAAAAATCAAAAAATCACAAACATGTATTTCTTTTTCATTCCTACTCCTACATGTACATTGAGAACAATGTCCAAAATAAAGTGGGGGATGAGAATTTATATTCCAAAAATGCATAAAAATTGAAAATTTTCGAAAAATCACAAAAATATGTTCTTTAATTTCATAAAAGCAAAAACCATAAAAATTTGAAAAATTGAAAAATCCTAAAAAACAAGTTCATTTCTTTTGTAGTGTAGACTTGTATATATTGTTTGTATATATTATGTTTGTCTATCCTTGTTCACATTGATCGACTACGCCACATCCGAGACATGAGGATAATGAAGACCGATTGGTATGATCGTTCTAATCTCTATTTCCCTTCCATTTCTTTTTCATTATATGATGAGGATGGGCTTACATGTCAAGGAGGATGTGGTATATTTTGTTGTTGCGGTTTGTGTATCTATGTGTTGTTAGGAGTTGCATTTAGTTTATATGACATATTAGTTGGTAGAATCATATGCATTAGGATGTTTATATGCTAGTTGCATCATGGCATGTAGTTTGCATGGTTAGAAAAATTTTGCGAAACCGTCTACTTGGGAAGCTTGACAAGTGTATATAGGCCCTAGTAGTTGCTTTTTCTTCTTAAGACTTTGCATGTTATAATACTTGTAAAACACCCTAGGATGTGTCATGCTAGTATCCTTTGACCCATGGTTTAAGGCCTAGTCAAGAGTACCTTGTGGTGTGATAACTCCTTGGCTACCGTTTATTCCAAGGTGACCCTTGAAACCATGCATCCATCCATCCATCATCCATGTTCTACAACATTTTTTTCATCAAAGGGAATGGGCACAAAAAGAAATCAATTTGAGTTCAATGAAATGAAAAGTGAAAGAAAGTTTGCAAAAAAAAAATGCATCAAATGAAAAGAGGAGCAAAAATAGAACTCCTAAAAGCTTCAAATATAAGCCACCCTCACTACATATAGGGTGACTTTGAAAATGTTCAAAAGAAAATTTGAAAGTTGTCAAGTGTTGAAAAGCCAAAAATGAAAAGAAATGGCAAAAGAAAGTGTTCTCAAATGTTATATTCCACAAGAAATTGGGGTGAAAAACAAAAACAAACTCCCAAAGTGAAACTCAAATATCTATCGATCCCTTTATCCATCGTATCCATTTTTGTGCATGGTAGAGAGGGGACGACCCTTCTTCTTGTCTAGGCAAGAGGGGGAATTCCGCGATCCTCCAGTGTTTCTAACGCCATAGGGAGTCTACTCTTGACAAAAGCATTTAACGATTGAGGACAAAGGTACCCTAGCTTGACACAACTTGGAGGTGATTTATTGGTATCCTTCTAGGCTTAGTAGTTTGAAGAAATTGCATCTATGAAGGAGTGTGTACCCTTGAATTGCTTCCCTTCTAGATAATTTCCGCCACTTAGATGAGAAAAGTGGCTATTCTTTTGTAAATGCATCCATTATTTGATTTTGTGTGCTTAATGTTTGGATGCGTCGCCATTTTGGCAAGACCCACCTTGCCTTGCAAGAAGGCATCCTACCTCATGGTTGTCTTATTGTGAGTTGAAGGGGCGGAGTGAGACCCGCTAATTGTCTCATATCGGCTATATTAGTAGGATAGTTTAAATAATGGTCTAGTTTTAGTCACCTCTTTACTCGGGACGAGTAAAGGTTCGGTTTGGGGATAATTGATGTGACCATTATTTGCGCACATTTAGTCCCCTAATTGAGCCTATTTTGCATACTATTATAGCATTTCATGGCCATTTTATCCGTCGAAACCTTCCTATTTGCTTTTCTATCGCATTTCATATGTTTTGTAGAAAAGGAGATAATAAGGCGGAAATTCCCGTCTTTCGTGCATATTTGGAAGCTTATTGATGATATTAGATGGACTAGTATGAAGAGAAGGCAATAATGATGACCAAAGATGTAGGAATAAAGTGTATATAGAGGGATCAAAGGGTTAAAAGAAAGAATGACGAGAGGGAAGGCATTACAAGAAGAAATCGCTCAAAAACCGAACCAAGGGCTGCTCCTTTGGCTCTGAAAGTATGTTAGATGGAACGGCGTCGAAAAAACAAGTTATCTAGGCTTTTGAATCACTCCAATAGGAGTCCGGATGAGAAAATGACGTCCGTTTTACAACCCGAGCTCAAGATACAGCTCAACCCGCTCGGGTTAAAGCCCAGGACGCCCATATTTCGCTCGGGACGGGCGTATTCCTGGACAGGAAACTTTTCCTTTCTATGTGAACTACAATCCGTGCGTCTTCTCCCAAATCCGCCCGGATTGCATTTTCAGAATCCGCTCGGATTCAACTGAATCCGCCCGTTTTCCCCAGTCAGAATCCGCCCGTCCCGACTCCAATACGCACGGATTCCTTTACAGCAATTTTCGTGTTCTTCAAGCTCCGTGAAAGACGCCCTTCCTTCGAAAAATACCGGAGTCTCCCTGCTCAAATCTCAAAAGTGTAATTACTAGTTTAGCCCTTAGTTAACCCTAATGCATCCACCTAATTTCCACTATAAATACCCCATTTGTAATAATCCTTTGACACATCTTTTTAGCTAGAAAAATCCTTCCTTAGATTAGATTAGGAGTAGATTAGAATAGATTACTCTTTAATCTTTCCACAAATTACACATTAATCTTTCCATAATTATTGTTCAAGTTTATTATTCAAGTTTATTATTGGGTAATTGAGGATTATTGGGTTATTATTGGGAGATTGACAACCTTCCATCAATCATCACGTTCTTCTATTATTCTTTGCTTTATCATTTGGATCATCTTATGTTTGGTATAATTCCTTTACTCTTTAATCTTTATTGTTCATTTCTTCATTCTATTATCATGTTTATACTTGTTGTGATGATTGACACCATTAATGACATGTTTCCCATGATAATGAGTGAGTAGTCTCTTAGCTAGGATTAGTGGGTAATTAAGGGAAACCAACATGGATTGATTAATGCTTAATTTAATATGTTCACATAATCAAATTGCTTGCTTGTTGTGATGTCAACTTTATGCACATGTTATGTTTGATGAAATGCCAAGCCTATGAATCCTTGCATTTACAACCATCTCTTATCTACTCAACTTGACTTGTAAGATATAAACCAACTCGAGTCTTGTTAGACAATGCATAGAAGTTGAATAGGAGGAAAGTAAGTCGACTTGTAGGTGTTGTACAATCTAATCGATTCGGCTCCGGGACCCTACTCTTCCTATGAACCGTAAGACATAAACCAACTCGGTTCCTCCACAACATTAATTGCTTGCAACCTTGTAAACATGTTTGTATGATCAACACCATGAATCCCCTATGACCCCATGATATCCTAGCACTTTTTATCATTTGTTTACATCTTTCCTTTTATTGCTTGTTTTACTTTATTGCTTTTATTAGTCTAGAACACAACTACAAACCCAAATCAATCGTGACACTAGCATAAATTGAGATAGATGGACTTAGAACCCAAAGCACACCGTCCCATGGATCGACCTTGGCTTACCGCTAACTAGTTGTTTGTTGAGTATTATAAATGTGTTTGATTGGATGAGTGACGACATCAACCGGATCACTCCAGGACCCAAAGCTTCCTAGGATTGTAAGATATAAACCAACTCGATCCTATCACAACAATAATTGCTTGCTTATGTAGATACCCAGTATCTGCTGAGACTCCAACAAACACCCGATGATTATCGGACTATAACATGCTTTGGAATCGCGGCGTTTGATCGACAGTTTGTGTACAACTTTACGTCGGAAAACATAAAACGATTTCGAAAATAAAACATTTCAAAAATACCTGGAGTGTTTAATTCACGACGGCGGGGTCGCAATGACACTAACTAGAGTCAAAACCGACACCGGACCAAAAACCGACTAAAAAATTCAAATCCCGACTCCAACAACGAGTCAAAACGAGTCAACCACCAAAAACAAAACATTCAAAGCCTTCTATGTTAAGGTTTCCCGGAATCTTACATAGTCAAATATCAAACATGTTCATCCAAAACCTAGGATAGAACAAATCATGATTGCACTTGTGTGAAAGCGACAAGACAACTCGAAGACCCGCGACGTGGCTCGCGCCTCTTTGAGCAGCCCAGGTGGCCACGTCGCTCAAAACTCACGCAACCACTCATTTCCCTATAAATACCCCTCAAATGCCCCCATTTGAGAACTTACGCGAGTGTCCGCCCCCTCTTTTCTCCCTTAAAATTCTCGACTCGACTTCTTAAGTCACAATCCGACACGTATTTACGACCTACCAATCGTAAATACAAGCCTTACACATTTTTTGGTACCGTCATCGTGCATTAAATCACTTGACCGACCACTTCGACCACTACATCGTCACTAATCTTAAAACACTCTTTTTAATTACCAAAACGGTTTTAAACTGAGTCTTTTCCGACCAAACGAGTTGTTACACTTACGTCGGTTTCTCGCCATAACCAAACATGTAAGTATGAGGGTGTAAAAAACCTTCTTTTATCATGTTTTTATTTGTTTCATGACTACAACATGCATAACATGAACCAAAACATGGAATAAACGAGTCAAAAATGATTTTTGGCCTGAGACAGAAGCCCTTTGGTTCGCCGGCTTGCCCGCGCCTCAATGGGGTGTCCAGGTCAGAACTCAACCGTGTTTGTTCTCGTCATTTCCCTTTAATTCATTTTCATATTTACAACCGGTTTTTACTATTTCAAATATTTTCGAACCTTTTTATTTCATTTTATTTGTTTTAACCATAAAACATTTCTTACCCTTGGTTCCTCATACTATTATGGTTAAATCCGTGTTTCGGTGATGATATTTGGTTAATAACATTTAAAAGGTATTTAAAGCCTTTTATTTCATTTATTTACACTTTGGGAGGTATTTTTAAAGCCTTTCATCATTTCTTTACATTTTCAAAATAAACATATTAGTCACCAAAACAAAGTCATTCTTGGTTCTACATACCATGCCGGATTTTAACCCGGGTACGATGATGAGTATCGACTAATTATATTCGAATGAACTTAAAATAATTAGCTCATAATTATTTTCAAAACCATTCATGTCAAACTTGCCAAGTCGAACCCGACACCGAATATTATCAAAACAATGAAGATTATTCGAGTCCCGTTCCTCAAATCAACAAATGCGGTCTAAACGACTCTTTCAAACCAAATCGGGTCAAATACCCATTTTTCAATACGTTTTCTAAACGTTTTTTAAAAGGTCAGAACACGGCATATCACCGTAGGTTGACCCGCACCTAAAACAGGCCTTTCAATTCTCATTTTCAAAACCAGGGGAGGCCCCTTACACCGCCGGCTGGCTCACGCCTCATGTAGCCGTCTGGTACAGGGCCTGTTCCCTTTCCAGCATTAGTCTAGGATGATCCCGACTCCGGTTAGCCCGGATATAGGACGGATCAGATGACTATTTTCTTATTCAAAATCATATTTGCAAAATGCTTTACTAAGACAAATGGATCACGTTATGCACCATAAACCTAATACGGTAAATAGATGTTTAATTCCCATCTTGCACGCAAATCAACCATAAATCAAACTCGACATCTTATACTTGATACTTGGATTAAATCAACCGACTTAGAAAGCTCTCACATGTTAGGTTTAAATTATTGGATGCGCATTCATGCATTTGAACCGTTTTATCAACTTTTGCATTCAACCAACCAAGATCGATCGTGAGAGCGCTACATGGCGGGATTGGGTGTCTAATTAAAGGGCTTCCCAATACGTACCTTCACCTCTTACTCAGAAACTTTGGATAGTGGACGACCTTATCCAGGGCGTACGAGAGTCATTCTAGAGATAGGATGCTAAAGAGGGACGATTTCCTTATCTTTAGTACCTATGTCAAATGTTGTTTTGTGCTTCGATTTGACCGAGGTATAAAGTGGATTTCGAACGGGTTCCAGGCATCTCACAAATGCTTGGTGGCGACTCCGAACATCTCTAATCGTTTCGATACCCTTACCAAGATGAAACCGACTGATCTAAAATGATCCGGTCGAAAGCATTTTTATGCCGCCGAGCGTGGCTTTCAAAAGACCGCTTTATGTCCACAGATCGGCTGGGCCTGCAGGTGGCTACGTCCACAGATTTGGCGACTCCGCTGGGGATAACTAAGACACTTACGTCTTTGTGATCCCTAGATGGTGATACTCGAACGAGGTCTTGGTTGGAATGCATTAATTGATATTACGGTCACGGTCGGGTTCCTTGTCCGGGCCCATAACTTAACCCTTTCCGACCAATTGGCTCGTCTCGTCGGCGTGAGTTTTCTCATCCCCGCGTTTCGAATCCCGATTGAGTCAAGCATACCATTGACGTTACACATTTCTGTTTCGTCAAAGAGCTTTCATCACTTTCGAGCACGAGGCTAGGGCACCCTCCTTACACATTTTTTTTGGATTGGTATCCCTCTCGCAAATCGGGGTTTGATTGCTTGTTGTGTAACCCACCCTTCTAAGCCAAAACCCGTGTCAGCATAATGCATAATATAATGAACTGTGAGTGCTTATGTGCTACTTGATCATAAGTCCTTCCGTGTCATTTTCAAACTTTCAAAAAATCACCTTTTTGCGTCGTTATAATGGCCGTTTCAAACCTCGGTCTTTCGCCGACCGTTGCACGCCTTTCTAGGCCGTCATAATGACGATTTTCAAACCCGGTTTTTATAACCATTTCAACAGGCCTTTCTAGGCCGTCATAATGACGATTTTCAAACCCGGTTTTTATAACCATTTCAACACGCCTTTTTAGGCCGTCGTAATGACGATTTTCAAACCCGGTTTTTATAACCATTTCAAACACGCCTTTCTAGGCCATCGTAATGACAATTTTCAAACTCGGTTTTTTTACAACCATTTCAAATCACCTTTTCACGCCGTTATAATCGCCGCGTCTCGACACGGATTTAAACCCGTCTCGCGCCGACAATGGCTCTTTCAAAACCCGGGAAAGGCACACACCCTTTTCTCGAGACCCTTTCGAGATCCTGAGGACCATGCACCGTCCCCGAGACCTCTTCAAACATTTCAAACTCGATTTTCAAAACATACAATTTTGAATTTCAAAACCGTCTTAGGAAACAATACACTGTTTTCCGAGCCGATTGAAACTCAAAACCGTCTTTTGCAAATAAACATAAGACAACCCTTTCAACTGACCGACTTACGGAGATCTCTATCTTCGGTAGCCGTCCGCAATGTGACTAATGAATCTTTTTGAAAATTTCTATTTTCGAAAACTTCAGTCCACCATTCCAATTCCGCCTCGTGTCTATCAAGTCGAAGCAAACTTACTTATGGGTCTTTACTTATGAGTCTTTACTTATGAGTCGTCTCACCACAAGACCCGTCCAATGGCGTCGTGTCGTTATGCTTGACACGTGTTAAAAGTTCGGTCAACACCGTCACGCCATAAATCGAGTCAGCACCGAGGGACCACACACGATCACCCTCGTCTTTTTGAGTCTGATCTTTGTCTCGTCCTTGTGTTGTCTGCCTTCAGTCTTTGAACCGTGTCGGATTGAGTTGTAATATGAGCCGTTTTTCTGCCCCAGAGCCATGGCCCCGTCTTCAACTTCATCTGTCAACAACAACAACAATGATAAAAACAGAGATGTCACGACTGATCAGCTAGCCAGCCTACTCACCGCTCTTAAGGTCACCCTGGATGGCGTCGAGACCAGTATCGACGCTCTGGAGAACAAGGAAACTGGAGAACATAATACTCCACCTCTGACTGAAACTGAGAAGAGGCTAAAGCTCTTGGAAGAACAGCTCCTAGCCCGGGGTAACAATATCTATCTTGAGAACAACCGAAGGTTCGAACCTGTTGGGGATCAATTACCTGACAACTTTACTCTAACTAATGTACCTAAGTTAAAAGGAGGGGAGGACCCGCTCAATCATATCCGTGCCTTCAAAGACTACATGGCCATTAAAGGGGTCAAACAGGAACTTTTCACCCGGATCTTTCCGTCCTCTTTGGAACCGATCCCTCGTTAGTGGTACTACTCCCTTGATCCGAAGAACCTTACTACTTGGGATGAGGTCGCAGTTGAATTCGCCAAACAATACGCTGACAATGTTGAAATCCAAGCCAATACCCGTACCCTTGAGGTCCTAACCCAGAATGACAAGGATAGATTCACCGAGTTCTTAACCCGTTGGAGAAGGGTAAGTACTCAGCTGGTCAGCAAGCCGAGTGAATCAACTTTGGTGGAAAAGATCGTCAACAATCTCCGCCCAGTGTATGCCAACTTACTGAGGTATCAAAATATTAAGACCTTCTAGGATCTGCAAATTCTGGGAACACGCATTGAAGATGACCTCCGAAAGGGTGTCTTGACCAAGACCACTGGCAGAGGCTACCAGGGATCCACCTCAACCGAATCTCGCCCTTATGGTCAAATAAACAAGATCGATGAGGTCAACCTCATTGAACTATCTGCTAAGAGAGCTGAGCGCCCCCGGAGAGTGTTCACTAATATAGGGTCAACTTATGCAAGTGCCCTGAAGAGGCTCATGGACCAGGGAAAGTTACAACCAATCGGACCCATCCCGGATCCGACCGATGCTAAGAAATCCCGCTTCTGGAACCCCAGTGCCTACTGTCAGTACCATCAAGGGAAGGGGCATTATACTGAAACCCGCTTCAAACTCAAACACATCATCCAAGACATGATTGAGAAAGGGGAATTGCCTTTACCCCCGCCGACTAAGCCAAACAACAAAATAAATCCTCTGGTAATCCACGCCATCTCCAATGATGAGCCAACACTAGACTGCTCACACCTCATCCTGCCAGTTGATGACGAGGTGAATGCCTTGGAGAAAGATCCCTCGGACGAGATATTTGTGTTTAGTGCCGCCACTGTGCTCACCATGTTCCAACAGGTTGGGGAAGTCATAGCCAGCCTTTCCGAGAGGATCACCTGACTTGATGATGCCTACCGTCGACTTATCTTCAATCCTCCACCACCACGCCCGAGGGAAAATCCCCCGAGCGCCCAAAACTACGCTCACCAGGATGGATTGCTCCCGCGACCATTCTGGCATGCACCTCAAAATAATCATCCTCACAATAATCACCCTCACAATAATCAACCCCACAAAAATTACCCTCACAAAAACTGCCCACCAAGAAATACCCCTCCAAGGTGCCTTCGAGATTCTAAAATCAACGGCATTTGGAGAGACGATGTTGAAGATGTCTACCTTGTCCCAGAGAAAAAGAAACGGGCGAAAGAGATCAGTCACCTTACCCAGTCTGGACGCCCCTATCAGAACCCGAAAAATCCAACGGTCGTTCCAACAACAAACAACCAAGTTGTCCCGGAAGTAGACACTCAACCAAGAGCTCCTGCGAATTCGATCCTCAAGCAGCTTCAGAAGGCAAATGCCGAGATCTCGATCTGGCAACTGATCGCGACATCCTTTGAGCATCTTAAAGCTTTGCTACAGGCCTTGAGAAAATTAACTGTGCCCTCAACCTCTTCCCCTAAAAAAATAGTGGCACATATGACAAGGGACGCCCCTGACTTGAACAACCCAGTCATCTTCTCTGACGAAGATATCCCTCCCTTCGAAGCCAATCATAACCTTGCCCTGTACATTACCGTACAATGTCTCAAGAAGAATGTGCCCATGGTCCTTGTGGATGATGGATCCACGGTGAATGTCATTCCCCTCAAGACTGCTCACAAATTGGGTATTAAGGAAGCTGATTTGGTCCCGACAAACCAAGGAGTACGCGCCTACGACGGCACTCATCGCAAGGTCGCAGGGCTTATCATTCTGGCTGTCACAACCGGACCACTGGAAAGGCAAACCAGTTTTCAGGTGATCAATATCGACGCCTCTTTCAATATGCTCCTGGGACGTCCCTGGGTTCACGCCGTCAAGGCAGTTACCTCGACTCACCACCAGAAAATCAGGGTCCCCTTCAACGGGAAAAAAATCACAATTCCTGCTTCCCCGATCAAAGTCGTCATGAGAAAGGGAATAGCCTCCCAGACCATTGAGGAAGATGATAATGAAATGTGGGGATTCCAAGCTGTGAACGCCATAACTGATGAATCAACACCACTTGACCCATTTGCTAACCTCACAGTCAACCGCATCGTGATGCGCCAGGGTTACTTCCCGGGTTTGCCCCTCAATCCACTGAAGAGCACCTTACCTCCCTTGAAACAGGCTAAGGTCCCCAACATTCCCTTCGGACTGGGATGGGAGCCTACCGATGAAGATATCCAGGAGATTAACCTCCTAGTTCGAAAACGCAAGAAGCACGGAGTTATCCACCATCCCTATCATCTGACCCTAAACGGATACTTTGTCCCCGAGGGAGAATCAGAGCTCTACCATGGCTTTTCGGAGCCGATATATGACTCTATGGCCAAGGCCAGATACCTGGGTGTGGAAGTCTTCCAGGACTGCTACTTCATCCCCGACAACACCAAAGCCGCATCAACTGAGTCTAAGCCGTCGTCATGCCTCGATGGACAAGCGGTCACCCTCCTCTTTGGAGAGGATAACATTAAGCACCTCGACTATGAGGACATTATCAACATCGCCCTCAAGGACAACAAGTTTGACCCAACTGCCTTGATCTCCGACACTGACCCAGAGAAAGCTACACAAGGCTGGATGAAAACCGTCAAGTGGACCGATCGCCGAGGCCGCATTCTCAAGATCGCCACTGGAGAAGACCCTATGTTCAAAGAGGGAAGTGAAGAAGAATCTAAATCTGAGTCAGAGTCAGAGTCTGTCATAGCTCCTAACACTCTTGATGTCCCAGCCAAGGTCCCCTTCTAACTATTTTATCACAAGGTCGTGGCTGACGCAGAGGCTGAGTCTACTAGGGTCACCCCCACTCCCATGAAAGGTGACAACCTGGAGCCTGTTCCAGGGGCCACCTCCTCTGCTGCGTCGCCTCTGACTGACCATGAGATGTTTGTCCTCTCCGAGCTTTTCGCTCGTGTCAACTTAATGAACGCTAAGTTTGCTTATGACTCGTCTCAATTTAACTGCAATGCAATTCTGAATGACTATGAGGAATTTGACTTGAGTGACTACCCACCTCACTTAGCCAAAGAACTTGATAAACGGGAAACCAGAACCCCCATCATTGACGAGACCGAACCTATTAACGTAGGAACCGACAACACACCTCAAGAACTTAGCATAGGGACAACCCTGGACCCCTCGGAAAGACAACAGTTCATTGACCTCCTCCACGAATACAAAGACGTGTTCGCCTGGTCCTACAGAGATATGCCTGGGATTGACATAGAAATTGCAGAGCACCAGATACCCATTAAGCCCGGAGCTAAACCCGTGAAGCAAAAGCTACGCCGGATGCGCCCTAAATGGGCCCTGAAAATCAAGGAAGAAGTAGATAAACAGTTCAAGGCCGGTTTCATCAAAGTGTCTGAATACTCTGATTGGGTAGCCAACATTGTGCCCGTACCAAAGAAAGACGGAAGAATTCGGGTTTGCGCCGACTTCAGGGACCTGAACAAGGCGAGTCCAAAGGACGACTTCCCTTTGCCACATGTTGACATTCTAGTGGACAATACCGCCGAGCACACTCTCCTATCATTCATGGATGGGTATGCTGGGTACAACCAGATTAAAATGGCTGAGGAAGACATGCACAAGACTGCGTTCACTACACAGTGGGGTACATACTGCTACACGTCATGCCCTTCGGCCTTATCAACGCCGGAGCAACCTATCAAAGAACCGCTACCACTCTCCTACATGATATGATGCACAAGGAGGTTGAGGTGTATGTCGATGACATGATTGTCAAATCAAGTGAACGGGATGGCCACATCAACGCCCTTTGAAAATTCTTCGCTCGTCTGCGGAAGTATAACATGAGACTAAATCCTCAGAAGTGTGCATTCGGGGTCACCTCCGGAAAACTCTTGGGACATGTCGTCAGCAAAAGAGGCATTGAGATTGATCCAACCAAAATCAAAGCCCTTCAACAAATGCCTCTGCCTAGGAATGAGAAGGAGATTCGGGGATTTTTCGGTCAGGTCCAATACATCAGCCGCTTCATTGCCAAGCTCACCATGATTTATGAACCAATATTCAAGAAACTTCGCGCCTCCGATCACACTGATTGGGATGACGATTGTCAAAAGGCCTTCGACAGGATAAAGGAAATCCTATCTAAACCTCCTGTCCTCTTGCCACCTCAACCGGGGATTCCTCTATCCATATACCTGACTGTTACCAACACGGCCATAGGAGCTATGCTAGCACAAACAGTCGGCATCGAATAACGAGCCATCTACTACATCATCAAAAAGTTCATCGAGTACGAGACAAGGTACACCCAACTGGAAAAGACATGCCTTGCCTTAGTATGGTCAACAAAGAAGCTGCGGCATTACATGCTCAGCTACATGGTCCACATCTACTCCAAGATGGACCCGGTTAAATATATCTTCGAAAACCCGTACTAAACGGAAGGCTATCTAGGTGGACACTCATGTTGTCCTAGTTTGATCTCAAGTTCGTACCCCTCAAGGTTATCAAGGGAAGAGTAGTCGCCGATTTCCTGGCAGAAAATCTCATCAACGATGATCCAACGATCGACACATGGTCACTTTCTGACGAAGACATCCTTTGTGCCGATTCCGATGCATGGGACCTATACTTCGACGGTGCATCTAATCAGAGAGGCTTCGGGGTAGGAATCCTTCTAATATCACCGGAGGGAGAACATGTTCCGATCTTGGTCAAGCTGGACTTCGCTGTCACCAACAATGCCGCTGAATATGAAGCATGCCTCATCGGCCTACAAGAAGCCATCACACTTGGCATCAAGAGATTGAGGGCCTATGGTGATTCCTCGCTCATCATCAATCAGGTGTCCGGATCATTGAAAATCCGAAGTGACAGTTTAGCTCCCTACCAAGCAAAGATCAATCAGAGGCTGAGTTCTTCAACTATTTCCACTTGCCACGAGAGGAAAATCAATTTGCTGATGTCGTGGCAAAACTTGACGCACTCGTCAACATATCTGACGACATGACATCGATGCCCCTATGTGTCTAGAGAAGGAGTGAGCCAGCTCACATTTGTGCCATCAACAACGACGAGGAAAGCCATGATGAACCTTGGTACGAAGCCATCCTCAACTACAAAACCAAAAATGAATTCCCTCCCAACTCTGATCAAAGAGGACAAAGAGCCATCCGTTTACTTGTATCACAATTCGTAATAAACCAAAATCAACTCTACAAAAGAACACCCCAAGGAATTCTCCTCCTTTGCATTGACCATCACAAAGCCAAAAAAGTCACGGGAGAGGTCCACGCCGGAGAATGTGGCCCTCACATAAGCGCAATGATGCTTACCCGGAAAATCATGCGGCTAGGTTACTACTAGACCTGTTGGGGTTGGTGTCCTTAACAGTTAGTGCAAGGACTTATAAACCTCTAAAAGGATCAAAGGGCATACTTTGGTATTATTATCAGTTGATCCACGTTTATCAATAACGGTTGGCTTGCTAGATAAGTTTGACGTTATTGTCATACAGATGGCGGTGATCAACTGGTCCCTAAAAGTCACACCTATAGGATACGTTCGAGAGACGTGACGGATGGAAATCTTTTGTCATGTAGATGACAAAATTGACTAACCAGTTAGTCCGAGTTATTTGACTAGTAATTAGTCAAATATGTGATGTTGAGATATTATATTTAATACGGATTAAATATCATGGGCTAAGGCGAATTAACCAGTTAATTCGTAAAATTAAATATAAGCGTTTTATATTTAATTAAATGTATATTGAATATAATTATACAATACTGTTTTGTCGGACACGTATTAATAATTCAGCTAACCCGTATTATTAGCTGATGCCTTAATTTCCGATAACCGATAACAGTTTATAATCAGACCGCGTCATATACATTTTAGCGATTTTGCGAACCAGACCATGAGCCAAGACTAAAAGGAAGTAGAAGCCCACTTCCCTAGGTAGCCCATGGCCGGCCGAGTGAGAGGGAACAAAAGGGAGGGTTTCTCCTCCCTTCTGACCGAATCAAAAACATTTGTAAAAATTTTAGGGTTTTGGAGACAGTTTCTCTCTGAAACCTAGATCTCACATCTCGAAAACCTCACATCAGTTCTCCCAATATTGCAAGGCAATCGGAGAACACCATCTAGCCAAGGGCATATCTCGGACAAGTCTTGGGTGCAACAATTAGGAGGGAATCTCGTTTGATTTCTGTTCTTTACGCCGTGCATCATAAGGACCCGAGGTTATTTCTTGTTCCTTATCGTTTCTATTGTATTTATGTTTTATGACTATAATCACATGTTTAAATTTACGTTATAGTCCTAAATTTAAAGGGTAGTATACGGATATTAACCCACAAGTGGTATCAGAGCGAGGCCACGTAAATTTTTCTATGTGTTTTTCATAAAACCGATTTTGAAACGACTGTTTTGTCTCGAATTCCGTGCCATGTATACACGGCTGATTCGTTTTTGTTCTTGTTGAAACCGTGACATGTTTTACACGGTTTTATCATCTTGTTTTTGATTTGTTTTTTTTGCATATTGTTGTTTTATACAGAGATTATAACAATATGTCATGTTTTGTCAATTGTCAAATTTGTTTTGATGCATTTTTGATCGAAAATTGCAATTGATTTTGTCTCGAAAATTGTTTCACGAGGGTTTTAATTTTTCCAGAAAGTTTTGAACTCGATCGAACACGTTTTCAATCGATCGAGTGGTTTTTCTGTGTTGTTTTACTCGATCGAGTCCTTGCTGTACTCGATCGACCTGCTTTTAAAACCCTACTGCTCGATCGAGTTGTCCTCGTACTCGATCGAGCAGCCTTGCTGATATAGGTCCTCGATCGACCTCATGTTTAGTCGATCGAGCACCTCCTGATTGGCATACCCCTCGATCGAATGGCAGCCTCATTCGATCGAGCCCTCCTGTCCCTCGATCGAGCACTTATGTGCCTGGATCGAAGGATTTTTGTTTTAACAGCTTTGAAAATTTATTCCTTTTGTTTTAAATTTTCTTTTGGCTATAATATGTACTTTATACGGATATAGTACACTCGCTTAATAGTGAATCAGTTCACTCACGTACCATACAGTTGTTTTAAAGCGTCTTTAAAATGACGGATTGTAATGGATTAAAATTAAATGATAGAAGCGGTTTTATCACATGAATTTTAATCGTTAAAAGGTGGTTTGGATAAATTTAACATAATTACGGAATTATGTCACGAATGAATTTGTTTTTAGTTGATGCATTTTTATTTATCGTTAATTTTATGAATGCCGTGAATGCCTTTTTATTACGTATTTAATTTTTACAATTGATTGTAACTTAGTGTGGCCTTAGTAGAACGTGTTACCGTAATGATGGAACACGGTCTTGGTTGTATTTTGAGATCTCGCATCTCCGTTTTGGATTTTTCACTTGTAATTACAGTTTTAATTAGAATGTAAATAGGTTTATATTTGTATTTTTAAATTGTAATTTTTGAGAAGACCAAAGATGGAGACCAGATGCTCACTCCCGCTACTTGGATCAAGATGGAACATCAAGACAAGCTTTTCGGGTCCAACGGTGGATTCCAAAGTTGTATTTTGTTCTTATACTAGGATAGGCCACACTAGGAAATTTTTTATTTACGTATCGCATTCCTTTATTTATTTTTGTAACGATAGTATGCATCATATTCCGCCTAAAAACCAAACCACCTAATAATTGCATGAAAACTGACACATATAGAGGTCACGAGTTAGTTTTTTTTGACATTCGTATGTCACACGATCATGCCAAGCCATCACCTAGATTGATTCATTCACGCAGACGCTAGTTATTCGTTCACTTAAAATGAATTATAATTAAGTTGATGGGATCTTCCTCGTATAAACAAAAATTGAGAACGGTCTTTATAGGTCAAACTCCAATGAATCCCTTCTTCGTCGGTAGGCATACTATGACCCCTTCTACGTCGGGTAAGTTGGAACCGATTGACCTATTTTATCTCAACACTATGGTCACTCGTACGATCCTGTGGCTATGGTGGACTATAGATAGGATTTACGGAAATCTATCGACCAAGAGTTCTTCCTAAGAATTAGCTAAACAGTTGGCTTATCAGTTTACAGAAATTGAGTCTTGGGATCACTTGTATCATTCTTGAGGGAGATCAATTATGCAAGTGGGAGAGTCTACATGTTTAAAATGAATTTTAAAATAGACTTAAATCACCTCGATGAGTTGCTTATTTCGTTTTGTTTTTCTTTCTTTTTCAGTGTAGATCACGTTTTTAAACTGCTAAACTACAAATGGCTGGTTCTACTGATAACCCAATGCCAAGTGTCACATTGGACCGTGAGTCCTGGCTTCGGATCTTCATGGATCAGATGAATCAGTCTACTCGACTGAAGAATGATGGATCAAACTTCACGGACTGGGAGGCGGCATTACGGAATGCTGCCATTGCTGATGGGAAGCTCAAATATCTGATTGAGCCCATCCCACCAAACCCAGGCCCCACGGCTGAAATTAACGAAATCGACAAGTATAACGATTTCGCCATGGAAGCGGGTGCGGTAAAGAACGTACTTATTTTTGCAATGGAATCCAATTTGCAGAAGCGCTTCATAGCTCAAAGTGCAAACAAGATTTTCACTACACTCACTAGGGAATTCTCAAAAGCACCGAGAATCGTGACCTATGAGCTTACCACTCGCTTCTTTGATGCGAGACTCCAGAAGGGCCAACCAGTTAGCCCACACATTCTCAGCATGATTGAGAATGTCGAGAAGCTGGAGACCTTTGATTGTAAGATCAGCGAGAACATTGTTATTGACCGCATACTTCACTCACTCCACGATGGTTATTCGCAATTTAGAGCGAATTACTATATGAATGATTTGAAGAAAACTCCCCATGAACTGCACTCCCTCCTCGTACAGACCGAGAAGGACATGAAGTCCAAAGGGAGCATGAAACAAGATGTTCTCGTTGTGTCAAACAAGGGCAAGGGTAAGGGCAAAGTTCAGCCAGGCCTAGCAGTAGGCAAACCGAAGTTTAAGAAGTCGGGATCAGGTAAGAGTGAGCCTGGTGAGGCAAGTAACTCATCAGGCGCGACAAAGAGCAACACCGAAAACATGGAATGCCATCATTGCCACAAGACTGGGCATTGGAGGCGTACATGTCCTGTTTATCATGAGGACATAAAAGCAGGTCGCGTTAAACCTGTTGGTATGTCTTCTCCTTCTACTTTTATTCATATGATTGAGATTAACCACGCAAGTTACGGAACTTGGGTACATGATACTGGTTGTGGTTCTCATCTGTGTAGTCATGTACAGGGCCTCCGAAATCTCAAGCCTCTCGTAAAGGGTGAGGTTGACCTGCGTGTTGGAAATGGAGCAAGAGTAGCCGCCATCTCCAAGGGGACATATGTGATCCAGACTTCCTAGCGGATTTGAGTTGTCTTTATTTGATCGCTATTATGTTCCTAGTCTTTCGAAAAACATTATTTCAGTTTATGCGCTTGATAAACTTGGTTTTTCATTTGTAATAGAAAATAATTCTTGCATTTTCTCATTACACAATATGATTTATGGCAAGGCAGTCTCCATGAATGGAATTTATGTTTTAGATCAGACCACGGAAATATTACACGTAATGAATAAAAGGTTAAAGGTTGGTGACAAAGATCAAACATATCTATGGCAATGCCGTATGGGACACATTAATGAGAAACGCGTTAAACAGCTCATCAAACATGGAGCTATCTCGGCATTTGATTTTCAATCATTTGGCACGTGTGAATCATGTCTCATCGGTAAGATGACTCGTATTTCCTTCAAAGGTGTTGGAATGCGCGCTGCTGACCTATTAGGACTCATACACACGGATGTATGTGGTCCTATGTCAATCACCGCACGAGAAGGCTATAGGTATTTCATCACTTTCACGGACGATTTAAGTAGATATGGCTATGTCTACTTAATGAAGCACAAAAGTGAATCCTTTGAGAAATTCAAGGAATACCAAAATAGGGTGCGTAAACCTATTAGGTAGGAAGATTGAAACACTACGTTCGGATCGTGGTGGCGAGTATCTTTCTCACGAGTTTGATCAACACCTAAAGGACTGTGGGATTACCCTACGTTAACTCCACCTAGAACACCTCAATTGAATGGTGTGTCCAAACGGAGAAATCGAACACTACTTGATATGGTTCGATCCATGATGAGTCACACGATTTTACCGATTCATTATGGGGTTATGCTCTATTGTCGGCCGCTCTAATACTTAACCAAAGTCCGTCTAAAGTTGTTGACAAGACTCCATATGAACTATGGAAGGAAACGGTCCCTAACTTGTCCTTTATACGGGTTTGGGGCTGCGAGGCTTATGTCAAGTGGAGACACGAGGATAAGCTCGGCCCGCGATCGGTCAAGACACACTTTATAGGTTATCCTAAAGGAACACGTGGTCATTACTTCTATTCGCCAACCGAACAACGTGTTTTGTTGCGGCTAGTGCGACATTCTTAGAGAAGGAATTTCTCGAGAATGCAAAGAGTGATAGAACCTTCGACCTGTCGGAGATTCCAGAACCAAACACCGAGCAACCATTGGAGGAACCTGTTCCTTCAATCCCGCTGCGTGAAAATTCTGAGGAACCTAGGAGGTCGGGAAGAGTCTCTATTCCTCCGGACAGATACATTGGTATGGTCGAGGAACATGACATAGATGACGTTCTACTCTTAACGAGTAGTGAACCCGCAAGCTATAAAGGTGCCATGACAAGTTCTGACTCAAAGCTATGGCTTGATGCCATGCAATCCGAGATGGACTCCATGTATGAGAACAACGTGTGGGATCTTGTTGACTTACCTGCTAAGGTTCGTCCCCTTCAATGCAAATGGCTTTACAAGATAAAGCATTCTGTGGAAGGTCAGCAAGATATCTACAAAGCATGACTAGTTGCTAAAGGTTTCACCCAAGTGCCAGGTTTGCACTACGATGAGATTTTTGCACCCGTAGTCATGCTGCGTTCCATTCGGATTATCTTAGCGATCGCCGCTTTTCATGACTATGAAATTTGGCAAATGGACGTGAAAACCGCCTTCTTAAACGGTTTTTTGGAGGAAGAGTTGTACTTGGTACAACCCGAAGGTTTCATCGATCCTGAACATCCTAAGAAAGTATGCAAGCTTAAGCGTTCCATTTATGGACTTAAGCAAGCATCACGGAGTTGGAATCATCGCTTCGACCAAGTGATAAAAGAAAATGGATTTACTCGATCGGTCGAGGAACCATGTTTATATATCAAGTCGAGTGGGAGCAAGATTGTCTTCCTAATATTGTATGTTGACGACATACTCCTGATTGGGAATGACATACCTCTCTTAACTTCGGTGAAAGTATGGTTGAAAAACCATTTCCAGATGAAAGATCTGGGAGAGGCACAAAGAATTCTAGGCATCCGTATCTATCGAGATAGATCACGACGGATGTTATCTCTAAGTCAGGAGTCTTACATAGACAAAGTCCTAGAGAGATTCAGCATGACTAACTCCAAGAAGGGGTTTCTTCCCATGGCTCCAGGGTGCATTTGAGCCGATCTCGGGCACCGGAGACACCGGAAGAGAAAGAGCGCATGACACGGATTCCTTATGCTTCGGCAATAGGATCAATCATGTATGCCATGATATGCACACGTCCGGACGTGGCATATGCATTGAGTATGACAAGTCGATTCCAACAGCATCCAGGTGAATCACATTGGATGGCTGTCAAGAACAATCTTAAGTACCTACGGAGGACTAAAGATTGGGCATTGACTTATGGATCGAGATGACTCGAAATCTCGATCTGGATTCGTTTTTACTCTTAATGGCGCTACGATCACCGGAAGAGTTCCAAGCAAAGTGTTACAAACAGATTCTACGACTGAGTCCGAGTACTATGTTGCGTCTAGACATGTACAACGGAAAGCTCATCTAATCCGGGATTACGTGGAGCAAAAGGAAGTAGTGATAGAAAAGATTGCTACAGATGATAACATAGCAGATCCTCTCACTAAAGCATTACGACAAGATAAGCATGAAGGGCACGTTAATTCCATGGGAATTAAACGTGTTCCTAAGTTGTAGTACTCTTTTATGGATCAGATTCATTCTCTCTTGTACTCTATACGACATCATCGTTTTGATATTTTATATATATATATTTTGTTTTTCATGTGGAATTGTACGACAATTTTGAACACCACAAAGTGAACTGAACAAACATCATATCTTTTCAGTCCTTGATTGCCCACATGAGCTGATAACTCGGCAATTATTTTGTGACGTTGGTTGATGGTGGGTTCAACGAGCCATAAGTCAACCGGTTGGTGACCAATCACGGAGGCGAGTTATACGGATATCTCGTAGGACACCATTGTGACATCGACGTGGAGTCCTAAATGTTTTATAACATTCGTTGACCGGTCGTGGATAGGACTTCCATGGTGATCCTAAGAGTCGATTCTTTTGACTATCGATTGTCTCTTGAGACTACGGCCGATTTTGGGTGACTTTGGTTTCTTTCTCACGGTCATCCGTAACGAGGGCCAAGTAGATTTTTTCTGGTCATTTCATGCGTGCTTAGATCGGAAGGAGTCGAGTTGAAGGAAATATTCAGCCTTTATCAGGTACTCGATATTTCTCGGGGCCACTCGAGGAGTCAGAATCGAAATGCATGGCCATGCTCGGATACGGATTCGTTTTATCGATTAAGTTACTCTCTAGTCGGGAAACCACTCATGATACTGAGATCGATTGTAAAAATACGACCTTTGTGGATCCGGATCTGCAAATTGTTTTACATTGAGTGGGAGAAATTTTTAAATGAATATGAGAATCGGTTATCGCACATACACTTGTACGGACAAGTGGGAGTTTGTTGGAGCTTGTGTCCTCCGGTTAGTGCGGATAACGTCATTGCACATACACTTGTACGGACAAGTGGGAGCTTGTTGGGGTTGGTGTCCTTAACAATTAGTGCAAGGACTTATAAACCTCTAAAAGGATCAAAGGGCATACTTTTGGTATTATTATCGGTTGATCCACGTTTATCAATAACGGTTGGCTTGCTAGATAAGTTTGACGTTATTGTCATACGGATGGCGGTGATCAACTGGTCCCTAAAAGTCACACCTATAGGATACGTTCGAGAGACGTGACGGTATGGAAATACTTTTGTCATGTAGATGCCAAAATTGACTAACCCGTTAGTCCGAGTTATTTGACTAGTAATTAGTCAAATATGTGATGTTGAGATATTATATTTAATACGGATTAAATATCATGGGCTAAAAGCGAATTAACCAATTAATTCGTAAAATTAAATATAAGCGTTTTATATTTAATTAAATGTATATTGAATATAATTATACAATACTTTTTTGTCGGACACGTATTAATAATTCAAATAACCCGTATTATTAGTGATGCCTTAATTTCCGATAACCGATAACATTTATAATCGAGACCGCGTCATATACATTTTAGCGATTTTGCGAACTGGACCATGAGCCAAGACTAAAAGGAAGTAGAAGCCCACTTCCCTAGGTAGCCCATGGCGGCGAGTGAGAGGGAACAAAAGGAGGGTTTCTCCTCCCCTTCGACCGAATCAAAAACATTTGTAAAAATTTTAGAGTTTTGGAGACAGTTTCTCTCTGAAACCTAGATCTCACATCTCGAAAACCTCACATCAGTTCTCCCAATATTGCAAGGCAATCGGAGAACACCATCTAGCCAAGGGCATATCTCGGACAAGTCTTGGGTGCAACAATTAGGAGGGAATCTCGTTTGATTTCTGTTCTTTACGCCGTGCATCATAAGGACCCGAGGTTATTTCTTGTTCCTTATCGTTTCTATTGTATTTATGTTTTATGACTATAATCACATGTTTAAATTTACGTTATAGTCCTAAAATTTAAAGGGTAGTATACGGATATTAACCCACAAGACCACCATGGAAGCTGATTGTCGTAACTACGTCAAGCATTGCCACAATTGCCAAATCTTCGCCAATATACAACACATACCGCCATCCCTTTTATACACAATGACCTCACCCTGGCCTTTCTCAACCTGGGCATCGACATCATCGGGAAAGTCAACCTGGTAGGCACCAAGGGGCATTGTTTCGTCCTCGTCGCCATCGACTACTTCACCAAACGGGTGGAAGCGCAATCATATGCAGTCTTGACCGCCAAACAAGTGGCCAAGTGCATCCAAAACAACATCATCTGTAGATATGGGATACCCCATGAAATCATCAGCGATCAAGGCTCTCACTTCCGCGCGGAAACTCATGCCTTGCTGGACAAATACAAAATCAAACGACATCGATCATCCCCTTAGCGTTCCCAAACCAACGGAGCGGTCGAGGCATCTAACAAAACTCTTGTCACCATTATCAATAAAATGGAAGACAACTACCGCGATTGGCCGAGCAACCTCCCATTCGCACTCTGAGGATACCGAACCTCCATCCGAACACCGACAGGCAGCACACCCTTCTACCTAGCATATGGCATGAAGGCGGTTCAACCGGCAGAGTTAGAGGTCCCATCTGTACGCATCCTACTGGAGAGTCAAGTCCCTGAGGCGGAATGGACCCGTCGAAGGTACGAGCAACTCACTCTTCTAGACGAACGGCGACTCAATGCCTTGCACAACGTCCAGCTATACCAACGACGTATACAACGGGCATTCAACAAGAAGGTCAAGCCCAGGAACATCCAGGAAGGCGACTTGGTCCTCAAGTCGGTTCGTGCACCGTTACTCGTCGATCCAAAGGGAAAATTCAAACCCAACTGAGTCGGGCCATACCTGGTCAAGAAAATACTTTCGGGGGGCGCAGTGAGACTTAGTGACCTAGATGGGGAGGATTGTACTACCCTTGAACCGTAACGACCAACAACCTAAGCCTAGTTCTACAACTAGCAACCACCTCAACCCTTTTCAAGTCAAGTTCCTCAACGCGTTCTGATTTGAAATTGCATGTTTTATCGAGTCTGAGTTGCGGCACCTTGCGCGTTTCAAAGCTCCTTTGATCTGTCAAAGGCAACATCCATTTGCACTAAAACAAAAAACCTCTGAACTACGAGCATGGTTTGATTTCACCTCTTCAGGTGGATACGTAGGCAGTCCCTCTTATGCATGAGGGATACAACCACAAAGCCCAATAAAATCTACAAAACATCTCGAACTACGATCATGGTTTGATTTCACCTCTTCAGGTGAATACATAGGCAGTCCTTTCTTACACAAGAAGGATACAACGATCCCCACAATCAAAAAGCAACCATTCCCATAATAAAAAAAACATCACCCACATCAACTTTCAAAAAAAGGAATGAAAAAACCATTCCCTTTCCCACAAAAAATACAACAATAAGCTTTTCTCCCTTCCACACAAAAATACCACTTTCCCAAGTGAAAATGTTTAGGATAATTCAAATCGAATTGCCTTTACAAAATGGATGGAAGAAACAAGCGTTCACAATTTTCGACACGAGCAATCCCCTTATTTAATTAATAATGGGAGGGATTACAATTTCAACAACAAATAAAGCTCGACGAGTCTACAACTTGTCAAAGTTAAGGTGTCGACTAAAACACCTCACATAATAAAACTAGCACAAAACACACAATAACTAGCTTGTACAACATAATAAAAACTCACAACACTAATACAACATAATAATAAAGTGGGTAATGGAGGTCTTCACTCTTCCATTTTATCCTTGCCTTTTCCCTCGGGGTACATCTTCCCCTTGCTCTTCTTGTTGGCCCGCCTAGCATGGATTTCCTCCTCGGAACGGATCCTCAACGGATCTAAGATGGCGACGGCCTCCGGTCTAGCACAAGACCCCATGTTCGACCCGAAACGAGCCAATGCACGGCCCACCATGTTCTTGGGACCCGAGCTTCTCCCCTTTGGCGGTTTCATCGCATCCGGGCTAGCTCCGTCAACATACTCCTCAAAGAAGGCACGGTTGGCCTTGCCAACCTCTCGATACTTCAAGTCGACAACCTCGTCCTTGCAGAATTTGGACCTCTCTTCCAAAGACGGAGCTCGTGACCACTAGACATAAGCAGGAGTCACCCATGACGTGGCAATGGGGTTTGGTACCTCCCAAAGCGGCCGAGTGGCCCACCATCTTTCGAAGACCTCCACAAGCTCGGAGTTCCGGAAAACATTCTCTTGGACAAGGGTATCTTGAGCGGGCACCTTTTGTTGACGCCTCATTTGCCTCATGAGCCTTTCGGGATAAATGAAGGAAGCAACCTTCAAACCCACCACCATCAAGGAACGAGGACTAGCACCCGAAGCGGGCAACCCCGTGAAGGACCTCAAGTGCCACCATGGCACCACCCAACGGATCTGAGGACCACCCTCCTCCGCCAATCTTGCGGCCCAATAAGCCTCGGTAGAAGCAAAACTATCTGAGTACAACTTCTTCCTCATGGTAAGGTGACGGAAGGAATTAGAAGAAGAATCAACCATAGGCTCTAAATACCTTAGCCTCTCTAATAGCCACACTTGAAGGATCCTTGGGGATCCGAACGAAGGATCTTCTCCACAAGAGCCTTCCTTGTCCAAGGCTTGGATGATCTCGCCAAGCACCAACCACGATGGATCTCTACCATGCTCCATTTGCTCAACCACATGAACAAGGGTCATGCTACCATAGCATTTCGGCCCCTCCTTCTTCAAAGCATCAACAAAGAGGTACACATGGACAACGCAAAAGGCAAGAGCCCTTCTCCTAGCCACCTCCGAAACATTGACATCTAATCGGTTTGAAAAGATGTTGATAAGAGCCAACATATCCAGACCATGAGGAGCAAGTAGGAAGTTGACTTGACTCGTCGACAAACCCAACATGGAACAGAATTTCTCCTTATAGCACAACCGAGTAGGAGGAAGCACCGGAACACAACCCGGCCACCCACTAATGGCTCCAACTTCTTCGGCAAGAGGACAAATTTCACCCTTCGGGAAAACGAAAACATGGTGTTTCGAATCCCAAAACCGAGAACATGCTTCGAGAAATGAGGGTTGCACCTTGACTTGACGGAGCACCAACAATTGACCAACTCCCATGCAAACGAGTTGATACTTTTCGGGAGGCGACAAATCCCGATACCATTGTCGCAATGCATTCTCAAAAGCATCCATGAAATATTTTCGTGAAAGAAGAAGAAGAGGTTTTATAGAGATGTTTTTGTGTTTCGGATGATGAAACAATGAAGCGCAAACATCACTATTTATACAAAAATGATCAGCGCGTTTTTCAGAAAAAGGGGAGAGTTGGCTTCCATCGGTAGGCAGCTCGCGCCTCTTTAGGCCTTCCCCAGGATTCCCGCTTTTGACTTGTCTCTTTCAAGTTGTGTTTTCTCCTGATACCTCAAACCTCCCGCCAGGACGCTCGCACCTCTTCTGGATGATCCAGGACATTTTGTGTTTCCTCACACTCACATTTCCTTATTTTCGCGTTTTACGAAATCCGACACGATTTCCATGACGCAACTTTAAACATACGAATTTTTCTTTCTTTTTTTAAGGGGGGAAGGGCTAGTCGCCCCGATCCGCGACGGACCGTTTCCATGTCAATCAAAATTCCGAAAATTTTTCACTTTTTCGCAATAAAATCGAAAATTGATAACACGACATCAGTTTTCCTCCAAAATTCAAGCACTCACAAATTCGAGTCTTGACCTCAAAAAATCAAATCAAATACACTCGTAAAAATATTTTCTAAAAATTCATCCCTGACGGTTTGAGTTTGAATTTTTCGAGTCACAAATCAATTTCAACATTTCGATGCAATTTAATTCACGGCACGAGTTAATTGCTCAATTTTCAAATTAATTCCTTTTATCTAAAGTGACGACTTGTCGCGGAATTTTCAAATATCATATCATTTCAAATTTCAAATTTTAACTTCAAGTCATCTTGGTTAATTTTTGTTTTTCAATCAAATGCTTTTACGTGTTTGCGTTTATGTATATGTGCTATCTGTTGCCTGTTTTCTACACTAACGATGCAGGGACTAGTGCGAAACAAAAAGAGAATTGACAGCCGACAGCGCTCCTCCGAAACACAACACAAAAAAGCCAAAAATCACAAAATGAACCACAGTCCAAAAACACATATATACAAACCGCCTCACGCAAATACATCGACACACGTTTGATACGGACAACACATCGTACAAACAGGATCCAGTACAGACATCTATCATACAGACACTGGTCTAAAACAACTATCTATCATACAGACACTGGCCTAAGACAACAAACTGGGGGCTATCCGTCACCTACCGAACTAAGCACTCTTTATCCTCTCAAACGGAAAAGAAAGGGAGCAACACAAGAAACAGAGGAGCAACAACGGAAGCAGAGGTGGTTACCATAACGGTAACACCTCGTTCCTGCTCCACGACAAAAAAGAAAAATGATGCCTGGCAGACTTCGGACGACACGACAACTGAGGATCATAACTCAGCACATTACCCCGATGTTGACCTCCAATCAGCAGAATTCAAGAGTGAAAGAGGACCATACCAACGGACACTACCCCGATGTTGGCCTCCAATTACCAGAATTTGACAACGATCAAAAGTGGCAACATGGGATAACACGCCCGTATTGAACCCCACTCATCGGTCATCCGAACCTCTGCAGACAACAACCAATGATCGATACCCGATCATTCGCCGGGCAAAGGCCGCCAGCAAGAAACAACCAAGCCTGTAACAAAAAACAGTCGCCTCTCCTCCTCCGGAATCATCTTCCTCCTCCAAGGCCTCCACGACGGACCCCGTAGGTCCCAAATGGTACCCTGCTTTCAAAAGAATAAACAAAAAACGTCAGCCGAAATTTCGGCATTATGACGGTGTAAATCGGACAAACCCAGACCAAACAAACAACCTGCAAAGCAAAGCAAGGGCAACCCCGCCCAAATCCAACCAAACAAAACAAAAACAATTCACAAAAACACACAAAAAATAACTCGCTCCTCTTTTCAAGCAAAAGACGAGTCAAAACAACCACAGCAAAGAAAAAACGGCACCCCAAGACCCACACGAGGTCCGCCAACGAACCAAAATGCATTCCCAATGCAATGGAAAATTTTTCTACGGCTCAAAAAGGCAGTTTATACGCCGATTTGAACGCAAACTGGTCAAAAATTCAAAAACGACCGCAAAAGGCAAACGTGATTTTATCACGCCTCAAGGTGACCTAAACTACCAATAAGGTCCATTTCAAGGTAAGCTGGCTCAATTTAAGCCCAAAAAGGCGCTTATTTTGTCAGACATAAGACCGTCACAAAAGGCAAAAATTCTAATTTTGCCCACAATACCCAACAAAGGTCCATGATGGCAAATACGATCTTTCCCGACTACAATGCAACCTAGTGGGGCCCATTATCCAAGCAAATAAACTTGGCATTGTGAGATGAGACGGTTTCTCCACCTCACTCACGTTTTTTTAGCATAGGGAGCGGGAACAGGGACCAAAATGCAAACTAAAAGCACCCCTATACTCCTAAATGGGTTTCTAACCTAATGTAATCATCAATTTCACTCGAAATAGGCTCAATCAAAAACGCCCAAATCTATTTTCTAGGGTAAAATTTTCGCCCTAATTCAATCTATCAAATGACCAACAAATTTAAATGAATTCAAGAGGAAATACATACCTTGAGATGACATTATGGTTGATAGCACGAATGGAAGTGAGCAAAGGTCCTTTAATGGCGGATTTTGTGTCGAAGGTTGAAGATGACGAATGAATGACGAGCAGCCAAGCCTGCGTCTTTTACAGAAAAATAGGGAAGCCCCCTTGGTTCGTCAGGATGCTCGCGCCTAAACCAGGCCTCCCCTTGCTCTATTCACCGAATTTTGGGCTTTGGCCCAATTTTCTGTAATAAACTTCAAGTTCTCAATGATGATATTAAGGACCGTCATTTTCTCAAATACAAAAGACAAATAGTGAAAATATAAATTCACTATTTTCCTTCAAAAATTTCAAACAAACGGCAATCAAAACCGCCATTTTCCCTTCAAAAAAAAACAAAATAATAGTGAAAACTCAAATTCGCTTTTACTTCAAATTTCAAACGACAGCAATTAAAACCGTCGATTTCAAAATAATAGTGAAAACTCAAATTTTCTTCAAATTTCAAACGACGGCAATTAAAACCGTCATTTTCAAAATAATAGTTGGAAGTTAAATTCCGCTATTTCCCACACATGTCAACGGCGGCACATAAACCATCACTTCAAACATAATAGTGAAGATTCCAAATTCACTATTTCCCACACATGTCAACGTGGCACATAAACCGTCACTTCCAAAATAATAGTGAAGATTCCAAATTCACTATTTCCTTCAAATGTCAACGGCGGCACATAAACCGTCACTCCAAACGTGATAGCAAAATTCAAAATTTGCTATTTCCTTCAAAATTTGAACAGACGGCGATCAAAACCGCCACTTCAAATTCAAAAAACAATGAATAGTGAAGTTTCCAAATTCACTATTCCTTCAAATGTCAACAGGGGGCTTCCTCCCCGGAACCCGCTCTTGTCAAAAACAGTGATAGTGAAAATTCGTATTCGCTATTTCCACGGCGGCATCATGAGTCCGCTACTTTCAAAACAAGCCCATCCGACGCGGCTATTCTCACGGTCCATTAACCGACCGCATCATTGCTGGCGAGCCTCACAACGCGCCGCAGCTGGCGAACCCTCCTGCGGTACGCACCATGGCTGGCGAGCCTTTGTCCGCAAACACGCAAGGACGTATCCGAAGATGCCTCAGGTATGACTCCTTCTTATGGCTGGCGAGCCTTTGTACGTAGTCTAACGAACTTTAAACGACCCACAAGGATAGTCGACAGACTCTAAACTGTTCCCGATGATAGGTCCTTGACTCGTACCCTCGAGTCTCCTTGGCGTCGCCCTTCCCGACGGCAGGTCCTTGCCCCGAATCCTTTCGAGCCGCCTTGACGTCGCTCGGGTCTCCAGGTTGTAATCTTCGATTGACCTTGGGGCTCTACTTTGACTTTTGCCCTGTCCAAGCCTCAGTCAGAGTGGGGGCTCTCTAGATACCCAGTATCTGTTGAGACTCCAACAAACACCCGATGATTATCGGACTATAACATGCTTTGGAATCGCGGCGTTTGATCGACAGTTTGTGTACAACTTTACGTCGGAAAAATTAAAATGATTTCGAAAATAAAACATTTCAAAAATACCTAGAGTGTTTAATGCACGACGACGGGGTCGCAATGACACTAACTAGAGTCAAAACCGACACCGGACCAAAAACCGACTCAAAAATTCAAATCCCGACTCCAACAACGAGTCAAACCGAGTCAACCACCAAAAACAAAACATTCAAAGCCCTCTATGTTAAGGTTTCCCGGAATCTTACATAGTCAAATATCAAACATGTTCATCCAAAACCTAGGATAGAAGAAATCATGATTGCACTTGTGTGAAAGCGACAAGACACCTCGAAGACCCGCGACGTGGCTCGTGCCTCTTTGAGCAGCCCAGGTGGCCACGTCGCTCAAAACTCACGCAACCTCTCATTTCCCTATAAATAACCCTCAAATGCCCCCATTTGAGAACTTACGCGAGTGTCTGCCCCCTCTTTTCTCCCTTAAAATTCTCGACTCGACTTCTTAAGTCACAATCCGACACGTATTTATGACCTACCAATCGTAAATACAAGCCTTAGACATTGTTTGGTACCGTCATCGTGCATTAAATCACTTGACCGACCACTTCGACCACTACATCGTCACTAATCTTAAAACACTCTTTTTAATTACCAAAACGGTTTTAAACCGAGTCTTTTCCGACCAAACGAGTTGTTACACTTACGTCGGTTTCTCGCCACAACCAAACATGTAAGTATGAGGGTGTAAAAAACCTTCTTTTATCATGTTTTTATTTGTTTCATGACTACAACATGCATAACATGAACCAAAACATGGAATAAATGAGCCAAAAATGATTTTTGGCCTGAGACAGAAGCCCTTTGGTTCGCCGGCTTGCCCGCGCCTCAATGGGGTGTCCAGGTCAGAACTCAACCGTGTTTTTTCTCGTCATTTCCCTTTAATTCATTTTCATATTTACAACCGGTTTTTACTATTTCAAATATTTTCGAACCTTTTTATTTCATTTTATTGTTTTAACCATAAAACATTTCTTACCCTTGGTTCCTCATACTATTACGGTTAAATTCGTGTTTCGGTGATGATATTTGGTTAATAACATTTAAAAGGTATTTAAAGCTTTTTATTTCATTTATTTACACTTTGGGAGGTATTTTAAAGCCTTTCATCATTTCTTTACATTTTCAAAATAAACATATTAGTCACCAAAACAAAGTCATCCTTGGTTCTACATACCATGCCGGATTTTAACCCGGGTACGATGATGAGTATCGACTAATTATATTCGAATGAACTTAAAATAATTAGCTCATAATTATTTTCAAAACCATTCATGTCAAACTTGCCAAGTCGAACCCGACACCGAATATTATCAAAACAATGAAGATTATTCGAGTCCCGTTCCTCAAATCAACAAATGTGGTTTAAACGACTCTTTCAAACCAAATCGGGTCAAATACCCATTTTTCAATACGTTTCCTAAACGTTTTTTAAAAGGTCAGAACAAGGCATATCACCGTAGGTTGACCCACGCCTAAAACAGGCCTTTCAATTCTCATTTTCAAAACCAGGGGAGGCCCCTTACACCGCCGGCTGGCTCACGCCTCATGTAGCCGTCTGGTACAGGGCCTGTTCCCTTTCCAGCATTAGTCTAGGATGATCCCGACTCCGGTTAGCCCGGATATAGGACGGATCAGATGACTATTTTCTTATTCAAAATCATATTTGCAAAATGCTTTACTAAGACAAATGGATCATGTTATGCACCATAAACCTAATACGGTAAATGGATGTTTAATTCCCATTTTGCACGCAAATCAACCATAAATCAAACTCGACATATTATACTTGATACTTGGATTAAATCAACCGACTTAGAAAGCTCTCACATGTTAGGTTTAAATTATTGGATGCGCATTCATGCATTTGAACCGTTTTATCAACTTTTGCATTCAACCAACCAAGATCGATCAGTAGAGGCGCTACACAAGGGCGGGATTGGGTGTCTGATTAAAGGGCTTCCCAATACGTACCTTCACCTCTTACTCAGAAACTTTGGATAGTGGACGACCTTATCCAGGGCGTACGAGAGTCATTCTAGAGATAGGATGCTAAAGAGGGACGATTTCCTTATCTTTAGTACCTATGTCAAACGCTGGTTTGTGCTTCGATTTGACCGAGGTATAAAGTGGATTTCAAACGGGTTCCAAGAATCCCACAAATGCTTGGTGGCGACTCCGAACATCTCTAATCGTTTCGAGACCCTTACCGAGACGAAACCGACCGATCTAAAACGATCCGGTCGAAAGCATTTTTACGCCGCCGAGCGTGGCTTTCAAAAGACCACTGTATATCCACAGATCGGTTGGGCCTGCAGGTGGTTACATCCACAGCTTATAATTTGAGAATATGTTTGTATGATCAATTCCCATGAATCCCCTATGAACCCATGACACCCTAGTGCTTTTAATCAATTGTTTACATCTCATTTTAGTCATCTTGCTTGTTTACTTTTATTGTTATTTAGTTTAGTGATCTTCTTATCTCAACCCAAATTGTGACACCCCTAGACACCACTACTTGCAATCGAAAATCCTACATCAATACCCGTCCTTTGGGATCCGACCTTTACTTGCCTCTTTACTAGTAGTAGAGTTGTTTGTGAAGTTATAAATATTGTTTTGGTCTAGGTGCTCCTAACGATAAGTAAACGAAATCTAAGCTCAAAGCGGACCGACCAGTTTCCTTTGTTGTTTGTACCATTGTGATCCTTGCGTCGTGGGTAAGTTCTACATATCATTTTTATAGCATTTGGTTAATATTGGTTAAACCCTAGTTTGGGGATTTGGGGGTTTTTATGATCATGTGGTTAAGGTAGTAATTATATGTATGTATGTATAGGAGGAGGCTTTGTTGAGGAGAGATTCTGATTAGCTGCTTAGATCGTTTGTTTCTGTGATTGCACTCCAGGTAGGGTTTCCCTACTCGGTATTAATTACATGATGTTTATGGTGGTTGTATTATGATTATTGATTAATTATATTGCTGGTGATTGTGACGGGTGTTGGTTTATATTGTTGATTGTTGTTGTATAACTGTCTGTGATATTCGAGGCGCGTCCCTGGCTGAGTGGAGTCACTTACGGAAGTGGCTTCACACCCTTGGTTCGTCCTCTATGGAACTCGCCACAGGAGGGGATGTGCACATTAAGGAAACTTGGGTTATTCGCTCAGTGGTTGATGAGCGGGGATTTGGTGGGGTACGTGCGCCGTCCCCCATCGGGCGTGGAGTACTTTGCGATGGGTACTGGCGGACTACACACTTTAGTGTGTAGTCAGTTGTGTGGAGATTGATGATGGAGACTGGGAATTGATGTGTTGATTGAGCTGTTTGGCATTTGCTTTCTATTGGTTTGTATCGTGTAATTAGTACTGACCCCGTTTAATTGTTTTAAAAACTGTGGTGATCCATTCGGGGATGGTGAGCAGTTGTTGAGCAGGTTTGATATGATGCATATGGGCTAGCTGGGATGAGTCATCACTTGCCAGTTAGAAGAGTATTCCGTTGTGTCAGACGATGTCCTTTAGTTGTTCAGTTTTGTTAGTAGACAGTTTTGGATTGGTTGTATTTCAATTAACAGTTTTGGGTTTAAACATGTAATCACTTAAATCGTATTCTACTTTTAAATTATGTTTCTTCATTGTCTTATGATTATCATTGCCTCGGGTAACCGAGATGGTGACGTTCCTATACCTAAGTGGTCCTGGTAAGGCACTTGGAGTATGGGGGTGTCAATAAGTGGTATCAGAGCGACGATCCTGAAACCTATAACCAATAAATCTAATGAATATAGGGAGTCAAACTAAAATGAACCTGGGGTGGAAGTTGTAGGAGCTAATGCAAAGACTTGGGAGACGTCCTAAAGTCACTAACTCGCCCTACGATTTTGAACCGGTCACATGGGGTACGTGTCCGGATCGTATGTGTTATATTCTTGTTTGAGTGTTTATATAGTAACATGTGGTGTGGAACGGTGGATGTGTGAATGTGGAGGATAGAAGGTATAGAGCAAACGTTGATAGATATGTGACTTGTGACTTGTATGATTGGATGAATAAGGCATGTTGTTTGTTTTATAATGTGGCATGCTAGAAACATGGAAGTAAAGTTATCTTGCTTGAGTATATAAAGAGTTGTTTATATATATATATATATATATATATATATATATATATATATATATATATATATATATATGAATTGCTGTTGTTTTACGTTGGTATATAAAGGTTGTATGCATAGTTGGAAAAGTAAGATGAACATGCGGGTAGTGTTTACGAGTCTGCATGGCTCGATCGAGTGGGTCTGACTCGATCGAGTGGGTAGTTTGCGTTTTCTGGGCAGAAGCGAGATTTTGGGCGCTCGATCGAGTAGGTAGGGGCACTCGATCGAGTGGGGTCAGCTCGATCGAGTGCGTTATAGGCTCGATCGAGTAGGTGTTAGAAAATTTTCTGGTCAGATTCCGGAGTCGAGGCACTCGATCGAGTAGGAGGGGTAACTCGATCGAGTGGCCTCAACTCGATCGAGTGGGTTGAGGAGCTCGATCGAGTGGGTTTTATACAGGTAGTATACATGTTTTGGGTTATGGTATGAGTGTTTATATCTACCTTTTCTTATATAGTTACAAGATGCCGTCGAAAAGAAACACGTTGTATGCTAGAGCTGAGAGTATGACCGTTGATGGCATAGTGAAGATGTTGGAGCACCAAGATGCTCTTATGGAAGCTTTGAAAAGAGTGGTGAAGGATAAGGAGGTTGTTCACTCCAAGATCAGCATCCATATATCTAGGTTCAATCTTAAAGAGTATAAGGGAACTGGGGCGCCAATCCTTCTGGACAATTGGCACAGGGAGATGGAGAATATCCTAGAGTTAGTTCATTGCCCGGATTAGTTAAAAGTGGAACAAACTGTGTTCTACTAGAGGGAAGCGGCAGGTGAGTGGTGGGATAAGGTTAAGGTGGGTTCTAGGGAGACGTACATGAAGCAGGGGCTACCTGCAATACCTTGGGATGAGTTCAGAAAAGCTATGAGACGTGAGTTTGTGCCGGAGCATGTGAGTAGTAAGCTGAGGGAAGGGTTTGATGAGTTTAAGATGACATCTGATATGACGGTAGCTGAGTACTACCGTAAGTTTAATGAGAAGTCCAGATATGCTGAGGATATGGGTTGAGTGAAGAGAATTTAGCTTTGAGGTTTGGGAAGGGGTTGACCCCCAAGATTATGGAGAAGCTACCAGTGGGAGTCCTTATAGATGTAAAGGAAGTCTATGAGCGAGCTGGGAGGGCTGAGAGGTTGGTTGAGATGACCAAGGAGAGGGGTGCTGAGAAGAGGAAAGCTGAGAGTGAAGGGGGTGGTCAGTCCAACTATAAGAAGAGTAATCATAATCAGGTGAGAGCATATTCATCGAGCTCAGGGTTTAGTGTTGGGGCTTCATATGGGCGTGGCCATGGGAGTGGTAGCAGTAGTTGGGGTTTGACCTGCTATAACAGTGACGGTGTGGGCCACAAGAAACATGAGTGCACCAGTGCGGTGAGTGGGGGTTTCCAGAGACCGTCACAGGGGAGCTTTTCACAGGGTCCTGCACAGAGTTATGCTAGTAACAGGCCGGCTGGGTTAAGGAACAACAGGGGAGGTCAGAACAAAAATGGTGGGGGTAACCGTAATAGCGGTAATTCTTATCAGAGAACAGCTACGAACACTAACAACAACCAGGGGTCGGGTGCTAAACCGACTACCTTAGCTAGTACTATTCGGGGAGGTGGGCAGAAGACCAGTGGCAAGCTGTTTATGATGGAGAAGAAAGCAGCTAAGGACGATGCTCACGTTATCACTGGTACATTTCTTGTTAATGGTGTTTATACATTTGTTTTGTTTGATTCGGGAGCGTCACAGTCGTTTGTATAATCGAGTCATGTTAAAGGGTTGGGTTTGAGTGAATTTGAGTCTGTAAGAGAGGAAGTTGTTATACCTTCGGGTGAGTCTGTATCTTGTGGGAGGTTGTATAGAGGTGTATCCATGATCTTTGGGCAAGTTGATCTACCTGTAGACTTGTTAAAGTTTCCTTTAGATGGTTTTGAGATGATCGGCGGGATGGATTGGTTGGGAAAGTACAAGGCTAAGATATATTGCCATCAAAAGAAAGTTTCTCTAAGAGGTCCTAAGGGGATTAGTGTGTCTTATCTTGGGTTTGTTGTCAAACCCAAAGTTAAGTTGATTGCAGCAGTGACCTTGAAGTCTTATCTGAGGAAGGGGTGCCCGTTAATCTTGTGCCATGTGAGGGATCACAGAGTGGAGAGTCCGACAGTTCAGCAGATACCAGTTGTGGGAGAGTTTCCAGATGTCTTTCCAGAGGAGATTCCGGGGTTGCCACCAAAGAGGGAGATATATTTCACCGTTGAGCTGAAACCGGGGACGGGGCCAATCTCTAAGGCACCGTACTGTATGGGTCCTAAGGATTTGAAAGAGCTTAGGAAGCAACTGGATGATTTGATTGAGAGGGGATACATTAGACCTAGTGTGTCATCGAGGGGAGCACCAGTTCTGTTTGTGAAGAAGAAAGATGGGAGCTTAAGGTTATGCATAGACTACAGGGAGCTGAACAGAGTAACGGTGAAGAACAAGTATCCTTTGCCAAGGATAGATGATTTGTTTCATCAGTTGAGTGGTGCAGCAGTCTTTTCTAATATTGATTTGAGGTCGGGATACCATCAGGTAAAGATTAGGGAAGAGGATATACCAAAGACAGCTTTCACGTCGAAGTATGGTCATTATGAGTATGTGGCGATGTCGTTTGGGTTATCTAATGCACCTGCTGTGTTCATGGATTTGATGAACCGAGTCTTCAGTCAGTTCTTGGATAAGTTTGTGGTTGTTTTTATAGATGATATCTTAGTCTTTTCTAAGACTAAAGAGGAGGATGAGGGGCATTTGAGGATTGTGTTGCAGACCTTGCGAGATCATTAGTTGTATGCCAAGTTGTCCAAGTGTGAGTTCTGGTTAGAGGTAGCTTTTCTGGGGCATGTGATTTCAAAGAAAGGGGTAGATGTGGATCCTGCGAAGATTGAAGCAGTTACCAAGTGGGAAGCACCAAAGAATGTGGCTGAGATCAGGAGTTTCTTGGGTTTAGCAGGGTATTATCCACGGTTCGTGAAAGATTTCTCTAAGATTGCTAGACCTATGACAGCTTTGATGAGGAAAGAGAACAGGTTTCGTTGGGATGAAAGTTGTGAGACGGCGTTCCAAACATTAAAGGAGCGTTTGACCACAGCTCCAATCTTAGCATTGCCTGACGGGAGTGAGAACTTTGAGGTGTATACGGATGCTTCAAAGAACGGGTTGGGTTGTGTGTTGATGAAGAATGGGAAGGTGATTGCTTATGCTTCTAGGCAATTGAAGCCCTATGAGGAGAATTACCCTACACATGATCTGGAGTTGGGTGCAGTTGTGTTTGCTCTTAAGATTTGGAGGCATTGTCTATATGGAGCGACCTTTAAGGTGTTTTCTGATCACAAGAGTCTCAAGTACATCTTCACTCAAAAGGAGTTGAACATGAGACAGAGGAGGTGGATGGAGTTGATTGGCGATTATGACATGGACATCATCTACCGTGAAGGGAAAGCCAATGTGGTTGCAGGAAGAGTGTGCATTCCTTATGCACAGCTATATCTTTGATGAGATTGAGAGATGAGGTGGGGAAGTTCGGGATACATATGATCCAGAGAGGGGATGCTATGGGAGATTTGACAGTGCAGCCTGACCTTTATGATGATATCCGCAGTAAACGGGCGTTGGATCCCAAGATAGTGGAGTGGAGAGCTGGAGTAGAGAAAGGGACAGTGTCTAGATTCTCTATTCATACATATGGTAGTATGAGATTTAATGGGAGGTGGTGTGTTCCTAATGATGAGGAGCTAAAAAAGATGATCATGACAGAGGCTCATTGCACACCGTACTCGGTACATCGAGGCGGTGACAAGCTATACAAAGATTTGAAGAAGACTTTCTGGTGGCCTGGGATGAAGAAAGAAACAGCTGAGTTCGTGGCTCGTTGTTTGACATGTCAGAGAGTGAAAGGGGAGTAGCGACGACCACAAGGTAAGATTCAGTCTCTTGAGGTACCTGAGTGGAAGTGGGAGTCCATTTCTATGGATTTTATCGTGGGTTTACCGAAGAGTCAATAGGGTAACAACATGATATGGGTTATAGTGGATCGACTGACCAAGTCAGCTCATTTTGTGCCAATAAAAGATACATGGACTAAGGCACAGTTAGCTATGGCTTATCGGAAGAACGTGGTTAGATTACATGGGGTGCCTAAATATATAGTGTCTGACAAAGATTCGAGATTTATCTCACGGTTTTGGAAAGAGTTGCAGGAGTCTTTGGGAACTACGTTAAAGATGAGTACAGCAGTTCATCCTGCGACAAATGGCCAGACGGAGAGGATCATCAAGACTCTATAGGATATGTTACGAGCTTGTGTTATGGATTTTGGTGGTAGTTGGGAACAGAGGTTAGATCTGATTGAGTTTTCTTACAACAACAGCTATCACACCAGTATTGGCATGGCGCTATTTGAGGCTTTATATGGGAGGAGATGTAGGAGTCCGATTTGTTGGGACGATAGTGCTGAGGCAGTGGTTTTAGGACGAGAGATGGTACATGAGATGGTGGAGCAGATTAAGCTGATCAGACAGAGGATGAGAGCGGCCCAGGATCGACAAAAGAGTTATGCTGATCTACATCGTCGGGATATAGAGTTTCAGGTTGGAGACAAGGTCCTTTTGAATGTGTCTCCTATGCGTGGGGTCATGAGATTTGGTAAGAAAGGGAAGCCGAGCCAGAAGTTCATAGGACCGTATGAGATCTTAGACCGTGTGGGTGAGGTTGCTTATCGGTTGGCTTTACCATCTGCTTTGGATAGGGTACATAATGTGTTTCATGTGTCTCAGCTGCGAAAGTATGTTAGTGATCTGTCACATGTGTTAGAGGTAGAGAACATAGAGCTGGATGAGTCCTTGTCTTATCTTGAGGTGCCTAAGCAGATTCTTGATCGAAAGGTTAGGAAAACTACACATGGTGAGACAGTGTTGCTTAAGGTTTTTTGGTCTAACCATGAGGTTGAGGAGGCTACATGGGAGGCGGAGGAGGCTATGAGGGAGCGGTATCCGTCTCTTTTTGATAAGGTATGTATGGTTACGGGGACGTAACCTTGTTTCTTTTAGGGGGTAGGAGATGGTCGTAAAGAGTTTTTACATGTTTTTATGTTGATTTTGATATAGTTAGTAGTTGTTTGAGTCGGGTTGAGTTTGGTTTGGGAAGTATGTTTTGGAGTTCAATGTTGAGTTTTGTTTTCGTTGTTGTGTCGGGAGAGTGTTAGTGTGTTTTTGTTTTGTTGTGGTTTGAACTTCGGGGACGAAGTTCTTTTTATGGAGGGAAGACTGTAATACTACGGTTTTATGAGTCTTTGGGTACTCTATCGAGTGGGGCTTACTCTGTCGAGTAAGTATGTTTTTATACGAAACAGTAGTCTGCCTGTAGGGTACTCGATCGAGTAGGCTTGACACTCGATCGACTAAGTGGCACTCGATCGAGTAAGTGACTTACTCGATCGAGTAAGTCGGTTATCGGGTGTTTTGGGACGGGTTTGTTAATAATGCGGATTAATATATATTAAGTTCCGTCATCTTCTTTAAACACTTTTACAAAACCTAAAATCACAGTCAAGAGATATTTCAAGTTACGTTGTATCTTTCCTTCGCATTATTAGCAAATCCTAGAGCTAGAGGTGTCGGTTTCCTTTGTTCTTTATACCATTGTGATCCTTGCGTCGTGGGTAAGTTTTACGTATCATTTTTATAGCATTTGGTTAATATTGGTTAAATCCTAATTTGGGGATTTGGGGGTTTTTATGATCATGTGGTTAAGGTAGTAATTATATGTGTGTATGTATTAGGAGGAGGCTTTGTTGAGGAGAGATTCTGAGTAGCTGCTTAGATCGTCTGATTCTGTGATTGCATTCCAGGTAGGGTTTCCCTACTCGGTATTAATTACATGATGTGTGTGGTGGTTGTATTGTGATTAGTGATTAATTATATTGTTGGTGATAGTGACGGGTGTTGGTTTATATTGTTGATTGTTGTTGTATAACTGTCATTGATATTCGGGGCGCGTCCCTAGCAGAGTGGAGTCACTTGCGGGAATGGCTTCACGCCCTTGGTTCGCCCTATGTGGAACCCACCACAGGAGGGGATGTGCACATTAAGGAAACTTGGGTTATTCGCTCAGTGGTTGATGAGCGGGGATTTGGTGGGTACGGCTGCGGTCCCCCACTAGCGGTGTGGAGTACCTATTGCGATGGGTACTCTGGCAGGACTACACACTTTAGTGTGTAGTCACTTGTGTGGAGATTGATGATGGAGACTGGGAAATGATGTGTTGATTAAGCTGTTTGGCATTTGCTTTCTTTTGGTTTGTATCGTGTAATTAGTACTGACCCCGTTTAATTGTTTTAAAAACTGTGGTGATCCATTCGGGGATGGTGAGCAGTTGTTGAGAATGTTTGATATGATGCATATGGGCTAGCTGGGATGAGTCATCACTTGGCAGTTAGAAGAGTCTTCCGCTGTGTCAGACGAGGTCCTTTAGTTGTTCAGTTTTGTTAGTAGACAGATTTTGATTGGTTGTATTTCAGTTAACAGTTTTAGGTTTGAACATGTAATCACTTAAATCGTATTCTACTTTTAAATTATGTTTCTTCATTATCTTATGATTATCATTGCCTCGGATAACCGAGATAGTGACGTTCCTATACCTGAGTGGTCCTGGTAAGGCACTTGGAGTATGGGGGTGTCACACTTAGTTTGTCAGTGTATTTATCATAAAGACTTCCCCTGTAATTAGTTATGTTATACTCAGTTGGTTCTTGGACTATTGTAATCAGATCAGTTTAAAGTATTTTTATATTAAAGTACCTTGTATTGTTTACTTTCATTATTCGCTACCTCGAGAAATCGAGAGGGTAGCAACCCGGTTTAACTGGGAATGTCTTGCTAAAGATTCTTGGTTAAATGAGGGTGTTATAGTAACAACCTGCTGCCCCTTGCCTATTAGTCATGATAGAACGGCACTGATTGGTACATTGCAACACCTTTCATTTGATTTCTTTTAAGGGGTCTGGTTACAACTTTGCACAGAGCCGTCGACATGCTTAATCCTCCTCAGGTTTGTTTATGAAAATAGTAAAGAAAATTAAGCTTGATTTGCCTTGCCCGGGGGTTGCCTCCTTTAGAAATAATACTTCTTGATGGTGTCGGCATTCCAGTGTGCCCCCTATTCAACTCCGTCCGTAATGGCCAGTGAGTAGGTGCCCGGCCTTAGGATCTTGGTGATTTGGTATAGGCCTTCCCAGTTGGCAGATAGCTTGCCATGTAAGTTATCTTGTTCGACTAATGCACTTTTCCTTCGAACATAATCTCCGGCTTGGAACTGTCATTGTTGCACTCTCCGGTTGTGTTATTTCCTCATCCAGTTTTGGTACACTGCGATGTTCAGCCGGGCTCGTTCCATGGTTTCTTCTACTAGGCCGAGGCCGTCCTTCATGGCTTCCTTGTTACTTTGAGGGTCGAAATACCTGGTACTTGCTGTGGGTACTTGGATCTCCACTAGCAGCAAAGCTTCCATCCTGTAGACGAGGTTGAAGGGGTAGTGGCCAGTTGACTCTTTCATCGTGGTTCTGACTGACCACAATACGCTTTCTAGCTCGCCTGCACACGCTTCTTTCAGATCGTCCAAGTGTTTTCTTAGGTTGGCCAATATTTGTCAAGTGGCCGCCTCGGCCTGACCATTGCTTTGTGGGCGTGGGTGTGTGGGGGGAGGGGGGGTAAGCGTGTCAGTCATTTCCTCAATTTGTCGTTCTCAAACTGTCGTCCGTGGTCGAAGACCATTACTTTGGTATACCGAATCTGGTGATAATAAGTATTGGTGTCCGGCTCCGCCCGGGCTACTTCTATTTAGCATTAAAACTTATTTTCAATTAAATACAACTACTTTAAAGTTGCATAACTCATAAATTTATCATTAATATATTTTTATATGTCATATCTTAAAATTACGATGAAATAAATTATGAGACAAATTCACTACTCCCGTTATTAATATTTTACTTATATCGATTGGTTAGCTAATTGTTCATATATACTTTCTTTTGTTGTTAATATTGTTACTTTTATTACATTCGTTATTACTACCGTTACTTTCACTACTCCCGCCGTAATTGTTACGTAATTACTGTTATTTTCACTACTACCGCATTAATAGTGATAATTTCACTACTCCCGTTGTTACTTCTATTACTTTCACTATTCCCGCTCGCTGCTAATATTGGTACTTTGACTATTCAAATGAGTGATTACTATCATATTACTATATTCAATGTTACTATATTCTTTTCACAACTAATAGAATTACTTTACTATTTAGGCATGCAATTTTAAGAGGCTTATATATTTATATAAATATATGCATTAAATCAAATCGAAATAATTATGGACTATTATATTTTTTTGAAAATCTAGCTTGATTTATTTAACTTTTAATAGTTTCCAAAATATAACATACTTATATTATATTTGTGTATGTTAAATAATTAACATATTTTTACTAATTAATACCATAAGTGGGGCATGTTTATTTTAAGGAAAATCACCATATTCTGGTGTTTTCTAAATTTATACTTCAACCAAAACTATATAATATTTATATTAAAGTCCCTTAGTCAGGTCTATCACACAGCGTTATGGTTAAAAATTATATAATATAATAAATTTATATAAATCTATTTAATTATATTGAAATCCTTTGGTTTTCGGATTATATATATAGTATTGATATTTTGTCAAATGACTTTCCTGACTGCTTGATGTGACCATAATTGGCGCATATTTAGCCCCCAAATTAGCCTTGTTTCCATGCTTTTTAGTGCTTATTTGGGTCATTTCTTATCTTTAGTTCTTTGTTTTGCATATTCTTTGAGATTTTGATCCCTTGGTAGGAAAGGAGTAAGAATCTTGCATTTTTATGGCAAAACGAGACTAAATTGATCGAATTCAATGACCAAGCATCAAGGAGAGACAAGATTAGAAGGCCTTTGTACATATCATAGTAGAAGAGCAATGTTGAGGAAAGATCCTTGAGTCCCCAAGGAAATCCCCAAGGAATTTATGAAGAAAAGGGAAGAAAAGAAGAAGTTACTATGCTGATGACAATCCGAGCGGATTGTCAACAATCCGCCGTCCGGCCTCGCACAATCCGAGCGTCCCATGCCTGAATCCGCTCGGATTCCCCTCAACAATCCGTCCGGATTCCTCGAATCCGCTCGGATTCCACCGGCCAAATCCGGCCGTCCCGACCTTATTCCGCCCGGATTTCTTCACAAAGACGGATTGTCTTCTTCAAGCTACGAAAAGAGAAGCCCTTCTCTCGAAAAATACCGGGTCCTCCTTGCTCAACTTAAAAAGTGTAATTACTAGTTTAGCCCTTAGTTAACCCTAATGCATCCTCCCTAATTTTCACTATAAATACCCCATTAGGCTAATTAGAGGAGCATGTTCTTCTTATCAATAATTAGTGTAGTTAATATCAATCAAATCTCTCTTCAATATTGTAATCAAGTATTAATCAAGTTTTAATCCAAGTTTTAGTTCTTTAATCTCTCTTTTGTTCATCCTTTATTTTGGGTAATTGAAGATTATTTGGGTTATTATTGGGAGATTGACAACCTCTCAATCTAGCATTCAAGTACTTCTATTATTCTTGCTTTATTATTGGAATCATTAGTCGGTATAATCTCTTAATCCCTTTTTAATTATTGTTAATTACTTTCATTTATTCATCATGTTTCATATTGTTAGTATGATTGACAACCTTGCTAGCATGATCAACATGATAATGAGTGAGTAGTCTCTTAGCTAGGGTTAATGGGTGATTAGGGGAAACCAACATGGGGAATGATTCATGCTTAAATTAATATGCTTTCATGTTTTATTTGCTTGCTTGTTTTGATCTCAACTCATGCACATGTTATATTTGATGAAATGCTAAGCCTATGAATCCTTGCATTTACTATCATCTCCTATCTTTTCAATGAGACTTGTAAGACATAACCCAACTCGAGTCTCATTACACCATGCATGTTGTTGAGTAGGGAAGATTAAGTCGACTTCTAGGTGTTGTACAATCTAATCGATTCGGCTCCGGGATCCAAACTTTCCTAGGATTGTAAGATATAACCCAACTCAATCCATCATAACAATAATTGCTTGCTTATAATTTGAGAACATGTTTGTATGATCATATCCCATGATTCCCCTATGATCCCATGACACCCTAGTGCCTTTAATCAATTGTTTACACCCCTTTAATTCATCTTGCTTGTTTATTTTCATTGTTATTCTAGTTTAGTAACCTTTTACATCAACCCAATTTGTGACACCCCTTAGACACCACTAGTTACAATAGAAATCTCATTTCAACTCCCGTCCCTTGGGATCCGACCTTTACTTGCCTCTTTACTAATTGTAGAGTTGCTTGTTAAGCTATAAATTGTGTTTTGATTCGACCGTGACCAACGACCACATCTTAATTTGTGAACACTTAGCGGGATCGCATAAAAAATGGCGCCGTTGCCGGAGACGGTGTTTGTTTGACTTAGATTTCCTTTTTGTTATTAGTTGTGTCTTTCTTCGCCTTGAGGAAGTAAAACTCCTCAAGGTTTGTTCTAATTGTTTTTGAGTTGTTTGATATTTTGCATGTCTAGAAGGTTACAAAGTGATTTGTTACCTTTTGACCGTGAAATCGAAAGAACCTTGACGAACAATAGGAGACTTGTTAGGAGGAATTTAAGAGGTGTTAGTGAAGTTGTTCAACCCACTAGTGAGTTTGTCAATCCTTTCGCAATAGAAGGAGAAGAAAACCCATTACACAATACCCCACAAAATCCACCTACAATGCCAAAATTCTCGTCACACTCCGTACCCACCGAGGAGAATCTACCAAATGGTACTCCTACACCGCAACATCTCACCGGAAATTTTATTGCCAAGTCCGCCTTCATCCAACTAGTTGAGAGGAGCCAATTCGGGGGGATGCCTAGTGAGGATCCTCATTCTCATATGGAAACCTTTTGCGATTATTGTGATGCTATCTCTCAAACGGGCGTGACTCAAGACCAAATTAAATGGGTCTTATTTCCTTTTTCCTTAATCGGCACCGCAAAGCAATGGTTGAAGGGCCTTGATAAGGCCACCCTTGGAATAGATTCTTGGAAGAAGTTGGCTCTAGCTTTCTACAAAAAATTCTACCCACCGGAAAAGACCAACATGCTAAGAGCTCAAATTACGGGTTTTAAGCAAAGGGATGAAGAGTCTTTGTATGAAGCTTGGGAGCGGTTCAAGGGAATTTGTCGCTCATGTCCTCACCATGGACTTAGCGAATGGTTTATATGAAGATTCTAGGAACATTCTCAATATGGGATCGAATGGGATGTTCACCGAGGTTGATGACAACCAAACTTGGAGCAAAATTGAAGAGATGGCAATCCACAATTCACAATATAGTAGGCCTCGCAAGGCTACTAGAGGAGGAAAGTATGAAGTGGACTCCGTTACTCAATTGGGTGCTCAACTTAGTGCTCACATTGACACAATCAACTTGAAGTTTGAACAAGCTATGGCTAGACTTGAGGAAAACTCAAAATCATCGAAGCATCATGTCAATGCCATGACGGCATCCTCATCAATCCCAAGTGGGATATGTGAGAATTGTGGAACTTTGGGTCATGACCCAAGTGAGTGTAGGGGAACAACCGAACAAGTGAATGCTTTCCAAGCATATAAAAGTGGTACCCCTTATTCAAATTTTTACAATGAAAACACCAAGTTCCATCCAAATCTCTCATACAAAAGCCAAAATGTTCAAAACCCTCAAACAACATACACTCCACCACCCATGAGAAACCAAAATCAAAGACCCTTTTACAATCAAAACCAAGGTTACCAAAATCAAAATCCATACAATCACCAAAACGACCAAGGTTTTGATGTCCAAAAAGCGGTCCTCCAAATGCAAAAGAATCAACAAGAATTTTTCACCCAAATGCAAAAAGATAGCCAAGCAAAGGAAACCACCATCAACAACATTCTAGCTCACACCAAGATGTTGGAAACACAATTGACTCAACTAGCATCTTCAAGCTCACAAAGACAAAAGGGGCAATTACCACCTCAAAGTAATCCCTCTAGACATGAAACGGTTAGTGCCATTCACTTGAGAAGTGGTACAAGGTATGAAGCACCGAAGAAGCAAGTTGAGGATGAAGTTGTGGAAGCTAGTGAAAAGGAAGAAATTGTGCAAAACTCCAAAGATGGAGAATCATCAAAAGAAGAAAGTTCAAAGAAAAATGAAGACAAGGCCAAAGAGAAGGAGCCCATTGTGATTAGACTTCCTTTTCCAAGTCGTCAAGCCAAGCCCAAATTTGATGATCAACTTGGAAAGTTCATGGAAATTGTGAAGAATTTAGAAGTCTCAATTCCTTTCACGGAATTAATCAATCACGTTCCCTACCTATGCGAAGTACATGAAAGATATCCTCACAAAGAAGAAGTCAATCCGGAAACTTGAGACTATCGCCTTCACTAAGGTGAGTAGTGCAATACTTCAAGGGAGTTCACCTCCAAAGTTAAAGGATCCGGAAGCTTCTCAATACCGTGTACCATTGGCGACACGACGATCAACAAAGCCTTATGTGATCTAGGGGCTAGTGTGAGTGTCATGCCGTACTCGGTAAGTAAAAGGTTGGGGATGGGAGAGCTTAAATGCACCAACATCACACTCCAAATGGCCGATAGATCGACGAAGACACCGTTAGGGATATGGGAAGATGTCCCCGTGCGAATTGGGAAGTTTTTCATCCCGGTGGACTTTGTCATTGTTGATATGGAGGAAGATTCCAACATTCCAATCATCCTAGGAAGACCTTTCCTACACACCGCCGGTGCGGTGATTGATGTGAAACATGGAGAGCTCACTCTAGAAGTGGGAGATGAAAGCATAACTTTTAATCTTGACAAAACCATGAGAGCTCCTCGTTTGCATGAGCCATGTTTCATGATTGATCATTATAGCCGAAAAGATGAAAGGAAGAAATCGGAACTCCAATGGAGGAAGAAAATTGAAGATGCTCCATTCAAAGAGCAAGTGAATAGTAACAAGGAGAGTTTGCAAAGCTCATCAAAATCAACCAAGGAAGAAGAGGATGGCCTCATTGGCCAAGAGAAGAAATTGGGAGAGTTGTCTCCATCTAAGCAAGAGATTTTCAATGATCAACTCAATGAAGTTTGTGGTCTTTGGGACGACGAATTTGAAGGGATTTTTAATCCCTACATTGGGCATGCCATCAACCATGATCAACAACAAAGGCCACGGTCTATTGAGGACCTCTACCATAATAATGAACAAGCTTTTGATTACTTCTTCAAGGTGTTGAGCAACATCAACAACACCTTGAACATGCCCCCTTGACATCTCATCAAGAATGAGAGTTTGGTGGAGTCCTCCCTAAACCACCACTTGTAAATATTTCTAACTCCCTAACTTGCATTTCAATTCTTTTATTGCATTTTTGTCATTTTTGGATTTGTATTTACTTTGATCAAAATAATTGTCATGTAAGAGAAAAGTGAGGGAGGGACTAACAATTTCAATTGATGTGTAGTGCTTTACCTTACTGTGGGGATGGCAATTGCCTAGGCTATCCATGCCTTAGTAGTGCCCCCACAATGAAGAACACAAGACTTGAAAGAAAGAATGGAAGAATGATAAAGGGAATGCGCTGTGCATGGGTGGAACTGAATCCGTGTACACAGAGGAAGAATCCGAGCGGATTCCCAAGAATCCGCCCGTCTTATGCAATCCGAGCGTCCTGCAGAAAAGACGCCCGTCTTGAACTGAGCTGAATTTTGAAATTTTCTTGACTGTTAACCTGAAGAATCCGTCCGTCTTGTGAGAAAGGCGCCCGTCTTTGCAGCTGAGGAAAACAAGCAAATTTCTCTGGACAGAAATCCGTCCGTCCTTGAGCAAATCCGCCCGTCCCGTGTTCAGCAAATCCGAGCGGATTGTACCAAATCCGCCCGTCTTTAGGCGAGTTTTTGCAAAGGTAGAAGAAGCAGAATCCGCACGGATTGTGCCTAATCCGCACGGATTGCCCCTGCAGTTTTGAAATTTTCGGCCTCTTTATAACCCCTCCCACCTTCATTCATTCATTCATTCATAAACACTACCCACAACATCAAAACCCTCATCCTCTCCATCATAAAAACAAAAACCCTCAACAACATTCAACAAAAACAAATCAAACCATCCTTCCAACAACAAATTAATCACTCCTTCTTCAACAAAAATCAAAACCAAGAACAAAATCTTCAACCTTTGAGTCGATTTTTGTTTTCATAAAGGCAAAGCCTTTCACCTTCAAATCGATTTGGGCATACTACAAATTGAAGATTTTTCACTCTTTTCTTGGTTAAGCTCATCAATGGCAAGGACTAAGGGAGCAACAAAGGCAACAAAGGCACCAAAGGCTAAGGCACTCTCACAAAGGCAAAAGTCTCTTCAAACAAAGAAAGCTTTGGCTATGGTGGTGGCAACACCAAACTTGGAAGTGCAACAACAACAACAACCTTCTATGGGACCATCAACATCTTCTACTCCGGTAATTAATCAACTTTTGCATTATCCGGAGGTAACTTTTATTTCCGATACCCATATAAATACCTTTGTCAAGTTTGCTATGAAATCTATTCAATCCACCAAATTCATATGTAAAGATACCTTGGAAAAATTGGGTGTTCTTGAACAAACAAAAGCCTTTTTCAAAGCCATGGGGTTGAAGAAATTGTTTAAAACAAAGGAATTGACATACCCCTCCCTTGTCTTGGAATTTTTAAGTTCTTTGAAAGTCACCAAAGTTGAGAATAGAGAAAATCTCGAGTTTCGTCTAGCTAATGTTAGTAGACGCATTACCTTTACGGAATTAGGTGAAATTTTGGGTCTTAGTGATGAATCGAGTTATCTTAAGCATTATGGGAAGTATGACCCCGAGCCTCTTTGGGAGGCAATCTCCGGGAAGAAATTTGAGGATTTTCATGCATGTCGTGCTCTTTTGGTCCATCATCCGGGCATAAGAGTATGGCACAAGGTTGTGGGAAATACCATAATTGCTAGGAAAGACACCAATCATTTCACAAGACTCGATTTTATTCTCCTTGAATCGGCTTTGAATATCGGAAGAATTCACACCAAGCCTTACAATTCTTTGAGGCTCTTGGTAGATAGATGGCTTAATGTTTATAATGGGAAGAAGGGCACGACCGTTATTGTCAATGGCGGCCTAGTCACGGTCCTAGCTAAGCACTTTGATCCTAATTTCAATAAGGATAAGAAGTACAAAGCAAAGGAAGGTGGTCATCTTATTGATATGCATATTATGATTCACAAGTTCAAGTGGGTTGCCCATAACCCCCTTGACACTAAATATGGATGGTTAACTAGTGAAGCTAGATCGTTCACCTTGCCCTCGAAGATTTGTCGCCTAAGTGTCCACCGGACCAATTATCTACTTCCCCTTTCCGAACAAGCCGAGTATATCATTCAACAACAAAAGGGTGATCTTGAAACCCCCTCCTCTTCCATTGTCATACCACCTTACCCCTTTGAGTATGAAGAGTTCAAGCCGGAAGGAATTGAAATTGGGAAAGACTATGTGACTCTTCTCATGCAAGCAATGCACAAGCAAGCCCATGAAGATCGGAAAAATGCGTATTTGGCTCAATATCCACCCCTCCTACATCTAGCTAGGCAAGGACTCCTTGATCCATCTTGTCCTTTGCCTAGTTGGGCGGATAGAGAAGTCTTATTTCCGGGTGCATCTAGGGACGTGGTGGGAGACAATGAGGTTGTTGGAAATGATGAAGAAGTTGATGATAATATTGAGGAAGAAGCAAGTGAAGATGGAGAAAGAAATGGTGAAGATGATGATGAACAAGATGAGGAAGAAAGTGAAGAAGCAAATGACAAGGAAAGTGGCAATGTGACCACTTCTCATGAGAGAAGTGGTGATGATGATAGCATGATGGAAGACTAGCAAGCCTTGGAGACTCCTACACTCCCATGGTTTGTCTATATCTCTCTTTGCATTTTATTTAATTTTGATCATTGTTGGAATAGTCCTAGCAACATCAAAGGACTCACACCTCGGTACCATTGAGGTGTTCTTATTCTATTGTTCCCATTTGTAAAATCCAAAATGACAAATTAGCTTCATGCATAGCATAGTGTGTGCATGAACTATACCCATCCCTAGACATTAGCAATAGTGTCTCACTCGGTTTGGGGAAGTTAATGCATACGCAACGGGAGGTAATCTAAATTATCCTCTCCGTCATAACAAAAACCATGCATCATGTAGTGTAGCTTAGTGTAGATTGCATTTAGTATAGAAATCATGCATCATCTTTGCATAATTTCCATCGTTTTGGCCATTGAGGACAATGCCCATATTAGTGTGGGGATGGGAATTCTAACATTTAACTCTTATTCAAAAAACCCATAAAAATTGAAAAAATTGAAAACCCAAAAACAAGTTCATTTCCTTTGTATATATTGTCTTGTATATATTGTGTTTGTTTTATCCTTGTTCACATTGATTGACTACGCCACATCCGAGACATGAGGATATTGAAGACCGCATGGTATGATCTTTCCAATCTCCTTTTTCCTCTTTATGTTAATGACTATGTGGCTTTATTTTGATTGATGCGGTATAACAATGTGAATCTAGGACTTGCATTTAGATTATATGTCATATTAGTTGGTAGAATCATATGCATTAGGATGTTTATATGTTAGTTGCATCATGGCATGTAGTTGCATGTTAGAAAAATTTTTGCGAAACCGTCTACTTGGGAAGCTTGACAAGTGTATATAGGCCCTAGTAGATGCCTTTTGTTCTTAAGACTTTGCTTGTTAGAATGCTTGTAAAACACCCTAGGATGTGTCATGCTAGTATCCTTTGACCCATGGATTAAGGCCGAGTCAAGAGTACCTTGTGGTGTGATAACTCCTTGGCTACCGTTTATTCCAAGGTGACCCTTGAAACCATGCACCCATACATCCATGTTCTACCATACATTTTGTCAACAAAAGGGAATGGGCACAAAAAGAAATCAATTTGAGTTCAATGAAATGAAAAGTGAAAGAAAGTTTGCAAAAATGCATCAAATGAAAAGAGGAGCAAAAATAGAACTCCCAAGCTTCAAATACAAGGCACCCTCGTTACTAATTGGGGTGACTTTGAAAATGTTCAAAAAGAAATGCAAAAAAGTTGTCAAGTATTGAATTGCCAAAAATCAAAAGAAATGGCAAAGAAAGTGTTCTCAAATGTCAAATGCCACAAGAAATTGGGGGGAAAAACAAAAACAAAAGCAAACTCCCAAAAATGAAACTCAAATATCTATTGATCCCTTTTTCCATCTTATCCATTTTTGTGCATGGTAGAGAGGGGACGACCCTTCTTCTTGTCTAGGCAAGAGGGGGAATTCCGCGATCCTCCAGTGTTTCTAACACCATAGGAAGTCTACTCTTGACAAAAGCATTTAACGATTGAGGACAAAGGTACCCTAGCTTGACACAACTTGGAGGTGATTTATTGGTATCCTTCTAGGCTTAGTAGTTTGAACAAATTGCATCTATGAAGGATTGTGTACCCTTGAATTGCTTCCCTTATAGATAATTTCCGCCACTTAGATGAGAAAAGTGGCTATTCTTTTTGTAGATGCATCCATTATGTGTTTTTGTGTGCTTAATGTTTGGATGTGTCGCCATTTTGGCAAGACCCACCTTGCCTTGCAAGAAGGCATCCTACCTCATGGTTGTCTTGTTGTGAGTTGAAGGGGCGGAGTGAGACCCGCTAATTGTCTCATATCGGCTATATTATTAGGATAGGTTAGTATTGGTCCTAGTCTTTGTCACCTCTTTACTCGGGACGAGCAAAGGTTCGGTTTGGGGATATTTGATGTGACCATAATTGGTGCATATTTAGCCCCCGAATTAGCCTTGTTTCCATGCTTTTTAGTGCTTATTTGGGTCATTTCTTATCTTTAGTTCTTTGTTTTGCATATTCTTTGAGATTTTGATCCCTTGGTAGGAAAGGAGTAAGAATCTTGCATTTTCATGGCAAAACGAGACTAAATTGATCGAATTCAATGACCAAGCATCAAGGAGAGACAAGATTAGAAGGCCTTTGTACATATCATAGTAGAAGAGCAATGTTGAGGAAAGATCCTTGACTCCCCAAGGAAATCCCCAAGGAATTTATGAAGAAAAGGGAAGAAAAGAAGAAGTTACTATGTCGATCGACAATCCGAGCGGATTGTCAACAATCCGCCGTCCGGCCTCTCGCACAATCCGAGCGTCCCGTGCCTGAATCCGCTCGGATTCCCCCTCAACAATCCGTCCGGATTCCTCAGAATCCGCTCGAATTCCACCGCCCAAATCCGGCCGTCCCGACCTTATTCCGCCCGGATTTCTTCACAGCACGGATTGTCTTCTTCAAGCTACGAAAAGAGAAGCCCTTCTCTCGAAAAATACCGGGTCCTCCTTGCTCAACTTAAAAGTGTAATTACTAGTTTAGCCCTTAGTTAACCCTAATGCATCCTCCCTAATTTTCACTATAAATACCCCATTAGGCTAATTAGAGGAGCATGTTCTTCTTATCAATAATTAGTGTAGTTAATATCAATCAAATCTCTCTTCAATATTGTAATCAAGTATTAATCAAGTTTTAATCCAAGTTTTAGTTCTTTAATCTCTCTTTTGTTCATCCTTTATTTTGGGTAATTGAAGATTATTTGGGTTATTATTGGGAGATTGACAACCTCTCAATCTAGCATTCAAGTACTTCTATTATTCTTGCTTTATTATTGGAATCATTAGTAGGTATAATCTCTTAATCCCTTTTTAATTATTGTTAATTACTTTCATTTATTCATCATGTTTCATATTGTTAGTATGATTGACAACCTTGCTAGCATGATCAACATGATAATGAGTGAGTAGTCTCTTAGCTAGGGTTAATGGGTGATTAGGGAAAACCAACATGGGGAATGATTCATGCTTAAATTAATATGCTTTCATGTTTTATTTGCTTGCTTGTTTTGATCTCAACTCATGCACATGTTATATTTGATGAAATGCTAAGCCTATGAATCCTTGCATTTACTATCATCTCCTATCTTTTCAATGAGACTTGTAAGACATAACCCAACTCGAGTCTCATTAGACCATGCATGTTGTTGAGTAGGGAAGATTAAGTCGACTTGTAGGTGTTGTACAATCTAATCGATTCGGCTCCGGGACTCAAACTTTCCTAGGATTGTAAGATATAACCCAACTCAATCCATCATAACAATAATTATTGCTTGCTTATAATTTGAGAACATGTTTGTATGATCATATCCCATGATTCCCCTATGATCCCATGACACCCTAGTGCCTTTAATCAATTGTTTACACCCCTTTAATTCATCTTGCTTGTTTATTTTCATTGTTATTCTAGTTTAGTAACCTTCTACATCAACCCAATTTGTGACACCCCTTAGACACCACTAGTTACAATAGAAATCTCATTTCAACTCCCGTCCCTTGGGATCCGACCTTTACTTGCCTCTTTACTAATTGTAGAGTTGCTTGTTAAGCTATAAATTGTGTTTTGATTCGACCGTGACCAACGACCACATCTTAATTTGTGAACACTTAGCGGGATCGCATCACTGCTACTTCGGTGATTCTGATCACGGCCTCTGCCGCCACCCATTTTCAGATGTAGTAGATGGCAACGACTAGGAACCTCCTTCTTCCACTCGGGGTGGTAAAGGGGCCTAATATGTCCATTCCCCATTGGTTACTCAAATCCTCAATTATAACATCTCAATTAACAATTTCCCCAAATTCTAGGGGTTAGAACAACAATAATTGAGTTAAAAGCATAAATAGTGACTTATAATAGAAAATTGGCCAAAAATACATTAAAATGATGAAAAATCCCCAAATCCTAGCTTAATCTCCTCAATTATGGTTTAGGAACGTTCTAGAGAGAGTATAGAGTGAAAAATGATGAACAAGGACTAATTACGCGATATATATATATATATATATATATATATATATATATATATATATATATATATATATATATATATATATATATATATATATATATATATATATAGAGGTAAGATCTAATGAGTTCTCCTCTCAAATTGAGTCCATAAGTCTCTCTAAGGGCCATTGGATGGCCTCAATGGATGGTTGAGATGAATTTGATTAAAGGCCATTAAAAAGAAAAGGAAAAAAATGTGGATGGTTGGATTGAGATGGGTGGTTGAGAT